>NC_091744.1:19347601-19710101 GCF_043380555.1 Nothobranchius furzeri | reverse complement strand
GGCAGAAAAAAGCTAAATACACATATTGAGAAAAAACACAGCAGCTACAATGCAATTTGATCCTATCCACAGAAGCAGCTGTTTAAATTAAAGCCCAGACTCTCCTCTTTACAACAATGTAAGTACCATTACTCTACCTGCAAAACACAAGGAACTCAAACAAAACAAACCAAGCTAATATCATGAAGTCAAAAGCGTAAATTCAGTCTTATGTTTGCTGGTTTATGGTCATAATAATCATCCATCCATCCATTTTTGGTCGCTTATCCAGGTTTGGGTCACGAGGGCAGCAGCCCAAGCAGGGGGGCCCAGACTTCCCTCTCCCCAGCCACTTGAACCAGCTCTTATGGTTTAATCCCAAGGACAGCTGAGAAACATAGTCCCTCCAGCATGTCCTGGGTCTTCCTTTAGGTCTCCTCCCCAGTTGTGCTTGCCCTGAAGACCTCACCAGGTAGGCATCCAGGATGCATCCTAACTAGATGCCCAAGCCACATCAACTGGCTCCTCTAGACGTGGCAGAGCAACAGATCTACTCCGAGCCACCTACAGAAAAAAACTCATTTTGGCCCTTGTACCCGTGATCTCATTCTTTCGGTCGCCACCCAAAGCTTGTGATCACAGGTGAGGGTAGGAACGCAGATCGACCGGTAAACCTTCTAACTCAGCTCTCTATATAATCCATGATATGGTAAAAAAAATAAATAAATGAAAACATGAGGTTCATGTAATCCAATGCCCCACTGTCACAATGAGCAGATTCCTGACTGTCTTGTGCTTTTTACCGACTGGAGAGCATTTACAAGTCTCAGACACCACATTCCATCATTTTTCAGTTCCTCATAATCAAAAATCTCCATGTGGTGGTCTCAGCTGCTCTAGAACAAAGAACAGTGGAGCTAATATTAAAAAAAAGTTAGAACGAACGGTGAACTTTGGAGAGCTTCCAGTTCTGGGTGAACATCCTGAGCTGAGCTGACACTCTGCCCAGTTTTAGTTACAAACCTCTGTGACCAAAGGTTCCTATTTTTTGTTTTGGAGGGATCCAGTGTGCAAGCGCCAGTTAGCGTAGGTCTATGGTAAAGATTGCTGTGCCTGAAAAGGAACAGGAAATGTGCCACAAGATGACCCGGCCATAGTAAAAGTCTGAAATAACATTTTTAAACTACAATTAAAGCATTTTTCCAGAGTATTTCTGTTAACCGATGCCACCATCTAGTGGCTGACAAGCATATCACACAAATAGTCCCTCGATCTGTTTTTTTAAGATGGTTTATTGTTTATAAATGTGCTTTTGTAGCCAACAAACAGAGGTAAAACATGCTGTTTTACGAGTATTATTCTCATGTCACGTGTTTTCATATATTTATATTCTAAAGACTTGTCCGTGAAAAGTTCATCAACTGCATCAGCCGAGGTATTCCTTAAATTTGAAGCATCTAAGCGGTAGTCTAACGCTATTGGTTAGTTCTGGCCGGCGCTCTGTTTCCTATGGCAGAGCTCTGCGGGGCAGGGGGCATGCTTAGCACCAAAAAAAAAAGACGTATTGCTTACATTATATCGCAGTACACGATAAGATAATCACCTTTACGGATTTCTGACAAATCATAAATATTGTCTGAAAGGGGAAAACTCCGGAAAGATACTTCAAATGCAGATTATACACAGCACTTATAGTATGTATGATGTATAGATCATTTAGTTTAATTTTCATGTTTTTTTAATGCATTTTGTGACTCCTGTCTTCTTATTCTTCTTCTTCCTGTAAGACTGGTGGGACTGTGGACAAGCTACTACTGGCTATGAGTCGTAGCTAAATTATATTTGTACATATATAGGATGGCTTGCAAGGAGACCAAACCAGCAGAAACTCAGTCGGTTTTACAGATTTTGAGTTAACCTTTATGAATTAATAGATAATAGTCCTTAACAATACACTCAGCAGAGGCTGGTAAATCAAGTGAGAATTTGTGAAACAAAAAAGTTATTCTAAAGATGGGTTAGGGTTAACATAAGATGGCCTTATGCTAAAATGCTGACATTAAATGTTTCTTCAATGAACACCCAGCCTTTGATGATAGATTAAGTTTGTGCTAAACAAGTATTATAATTTAGCTTTAAACCGGAGTAAAGCAGGAGGCTGTTTTTGTCTGGAGATTACTGAATTAAACACACTCGCAACTGGAAGTAGTGATGTCACATACGATGTTATCTCTGTGTGTGTGTGTGTGTGTGTGTGTGTGTGTGTGTGTGTGTGTGTGTGTGTGTGTGTGTGTGTGTGTGTGTGTGTGTGTGTGTGTGTGTGTGTGTGTGTGTTTACAGGCAGGTTTTGTGGAGACAAAATTCCTGGCGTTTTGATTTCAGCTGATAGTAGAATGTGGATCGAGTTTCGCAGCAGCAGTAACTGGGTTGGAAAAGGTTTTGCTGCAGTTTATGAAGGTAACTCCTCTTTAAAAAGAGAAAATAATGAGCTAGCAGTTATAAAACAAGTGCATGTGAGACGAGTGGCTGTTAATGCCACAGCTGGATGAAACAAAGGTGGATATTTGATGACCTTGTGAATTTTACAGGAAGTTTTCTTGGGCCGTTCATTATTCATGACATACTCAGAATGAGTTTTGTGTGTCTGTGGTCTAAGTTGATGCTAATTCATCCTGTCTGGTCTGTGTCTCTTTTCTGTCTCTCTTCTGCTGTTCAGCGATCTGCGGAGGAGACATCACCAAGGACTCAGGGCAGATTCAGTCTCCTAACTATCCTGATGACTACAGGCCCTCCAAAGAGTGTGTGTGGAGGATCGCCGTATCTGAGGGATACAATGTTGGGCTCAGCTTCCAGGCCTTCGAGGTGATCCCCCCCACCACCACCACCACCCCCGCGTGCGTGCGTGTGTGTGTGTGTGTGTGTGTGTGTGTGTGTGTTTGTAAGGACTAAAGCAGTCAGCTGAGAATTATTTCCTGTTTTGCTTTAGTGGTATTTTGCAATCTGGCTTTTTTTCTGTCTTACTATTTTCCCTTAAATTTCCCTCCCTACTTTTTTTTTGAGTATTTTGTGAAAATGTCAATAAATAATAATTATTTTGCGCTAATCCAGAACAAAAGCGTTCTCCTCCCTAACCCAACAGCCTCTGTTAGGGGACATGGCATCACATTGGTCAGGACTGATGAGCTGATAAATAATCTGAATGAAACTAAAACAAAGGGCATTACTTCTATTTACAATCAGCTCCAAGCTCCTACGCAGCTAAACAGTTCATGTAAAGTTATTTTATGAATGTTTAAACATTCATACATTTTGGGTATTTAAAGCTTCAATGTCACTAGCAGCAGCATGTAGCACCTCTGGGGCATACAAGGACCCAATATTTCCACTTACAATGTAATGTGAGATTATAGACTTTGTGGGGTTTATAACACTGTGCTGCATAAAAAAGGTGACGTTTAGAAGACTGGAGCAGTTTTAAAACAGCAGCAAAACTCTTTGGTCTTAGTTCTTTCCTGTGAGAATTTGCTGCATGTATCTAACAAGAAGTTTGTGCATTTTTCAGATCGAGAGGCACGACAGCTGTGCTTATGATTACTTGGAGGTTCGCGATGGCCCGCTGGAAACAAGCCCTCTGATTGGTCGATTCTGTGGCTATGACAAACCAGAAGATGTGCGCTCTACATCACACATTTTGCGGATGAAGTTTGTCTCAGACGGAACAGTGAACAAGGCTGGCTTTGCTGCAAACTATTTCAAAGGTGTGTGTGTGTGTGTGTGTGTGTGTGTGTGTGTGTGTGTGTGTGTGTGTGTGTGTGTGTGTGTGTGTGTGTGTGTGTGTGTGTGTGTGTGTGTGTGTGTGTGTGTGTGTGTGTGTGTGTGTGTGTGTGTGCGCGCGCGCGCGCGTGTCAGAGGATCATATTTACACCAACGCATCAGTTACATGCTCTGGCATTTGTGTTTTTCAGAGGAAGATGAGTGTGCCAAGCCAGACAACGGTGGATGTGAGCAGAGGTGTGTAAACACTCTGGGCAGCTTTAAGTGTGCCTGCGACCCAGGTTATGAACTGGCCCCAGATAAAAAGAGCTGTGAAGGTAATGACCAGTCTATATGTGTGTGAGTTATATGTTTTCTACATACATTGTTGTTTGAGATGCTTTATATTTATTTTGAATATAATTTTAACAAATCAGAAACAAACAGCTCACAGCAACAGGTAAACAACCACAAAATGCACAAACTAACTGTAGATTGTTGATCCAGTGGCTTGCATGGCTTCAGAATTCTTCAATTCCACAAAACAGATGAAATGTGTGTAATGAAACAGAAATTGGAACCACTGAGTAAACCACTTGAGAGACTGAGAGAGGAAAATCGGTGATTTTCTTAACAAGAGTAGCAGCTGTTATCATTTTTATTTCTGTAAACCTGCTTCACATTTTTGTCTTCTCCCACTTAAATTCAGGAATGGTTATCAGGATTTTAATTCAGTTCAATTCAGTTTATATATATAGCGCCAATTCATGATAAGAGCTGTCTCAAGGCACTCCACCTTCCTCAGGATCCACTGATTTCCCTCTTTCCTATTCACTCTCTCTCTTTCTTAACATTTTATTTTTTTAATCACAATTGTCTATTTTTTGTTCATTTTAAATATATTTGTAACCATTATCTAAATTATTTTTTATATTTTTACATTTTTTTGTTTTTGTGAAGCGCCTCGTGATTTTTATCTTGAGAGGCGCTATAGAAATGATATTTTCTTCTTCTTCACACAATCAACATTCCAATTGAAGCCAATAGTTAAACGTTTCCTATGTAAGAAACCCAGCAGGTTGCATCGAGTCACTGACTTGTTGTGCCAGTGTCTTCACAGCAATCCCTATTCTAAGCAAGCATGTAGTGATAGTGGAGAGGAAAACTGTCTTATTTTAAGTATTTTTGAAACCGTGAAAATAATTCAGCGATCCAAAACATCATGAGCTGGTCCTAACTGTTGACGTTCTTCCCAAACCAAACATAGATAAGAAACGTTCCAGATGACTGGCTTTTGAAAGACAAGCTGCTATAGCAAGTTTGGAAAACAAATCCACATAAAACATTTTTCATGCACCTTAACTTTCTAGCATAGTGTAGCCATAAATATATTGTGGAGATAAATAAAAAACATGAAAAAAAGGAATAAAGTGGTTCTCGTATTTTTCTAAAAATCTCCGCCAATTACATGTTTTGGACAGAAAGCAACTATTGGACCATCCGGGGTTCAGTCTCGCCTAACCACCACACGTCGCTGGGTCCTCCCTTCATTACACACTCATGCATTTTGCAACAGAACACAGCTGGTGTGAGAGGTTCTCCGCTCAGTAACATCGGAGGAGAAGAAACAGCCGGCTGCTATTGCTTCAACTTTAGGACAAACTACCAGAGTCCCAAAAAGAAAAGCACCATTTGAAGTCATGGGCAATAAAAGACATTTGGACCTGAAAACAGCAACTGGTGTTTAGCTCTGTCTTGTTTCCTCCGGCAACACAAGTTTCCGGTTCCGGCAGAAATGTCTTGGGAAAATACCGAAGACAAATCAAAGTATGAGGACCTGTTAAAAAAAAGCCTAAATGTCAACCAAAACATTTGAAAAACTATTAATTAATAAAAAAAGTTAAGAAGGTCCTGAGAACATTAACTCCATCGTGCTCCGGCAACTTCTTCAATTTTATTAACTTTGTAATCGAGGGACAAGGGTGTGTTTTAACTGAGTAAAATATCAGGAAACGAGCCTGTTTATTGAATAGGTCGTTCAGTCTTTTGGCCACCCCTGCAGCAGCAGCCATATTGGAGTTTAGTAGCAAATAGAACATTAAAATGTATTCTATTGTAATTTGTGTGTTTGCAGCGGCTTGTGGCGGCCTCTTGTCCAAGTTGAATGGAACTATCAGCACTCCTGGCTGGCCCAAAGAATATCCACCAAACAAGAACTGTGTGTGGCAGGTAGTGGCTCCCAATCAGTACCGCATCTCCATGCAGTTTGAGGCTTTTGAGCTAGAAGGAAATGAGGTGAGCACGTTCATCTGCCTGCGTGCTGATCTCCAGGTGCGCAGTGTGAGGTCCTAACAGTACCTTCGTCCCATGTGTGTGCTTAGGTGTGTAAATATGACTATGTAGAGGTGCGCAGCGGCCTCTCGTCTGACTCTAAGCTGCATGGTAAATACTGTGGCACTGAAGTCCCTGAGGTCATCACCTCTCAATACAACAACATGAGGATCGAGTTCAAGTCAGACAACACCGTTTCCAAGAAAGGCTTTAAAGCTCACTTTTTCTCAGGTAGGACTGGTGTGTGAGTGTGTGTGTGTGTGTGTGTGTGTGTGTGTGTGTGTGTGTGTGTGTGTGTGTGTGTGTGTGTGTGTGTGTGTGTGTGTGTGTGTGTGTGTGTGTGTGTGACTGGAACGCCCAGAATGTACACGGACAAAGGAGAGGGGAATTATGGCGCAGGAGTGGTTTGTGGTTTTGATGCTCAACACCGCTGGAATCCAAGCAGACTGCCAGGATTTCCAGCTGAGTTCAGAGCTTTCCCTCCTACAAGCTGTGTAAATTTTAAATCTGTGAGTGATTTAAGTGTTTATATTTATGAACCGCCTTTTATCTGGAGTATTACTCCTGATTTGAAACACGTTCAAAGGAGAATGTACAAGGAACTCACTATTGTGTTTATGATGTACCAAAGTCTATATATTTTATACAAGTTCATTCAGTGAAAGTTGGACCTTTTCCATGTTCTTGTCATCACATTTTAAGGAACATGAGGCACTTTTTGACTCTTTTTTTGTTTAAATTTTATTAAATTTCTAGCACTATTTTATCTCTAATATGTAAAAAATTAGTTAAGTGTTAAATGAATTGAATGAATGAATTAAGTTTTGGTTGCAGTGATTTTCTGTTCCCCTGTCCTCTGTTGTGTGTGTGTTGCTCGTGCAGCCTTTAGTTTTTGGAAAATTAACATTTTGTGCGCAGCTATTTTAACATGTTTGTAGTCTCATGGGTGGCTTCTGAGCCTTTCCCCTGAGACTACGGCCCCCTGCACCCACCCCTTCGCTCTGCCCTTTCTCCCTCAGACAGACTGGCACTGTGTCAGCAGCATATGTTTGTCTTTGAGTCATGCAAGGACATAAAGCACAGCCGTTCTCCAACTATCATCCACACCAACGACAAGCCGGCAACCTCATCAAAGGTTGGAGGTAACACAACCTCACAATAGCTGTCTCCGACTGGCTCTGAGGGAATGGATGGATCTTGTTTTTGTAGAACGGATCAGCACCGTATCCATTCTCCCCCAGCTGGAAACATGTTGGGTCCCACTTTTTTAGAAACACAACCAAAATATCTACCAAAATATAACTGTTTCACTAGAATGACATCATGATGATGTGACGTTAACATGCATGAAATCATTCAGTAAAGTTTCTCTTGTTTAAATGAATGATTCTGTACAAGCTGCATCTGTAAAGCAGTAGAACAAGTTCAGGTCAGACAGCCTGTCTTTTTCTACAACGCTGATAAAACATCAGTGGAAAGTTTGGAAACAAAAAAGCAGAATTTCTTGCTGGAAATTGTGTTGCTTCATTTACGTGCATGTGTGCATAAACAGTCCCAGCACTAGAGAAAGAAAATAGAGGGATATTCATGCACAGTTAAACAACTGGAAAAAATCTCGGGCCACAGCTGCAATTTTGTGCACGAGACCAATAATTACCACCCAATTGTTGTAGCAGGGCGCACATAATAATCACAAATGTTCTCAGATGAAAAATCCACATTTTTATGAGTTTGTTTTTAAATATAAACTCAACGTTGTCAGAATATTATGACAGTTTGTTCTTTAACTATGAAAACCCATTAGATGACTTTGCCTTTCATGTCAGTTTTAATCCAAGTCCTACACAATCTTACACAATATTGCAAGATCTTGTATCAGGGCTCAGAGCAGAGGTGGGCAGTGAATAGTTACATTAAATTCAGTAAGTTTTCAAAAAACATAAGCTTCTAGGAGGAATTTTACTGCATTGTACTTTCACTTGAGTAATTATCATGAAGAATTGCTACTCTTACTTGAGTACAAGCCTTAATTACAAGCCTACACTACCACCTCTGGCTCAAAGTGGGTTTTGAATTACTCTGAGTTACAAATACACCAAAATTCAGCTCAACATGGCCAATTTGGTGCTTTATGATGTAAAGAAAATATTGACTGGCTCAGTTATATTGTAAAACTGGCTGGCTGGTCATATTGTAAGGAGAAACTGTCTTTACTCAGTTTTATTGTTAAGAAGACTCAAAGGTTGTTTTCATCGATAAACTGCCGATAATATCTGAGTGTCTGTGTTTCAGTTCAATGAGGAAACCAGTTTGACAATTAAAAGTTTTAATTCTTCAAATTAAACTAATGATTTTGAAATTGACAAACAGGAAATAACAATCAACATTGGCAACTTTGTGGGACAATCTTTAACAGTTGATATGTTGTTCTTGCTCAAATAGACCTTCTGGTGAATTTATGAAGATTGAGAATGTTGTGAGTTGTGAGAGTGATATGATGTGATTATGGATGCGTGTGGGTGCAAAGTGTGGTGAGATGAGGTGAGATGGATGCGTGTGTGAGTCTGAATTTGCTTCAGGAAGAAACAGGTGTCTGAGTGAAAAGTGATGGTTTGAATAAACTTAGGTTTAGTTGGAAAAGATGCATCAAAACGCTATCTGTCGTGTTTTGCCTCACCGAAAATCGGACCCTCTGTTGGACCCGGGACGTCACCTTAGGATGATGTTTCATCCAGGGCACCTTGGCTGGCAAAGAAGACAAAGATGCGCCGCGAACCGGTCCAGAGTTGCCCTCGGTACACGTTGATGGTAAAGCGTTTTGTCGATGCGCTTTCTTAAGTTAATTCACTCAGAAATCAAAAGACTCGGTAATGAGTCTGCGTTAGAAGTTGCGATTCAGCTATTCTGCCTGGCTTGGCAGGAACGGCGTGAGAAAAGGGGGGGGGGGGGGGGGGGGGGGAGAAACGAGCCAACAGGCTCTGTCCCCCCTTTGGTTTTCAGGTCCACTCTCTTTCGTTGTCAAGCACGAACTGAAATCATAAGACTGAAACTTACCAAAAGCCTTTCTCTTCTCAAAGCAAACATGTGCGTCATCAAATGTGTCTGGAGTTTACTGTGTGAGAAGATGTGTGTGGGTGTGTGTGAATGTTTGTGTGCTTGAGTGTGTGTGAAGGTCAGTAACAAACATTCTCAACACTATTTAAGAATCGATTCATTAAATCTCTTATAATTACCCCAAAGCATAAGAACCATTCATTTGATTAAACACATTTATAATGAGCAAAATGGTAATGGTTACTTTAACATTAAAATCAAGAAAAAGAAGTTTAAACTTTATGTTTTGACTTGGTCTGGGTACAACTCATGGAAACACATCTTCTGGTAGACTGCAGGTGGCTGATGTTATGGTTTCCTCCCAGACTCGCTGGCGTTCAGGTCTTAATCTGTGGGTGAAAGTTCTCAGCGACCCAGCTTTGACCCAGCTGAGTCCAGCACCACCATTGTGACAGAAAACCCATATTTCCTCGCGGTACAGACCCCCCTTTTTGTGACGACATGGTGGTCAAGCAGAGGCCACCTGACGACACAACCTCAATAACGCGATGTACTCGTGAAGGCAGACATCCCAGATGAAGGCAGGAACGATGAAGCGTCTCCACAGGTCTCGTGTAGAAGGGAGTCTATCCTGATCAGACGATTAAGGCCAAAACTGTTGCAATCATTGTAAAGTAATCCACTTAGGAAACCTTGAAAGCAGAGCTATTTCAATAGCAGTTAATTTCATCAGCAATAATGCAAAGGTATTCAAAGGATATGCAGCTCGTGTGTCACACGGAGCCGGGCAGGGGATGTATTCCTCAGGCGTAATCCAAGTGAAGTCCAGCGCAGACCTCGACCCATCTCGAACCACGACCGAAGCCCCATGCGACAGGAAACCAGCTGAAGGATGGTGAAGACGACCCCTCTGATGGGATGTAGGCCATACGAGCTCGGAGAAGGAGACAAAGTGAGACAGCCCACATGATAGATAGCATTTGATGCAAATCAAAGAAATCAATCAAAACCTATCTATGGGTGCTTCTGGGAAAATGTGTAGGCATTTTGTGAATTATCTAAAGAAGAAATGTTCTGCACCCTGCTCTACATGTCATGTAAAAACGTGATGCAGAGAAAACACAATTAAAAGAAAGTAAATCCTAACTGATATGTGAAACTCAGCAGGCTGCATTAATTAAAGGCATATATATAAAAGAAATAATCATGAAAATGAAGGGCAAATTGGCTTGTGGCCCTTTAAGTAATAGTAACAACATAAAATTAAATTTGTAATCAAATACAATCATGCTACACAAAGCACTAATAAAAAAGATAGAGATGTAAATCAATTCTAAAAATGTAAATCAGTAGGTTAGTAATCCCTAAAAATGTGAGTTAGTAGCAGGTGTCCTGGCTGGAGGCAGGTAACCTGAAAAAAAAATTCAAAGGATATCACATTTGTTAAAAATTCACCCCACAAACGAGAGAATTTGTAACGGTCCACCAGTTAGCGGAAAAGAATCCGGTCAGAATAGAGTTGGTCAGAGTAGAGTTTTGAATCTGGTATTGCGGACCCACAGAGACACGAGTTTGGACGTATCTGTGGGAGCAGGCTCATAAGCGATTTGGTTATCAAACTGTTTGTATCTTGTGTTACGAACCCACAGGGAAACTTGTTTGAATTTACCTGAGGGTTCCGTCCGGAACTCGAGTGAAGCTGATGGTATAACTGTTAGATCAGAACCTGATGTTACCTGCTCAAAGTTGGGTTGCAGCTTTACGGAGGCGACTTTGTTGTGATCAGAAATAGTAGTGAACTGGAAATGCGAAAATGATGCTCGCAAAGCAGGAGGAGGCTCCCCACCCCCCTTTTGTATCTCAAACTTATGCCGTGTCTGTGAGACAGGAGAAGCATAACAAAGAACAGTTCTTAAGCTCTTAAAAGCCCTATTACCAAGAAGATACACATTGTCGCCTGGATCGTGCTGAAAGAGTAGGTGGTCAGATGTCCAAAGACCTGGAGGTGTTGGACTTTGAGGTTCTGAAAAGGAGTGATCCAAGGATGGTTGTGTCACGGGTGTCAAAGCAAACCTAGCCATGTTTAGAATCAGATACAGACATGACACTATCGAAAGGAACATGTTCTGCCCTGAAAACTGAAGCCAAGAATACTTTATTCCCAAGAATGATGGAGGTGCCCACACAGAATCAGAAAAACCCGGTTTAACCAGAGTAGTTACAGACTGACTAGAACTCCGCCCCGTAGAAGGTGCAGCACCTAACTCCGGGTCGGAGGTCAATGTTGTCAGCTGAATTGGTGGAAGGTCAGTGTCGAATTCTGCAATGACCCGCCCGCTCGGAGGAGGCGTTCCCCCGAACAGCCTGAAGTCCGCAACGGAAAACTCAGTGCCACCCGGCACCCCCCTTTTGTCAGGCGGGGCCCCGAGCAGAGCATCACTGCACCCAACTACACCTCCCGGGCCGGGTGGCCTTCCCGAGCCCGTGAGAGAGGTGTGCACAGCAACCACTGAGGCGTCCTCAACATCGGCACTGACCACTTGACTGCTGGAAACCGCAGGTTTTCCTGGGCCGTCGTGGTCACATGAAAGAGAAATCACAGGAAAAAGAACACAGAGGCCAGAGACAGAGTCACACCCCTGTGAAAGGAGAAAAGAATTGGCCACCGTATTAGCAGAGGTCACAAACTGAAAAGTGACAAGGTCATTCACATAAAGGTCAAGATGTCCGGGCACAAACCCTGCAAATGGGAAGGTTGCTCCGTCCGGAGACCACAAGTGTTTCACGGCGGCTGACGTTTCCATCACGCCCCGATAAAGAAGCTGGCTTGTGCATGAGGCGGACTGACGAGTAAAGCAGACCTCTGACTGAAGCGGTGGATCACAGCCTGAAGATTTCACACCCATGCTGGAGAGATGGTCAGCCTTTAACATGGATGACAGAGAAGAAGCATCTGGATCCAAAGTGTTAAGCACAACCTGTTCATCAGAGAGGTTAACCATAGGCTCAAGAGATTTATTCAGCTTAAAAGTAGCAGAGAAAGTGTTGTTTATTTCAAACCTTGATATTGATGGTGGGTTTTTGACCCCCTGGAAGAAATAAAAGTAAAGAAAAAGCGTTATGACTGTAAACAGCATGTTGTTTGAATTCACGTCATGAATTGCAGACCAGAACCACCTCCGACCCAGAGCCGCTGGCACCGAACCACTGCCACTAGTCCCCACCATGCCCGACCGGCGGCACCCGCCTAATGCGGGCCCGTTCGGGCGGGCGGAGGGACCAGCGTGGCCCGACCGGTAAACAGACTCCTGCGTCTTGGCATGTCCTGGAAGCAGAACGTCAGAGAACCTTACATCAGGTGTAACAGTGCAAGAAAGATTTTGTCGTGTCTCGTCCATCTCTCATTAAGTTCAGAGCAATTCGCGTTTTTACCTTCTGAGTCGACGTAAAACTCCGGGCAAATTCCTTAATTTATCTCACAATCAAGGACTGTCCGTAGCGAAACTTATCTTTATGACACAGGGTAAAACAAGGAATTGTTGATAGAGAAATGAATACACACAACTTCACAAGATGGAAGAAAAAGGCATGGATCCGAGCAACGGAGGCTGTGAAAGCCGACCCGTTCACCGGTCCAAAATAAAAATAAAAAAAATAATAAACCCTACGCTGCCGAGATGTTATCAGACGGACAAACGTAGCAAACTGTAGATTCTACACACCGTAGCGAATTACAAGAATCACCGCCGATGCGGGTTTCGTGAGGACACAGACTGACTGTGTCAGAAATGGTTTGACAATTTAACGGGACGCGTTCCCTTTTTGTCCAACTGTGGCGTGCTAGCTTAGCTCTCCGGCTAGGTCTAGCTTTTCTGTCTGTAGCGACCAGACTTAAATTTTCCCGATTAACAAGCAGGCATCTCGCTCCGCTTGTAAAAACGGACTATAAAGCGTACGCAATCTGGATGCAGTAACGCGTGACAGCCATGACTCGACTTACAGCGTTTACCGAGCAAGTTAAGCTACGGTAGGTGCCTACGAGCATTCCGGTTTAGATTAGGCTTTGATCAGTTGCCTATGAAATGGAAATATCTTCCACAATAGCTCGCCCACAGTGTCAACACACTGAGACGAAGGGTGTCCGAGAATTTAGTTTCGGTACGGAGGTTCGGAGAATTTAGTTTTAATTTTAGGACTGAGGATAAGCTGCTCACGGTAGCTCACCCAGAAAGGTTCAGAGCGGAAATGTAGCTTTCCGACCTGAAGAGGTTAGAGGCGCGGCGTCGCGTCAAAATGGACAGAATTTAGTCAAAATCACAACTCACACGTTCGCTCCGAAGGCGAAGATGGGATAAATCAAAGTTAGTTCTGTAATTTGCGGACAATTTGAGATCGGAGTTCTTCCGCCGTCAAGTTCCCACCAGGACGTCTCCCGGAAGAGTGACTTC
This sequence comes from Nothobranchius furzeri, assembly GCF_043380555.1. NCBI lineage: Eukaryota > Metazoa > Chordata > Actinopteri > Cyprinodontiformes > Nothobranchiidae > Nothobranchius > Nothobranchius furzeri. The sequence goes on along the minus strand of NC_091744.1, from coordinate 19,696,536 downwards.
AGCGGAACAATTTCCGTTTTTTTTTTCAAAATAAGACATCAAAGTGAAACACAGAGAAAAGCGTAAAATTGTGAAAAATTCGCTTTCAGATGTTAGAAATCAGACATATCGCAGATATAGAAGACTGGATACGCTCGCCATATTGTAAAGAAAATATTGACTGGCTCAGTTATATTGTAAAACTGGCTGGCTGGTCATATTGTAAGGAGAAACTGTCTTTACTCAGTTTTATTGTTAAGAAGACTCAAAGGTTGTTTTCATCGATAAACTGCCGATAATATCTGAGTGTCTGTGTTTCAGTTCAATGAGGAAACCAGTTTGACAATTAAAAGTTTTAATTCTTCAAATTAAACTAATGATTTTGAAATTGACAAACAGGAAATAACAATCAACATTGGCAACTTTGTGGGACAATCTTTAACAGTTGATATGTTGTTCTTGCTCAAATAGACCTTCTGGTGAATTTATGAAGATTGAGAATGTTGTGAGTTGTGAGAGTGATATGATGTGATTATGGATGCGTGTGGGTGCAAAGTGTGGTGAGATGAGGTGAGATGGATGCGTGTGTGAGTCTGAATTTGCTTCAGGAAGAAACAGGTGTCTGAGTGAAAAGTGATGGTTTGAATAAACTTAGGTTTAGTTGGAAAAGATGCATCAAAACGCTATCTGTCGTGTTTTGCCTCACCGAAAATCGGACCCTCTGTTGGACCCGGGACGTCACCTTAGGATGATGTTTCATCCAGGGCACCTTGGCTGGCAAAGAAGACAAAGATGTGCCGCGAACCGGTCCAGAGTTGCCCTCGGTACACGTTGATGGTAAAGCGTTTTGTCGATGCGCTTTCTTAAGTTAATTCACTCAGAAATCAAAAGACTTGGTAATGAGTCTGCGTTAGAAGTTGCGATTCAGCTATTCTGCCTGGCTTGGCAGAAACAGCGTGAGAAAAGGGGGGGGGGAGAAACGAGCCAACAGGCTCTGTCCCCCCTTTGGTTTTCAGGTCCACTCTCTTTCGTTGTCAAGCACGAACTGAAATCATAAGACTGAAACTTACCAAAAGCCTTTCTCTTCTCAAAGCAAACATGTGCGTCATCAAATGTGTCTGGAGTTTACTGTGTGAGAAGATGTGTGTGGGTGTGTGTGAATGTTTGTGTGCTTGAGTGTGTGTGAAGGTCAGTAACAAACATTCTCAACACTATTTAAGAATGGATTCATTAAATCTCTTATAATTACCCCAAAGCATAAGAACCATTCATTTGATTAAACACATTTATAATGAGCAAAATGGTAATGGTTACTTTAACATTAAAATCAAGAAAAAGAAGTTTAAACTTTATGTTTTGACTTGGTCTGGGTACAACTCATGGAAAAACATCTTCTGGTAGACTGCAGGTGGCTGATGTTATGGTTTCCTCCCAGACTCGCTGGCGTTCAGGTCTTAATCTGTGGGTGAAAGTTCTCAGCGACCCAGCTTTGACCCAGCTGAGTCCAGCACCACCATTGTGACAGAAAACCCATATTTCCTCACGTTACAATGACTAGCGCTGACAGAAAAGAAAATATTACGGTGTTTGTGTTATGATACTGAATCAATATGCATAAGTAGTATACCGATTTTTTAACTGAGAATTGACATTTACTGCATTTCTTTTGTGTGGTGTAATTCAAACTCTGACTGCTAGGTTGCAGCAGGTTTTACCAACTTCATTCTGACGCAACAGCGACAGTGCTTTTGTTTCCTTTAGTGACGTGCTGTTATGCAGGTAACATTTTGACCTATTTATTGTGAGTTTTTCATAAATTAAATTCAGTCTTAAAAATTCCAAATATCATCGGGCTCTTAGTATCACAATATATCGTATCATCTCCCCTGTATTGCGATATGTATCGTATCGCTAGACTTGCCAATATACTTTCCTGTTACACAATATATGGGAAAATCAAAGGCACCGTTTAACGTTCGCAGGCTTGCAACGAGGAAGGCTGTTGTTGATATAGCATCCAGGAAACAGCAGAGAATGTCTCGGCTAGTAGAAGCTAACTGTTAGCTTCAGCAACTCCACATCATGGCAGAACTCCTTCAAGCTTGTATTGTTTGTGGTGATAAAACGCTGTAAAAAAATAATAGAGTCATTGGTAGAGTTGTGTTGCTGTTAGCCAATCAGAGGAGATGTCCAAATATCAGGAAGTAAGACTCCAAATCCTGTTGTCTGAAGCTACTTTCTCCTCCAGCTGACTTGTACACCCTCAAACAGGCATATCTGAGCTTTATTTTCCCAGGAGAAGAATGTACAAGGAATTCATTCCTATTTGAGTCCACTGTAAATGTATTAAAAATATAAGTAAGGTTGACCTTTAAACCTGCCTGACCTGAAATTTTAAATTAAATTCAGTCTTAAAAATTCCAAATATCATCTGGCTTTTAGTATCACAATATATCATATTGTCTCCCCTGTATTGTGAAATATATTATATCAGCAGATTCTTGCCAATACAATTCCCTAGTGACAGCCATCTTAATTTGGGTTTATGCCAAAGGTTAATCAGTTGGGGAGCTTCCCAATAGCTCTGATTGTTCTAGTCACTCACAGGTAACTATTGCTTATCAGTGCATGTTCACACTTGTGTTTGAGCTTTGTTTGAACCTTCAGGGATAACCTTTGGTTGGCAAGAAGCCAGCAGCTTTAGGGAGGTCCCTCCAGCCTCCCACATACTACAAATCCATGTGCATGCACGCTCTAGTGAGTGCATGTGGACATTTTGAGCTTGACCTGGAGACACCTACAATGATCGACCGCAAAGCTTCTTAGCCAGTGATAGGCTGAGACTGAGCCTACAATAGCACCGTAATACCACATCTCACACACACACACACACACACACACACACACACACACACACACACACAGGTAGAGAGGATTTAGTGGTTTCATTAAAACCAGATCTAGTTGAGTTGAGATGAAAGTCAGTGTCTGTGTCTAATCTCACATATAAGCAAGTTTCACACACAAACCCACCAGAACACCCTGCTCGGTGTCTCCCAGACCTCTTCCTTGTACAATGCTTTCTTTTTTCTGATGTGGTCGTTCTTCCGTTCTCACATCTTTCTTCATTTATTTCTTTTTCAACGTGGCAGCCCCATTCAGAGCAGGGTATTTTCTGCTGTTTCCACCTCCACCCTGTCATCCACTCCACTGCTGCAATGGACAGGGTTATTGTCAGCCCGTCACCCACAGGCAAAGGCAGGTTGCCAGGAGAAACCATTAGACTGATGGATAAAGAAGAGAATATAGCAAAGAGAAGAGACACAAACTTTGATTGGGTTTTCTTTACAAGTTTTCATTTTAGCCTAAGGGTCCATAACATTTTGTCCAGGGAGCTCCTCCTCCTGGCATCAAACTTGCATGCATTTTCTTTATTTCATACTCTGCTTGATCAAAAGCTGATAAACATAGCAGATGTGAGACCTAATTAGAATCAATCATCATGTCAAACATACAGAGCATTGGTAGAACCTACCAGAAAACATGTCAGGTCTCATTTTTGCAGCTTTGACTTTAACCTTCAACAGCAAACTGTGTAGTTCTACGCTAACTAACCTTCCAGCCTTTTGAACTTAACTGTAACATACTGTCATAAAAAGTTTAACTTTTAGATGTTTCTTGGTGGTTTTGGTTGCAGTGTTGAAAGCTGGCATGACTCTGGTTTTTGACATTTCCTCTGAGCTTTAACATTCAGCCTCGATGATTAAACAAAAACAAAGTTTAGCTAGGAAGCTGAATGTAGTTCTGTCCAGGCATGTTAACGTATTAACCACTTCTGTCACCTTGTCTTACATCATCGACCTGTCCTCTGTTGGGAACGTTTCCTGCTGTCTCCTCTTTTTTCTCTATTTATTCTTTTCTCTATTGCCTCCCTTTCACCTCTGATGTTTCCACATTAGTGATCTGTGTGTGTGTGTGTGTGTGTGTGTGTGTGTGTGTGTGTGTGTGTGTGTGTGTGTGTGTGTGTGTGTGTGTGTGTGTGTGTGTGTGTGTGTGTGTGTGTGTGTGTGTGTGTGTGTGTGTGTGTGTGTGTGTGTGGGTGTGTGTGTGTGTGTGTGTGTGTGTGTTCCACAGACAAAGATGAATGCAGTAAGGACAACGGTGGCTGCCAGCACGAGTGCGTTAATACAGTGGGCTCTTACGTTTGTCAGTGTCGTCATGGCTTTGTGCTGCATGAGAACAAGCACGACTGTAAGGAAGGTGGGTTTCATTTCCGCATGCACACACACACACACACACACACACACACACACACAATCAACAATAATCCCAAGTGATTGGAAATGTGGTTGATCTTCCAGAGTTGTGACTTGGTTGTGAGTTGGTTTATAGTTACAACTGTTTGGTTCACCTTTTTCAAAGGTGACCTTTAGTGCTGTTTAGGATTTTAGTCTCAGCTTGAACTTGTATCAAAAATTCCTGCCTGACTCACATTTGGCTTAAAGATCCACGTCAAGTAATATAAAAGGTACACAACATGGAAGAACAGTGAAATGATCACCATACAGTCTAATGTCTCAATCATGTTGGAAGGAATGTAACACTGGGTGGTTGTCATTTCTTCTGCTTTCAAAATGGCCAAAAAGGAACCTAGTCACTGATGTCTGAGTCCGTGTGGGTGCTGAGTCTGTGCTGGCTAACACACCAGAGCTGGCATTTGTAATTCCACACTGGTGGGTAAAACACAGCAGCGTTTTGTACCTAAGCATGTAACAGGAGCCCAGAAGTTACTTCTTGTACCCCTAAGAAGCCATGGCATATTTTTGTTTTAGAGGCTAATGTTGAGCTAACAGTGCTAACAGTGAACTGGAAGCAAATAGTCGAGTCTAAAAATAGCTCAAGCTTCTTTTTCAATTACCAGTAAACTGATATTACAGTGAAATGTATTTATCTACTTATGACTCAACTTCACTAATCATCTAGTCTTCTGGTGCTGAGCTGCAGCTGGCAGCAGACATTAAAGTCACAGAGAAAGTAAGAAAATGACACTTTAAATGGGTTAACTGTACAATAAGGGTCTCTTTATTAACGTTAGTGTATTATTAAGCATTAATAAGCAAAGAAACCCATTATAAACGTACTTAATGTTGTTAACTGTCCTTAAGATTAAGACAAAGGGCCGGTGTGTGTGTGTGTGTGTGTGTGTGGGGGGGGGGGTCTACTTAGCAATGCATTACTTAATATCATAAATATTAAGCTGTTGTTATTACTTTATTTAATCATTTATTCGTGCTAAAGAATACACTAGGTAACGTTAATATAGGGACCTAAAAGTGTTACCAAAACGGACTGCAGTAACTAACTTTGACCACAGGATGTCACTCTTACACCATTCTTACATCATGCACCTTTAACATCTGAAATCAAACATTGTTGTATGAAATTATTACATTGATATCATGAATGAAACACAGACTTGTTTTAAATTTTTCATAACAAAGGGAGCTAAAAAGATTGAGACATCAGTAAAATGTTTATTAAAACCGTTTTGGATGTCCCCACAGTCATACAAACACTGCTGAAATTTTAGACCAATCTCTTTGAAGTCCAACTTTGGTACACAGACATAAACTCAACATCAACACACACATGAACACCCCAGTAAAGGTACCTTGTGATGCTCATAAAATGACTTGTATTTCAAATAACTGGGAGCTTAAAGACTTCACATATTGCTCTGTCTGTACATGTGTTTGTTTCACGAGGCTTGCTTGACCCGGTAACCTTGCAGAATCATGCTGATCCACTTTCCCATGACAAGGCATTTTTTTGTAAGTTGACTTTCATAAAATCTAACGTTTGTGTAAAGATGTCACCTGGTAGATTAATGTAAAAAGACATCAAATCGTACACTCTATAAAGGCATTTGTTGATTGCAACTGTTAGCTACTGAATAAAGGTAACCGGATGGCTATTTTCAGCCATTCCAACCAATAACAATAGAAAATGTAGAATTAGACATTTGCATTAAACACGTTTTTAAAAGTTGCACTGGTTGAATTTGTTTAGGAAAGGATGCCCGCCAGTCTCAGACTCACGGCTGTTTGTCTTTAGCATGCCACCTGGATTCCTACCAGCATTCATCTAACTCACAACACGTGTTCTCAGATGCCACATGTGACTACAGTGGCTGTCTTTGATATAGGGTTCTGGGGAGTTTTTCTGAAAAGAGCTTCCAAAGTTCCCTTCTGAGACTCTGACTTCCAACCAGGTGAAGTTTGTTGACAACACGCTGCAGTTTTAGTCAGCAGACTTGATTCTGAAGTGAATGGCAGCTGAATGATAACAGCTGAAAAGTGTAAACATGTTTCTCTGCTACAACTCACCTGACTTTAATGTGATTATTAGGTTTCTGTGGAACTTATGAGCTGCTGAACAGGTGATTCAACTGTTTAACCAGGTGTGTTGGAGCAGGGAAACAGCTAAAACATTCTGGATAGTGGCCCTTGAGGACCAGGTTTGTAGACCCCTGCTCTCTAGACCATATTTGGTATGAAGGCAAGAAAATGGAAGCTACTTCTGTCACCAGCTAAAGCTAACTACCAAAAATCTGAATCTACAAAGAAATGAGAAGTTTCCCTTTTTTCCTTTAGATTTAGAAGTTTAAATAGATCCAGGCCAGATATACACAAACTAAAGGTAATGCCATATATATATAGTTATTTTTTATTTTATTTTATTAATTTATTAAAATATTTGTTTTGGTTAGTTGAATCACTGATCTATACTGTGCTGTCCAGTCATGGCCCTATCCTACATGTTTTAGTGGTTTCCTGCTCCAACACACTTGATTTAACTTCCTCAGCATGACTTCAAGCTCTATAAAAGCCTGATGAATCATTTTGATCAGGCATGCTGCACATGCAGGGTGACCACCAAATGTTATAAATGTTTCAGAATAGTTGCCTAACTTGTCATTATCTGAAATTTGACTAAATGGATGTGACGAGACTTTGTTTTTTTTCCACATACTGACATTGTTTCAATTCATATTTCCAGTTTATTTTTAGTATACTCCTATACAGAAGTGCAAACATAAAAACAAGTAAAAATATGCAGTCGTCCAGCTGCAGCTACATGAGTTTGTGCATGCTTTCATGTGAAATTCAGTCTGAACTTGTGACTAGAATGTGCTTTCTTTGAAATCCTTTCTCTCCTTTCGTTCTCTTGTTTCTCTCCTTCCTGTTCCCTTTCCATTTCCTCTGACCTTTTCCTGTACAGCCACGGTTTTAACTTCCTTCCTATCTGTGTGCGCTTTTGTGCTTCAGCTGAATGTGAGCATAAGATCCACAGTCCCAGCGGGACCCTGAGCAGCCCCAACTGGCCTGACAAGTACCCCAGCCGTAAGGAGTGCACCTGGGACATCACCGCCATGCCGGGACACAGAGTGAAGATCGTAAGTGTGCGATAAGATGATCATGGCAGGAGTGCCTATCCCAAAGAGCCTTGGGCTTCTTTGCCTCCTTGTTGCACACAAAAAAATCTCTTTTTCATGTTGCAGTTATGAAACCTGAATGTGAATGGAGGGATAAGCACTTGCTCAGATATTTGGGTTAACTGCAAGAATGCACTCATGTGTTAACAAGAGGCCTTGGGCACTGGCCATCTGTGTCCTTGTGTGTTTGTGTCTCTTTGCGTGATTGTATGTTTTGCCTTTACCCCCCCCCCCCACACACACACACACACACACACACACACACACACACACACACACACATCTGTTTTTCTACCCATATTTGGACTTTGGATTGACTTCCATTCAGTTTAGTAACTACATTTATGCCTAACCCAAACCCTTACCCTAACCATCTACTCCACCTAACCATAACCAGTGTACTCTTAAACCTAACTGTAACAAAAACTCAATTCACATCTTACCTCTAAACCTCGCCCCTAAGCCTAGACCATGGGGTCCACCGTATTACGACCGGGTTTTGGTCCCAATAAGGCCGATCAGTCTTCAGAAGATTAGTGAAAATGCCAGTTTTGGTCCTAAGTAGGATAGTTAAACAAGTACACACACACACACACACACACACACACACACACACACACACACACACACACACACACAGAAATCTGTTATTAGACACAGTGAAACAAACTATATTTTTCACCAAGTACTTCTGATTTTGTTTGCAAGTTTCCTGCTCAGGGAGGGGGAGTCAACTTGTGCACTCCAACAAAGAAACTTAAAGGAGCATTATGTAAGAATCATACACTGAAATTATCACAAAACAGTCTACTGTCTCAATCGTGTTGGAAGAAAGGTCACAATGAACCAGGTTTCATTATTAGCCCGGCTTGGGGGTGTCAGCTCTTCTCCTTTTGATTTAAACAGCAGTTACTGTTTACGATATTTGAGTTTGAGGTTGCCGAATCTGCAACAAACTAATGCAGCAGCATGTGCATTTATTATAATTTGACACAGTCAGGCCAAAATGTCAAGAGTTGTTAAAAAACCAAAGCCAGTAAAAAGGAGTGACCCAGAAGTTATTTCTTGTGCCCCTAAAAAGCCACGGCATCTATTTGTTTTTCTTTTATATCGGGTGAAGCAGGCTAGAGACTAACGTTGAGCTAACAATGAACACAGGATGTCCATCTTGCAGGGTGTCATTCTTACAAGTTGCACCTTTATCTCTGAGAAGCTGAAGCATGTGTTTAAACAACACATTCTCACACCCAAAGCAGCTAAAACTGACGAAGCGTTTGTGCGATGCACTGTGCCAGAGTGTCGCTTTCCAACACCCGTGGTAAAACGGACATTTCACTGACATTCAACCTCTAACCTCTAGCGATCTAACCTTTCCCTCACCCCCATCCTAACCTTAACCCAGTTTCTCATTCTAAATTTCCCATTTAACATGTTTGAGAGGAACAAGTCTACAAGAAACAAAGTTTTGCATGTGTAAGTGGGTAAAGGTTAGAATGGGGGAGAGGGAAAGGTTAAATTGCAATAGGGTAAAGGTCACAGTTTGCTAAAATCTCTGTTTCTCCGCGGGCATCAGAAAACGATGCTCTAGCACAGTGCGTCACTTCCAAACACTCGGTCACCCTTCGTGACCGCTTTGGTGTGAGAATGTGTTGGTTTAAAACAAGACACCAGAGAGGGGTTAGAAACTTCTGCTGTTAGATCAGACAGATGTGGCTTGAAGGCAAAGGGAGATATGTGGTGTTCACATGCTCATAGTTTCATGTGAATCAGTGGCCAAGACACAAAAACCTTCATACATAAATATAAAGACTGTGATTGGAGTTATATTATCTCCAATTTTCCCCATAATAGCCACACATGAAATTGCTTGTTCCATCACAGCGAGTCTAGATGGAGATATGTGGTGATGACTGCATTTATCTGGACTGTTGGTCTGCAACATCACACCAAACCACTCAAACACATTTCCTGAAACTTCTAGGACAGTTGCAGGTCCACTCTTATGCAGGTTTAAGTCCAAACTAAAGGTAAATATCTTTAGACTTCATGGTGTGTAGACACAAATAAATACAGCCCGCATAAAACATTTCAAACTGCCTTCTCTCTGCAGCCACATGACTTACTTGAATCATAAAAAAATTGGCACAGTGCCATTTAGCTTTAATAATCTGCTTATGGTAGTAGGTCCAGCTCGTTTCTGGTGAGAGTAGGACTCTGCCAAGGCTGCCCTTTGTCACCAATTCTGTTCATAACATTTATGGACAGGATTTAGATGCAGCCAAGATGCTGAGAAGACCTGTTTTGGTGGTCTAAGGATCAGGTCACTACATTTTGCAGACTATATTCTTGAGTCAGAAAAGGGTAGAAGCCTTCTTTATATTGGAGACGAGATCCTTCCTCGTCAAGGAGTTTAGGTATCTCAAAATCTTGTCCATGAATTCGGAAAGTATGGAGAGTGAAATCGATAGGCAGATTTGTGTTGTGTCTGCTGTGATGTGGGCGTTGTACCGTTCTGTCGTGGTGAAGAAAGAGCTGAGCTGAAAGGTGAGACTCTCAATTTAATGGTGAATCTATGGTCTAACCCTTGACATGAGATGTGTGCTTGTCATAGTGGTGAGGGGCTGTCAATCCAAACTGTACCCATCCAAGTCACGCTGATCAGTTCTTTTGAAAAGGGGTCATAGGGATGGGGTGAGAAGCTTGGTCAAGGAGGAGGGGTTCGGAGTAGATCCGCTGCTCCTCCACATCGAGAGGAACCAGTTGAGGTTGCTCGGGTTACAGTTAGGATGCCTCCTGGACGCCTTCCTGATGAGGTTTACCGGGCACGTCCAACCAGGAGGAGGACTAAAGAAAGCCCAGGACACAGTGGAGGGTCTATGTTTCTCGCCTGGCCTGAGAAAACCTTAGGATTCCCCTGGAGATGCTGGCCCACGTGGCTGGGGAGAAGTGTGGGCCTCTTTGCTTAGGCTGCTGCCCCCGGGGAGGAAAACCTAAGAAAATGGATGGAGGGATGGAACGTTCTTATGTAACTGGACACACGTTGCATCACCATTTAACACTTGTGCAGATTTTCTTTTACCTATGTTATGTTTAAATTGTGTCTTTCTGCTTTTGGTAATAATGAAGAACATAGAAGTTTAGAAGTTTAGGAGTTTCTTTCTGGCGCTTTAATGTACAGGATGTCAATCACATGTTAAGTTCTGATTTAGTACCAATCAGAAGAGTTATTGCAGTTGAAATAAGCTCAACTTGATCTTAATCTGACGATGCAGCAACATCAAAATGATAAATAAATAAGTCTTACAGTCTAATTGGTGGATTGTAAATGTTTAGAGGCCAGGTCAGGGACACAAGCTGAAAGTGGCTTTGAACATTTAATCAGATAAAGACTGCTATAAACAATCTTTAGTTGCACTTTTATTTGTACCTACTCTGCTTAGAGCATCTTTTAATGTTTAACTCAAAAGAGACACAAGACATAAGAGACCTTAAAGCTTACACATTTGGGTTTAAGTGGTTCAAAGCCAGTGCAGAGCTAAAGTTTGCTCAATTAACAAAAACATGAAAAAAATTAGCATCCTGCTCAGGTTTGAAATGGGAAAAAATAAAGGTTGGCCTCTTAAAGTGTCACTTAAAAGGTGCTAGATCCTTGCTGATTTTAGTATTAATGCTTTATCTAACGAGTCTCTGTCAATCTTCCACTTCTACAGACTTTCAACGAGTTTGAGATTGAGCAGCATCAGGAATGTGCCTATGACCATCTAGAGGCCTTTGATGGGGACAGTGATACAGCAGCCATCTTGAGTCGACTGTGTGGCAGCAAGACCCCAGAGCCTCTGGTCTCCACAGGGAACAAGATGTACCTTCGCTTCATTTCTGATGCTTCGGTGCAACGGAAAGGATTCCAGGCCACACACACCACAGGTGTGTCCTCCTGTACACATAAATGTCCCAGAATGTATCACTGAAGTGTGTGGTTGTGAAATCTTACCATCGACATATATACGCGTCTTACTCAAATGTGAGTTCTTCTAAGGGGTGGCATCTCCCTCTAGTGGTTAAATCGTGCAAACACATGATGAAACTCAGTGATGATACTCAGAAAAATTCAAAACATTTCTAAACGTTTTAGCAAACATTTCTATCCCAGTATAATGTTTCCTCCTTTTGTGTATTTTTTAGAATGCGGAGGTCGTCTGAAAGCAGAAGTTCATCAGAAAAACCTTTACTCACATGCTCAGTTTGGAGATAACAATTACCCAGGTCACACTGACTGTGAGTGGCTGCTGACCACTGAACAGGGCTACGGCATCGAGCTCACCTTTATCATTTTTGAGGTGGAGGAGGAGGCCGACTGTGGGTATGACTACATCGAGCTCTACAACGGATATGATGCAAATTCACACCGGCTGGGCCGTTTCTGTGGTTCTGGGGTAAGCTCTCCTGTTCTGTCCTGTTCTGTGTATCAGGGAGGGGTGCACTTCTGTTTTAATTTAGATTTTTTTTAATGATCAGAAGGAAAATGTAATATTTATGTGCGCATCTAAGTTTATTCATGGGAAATACCTGTTTATATTATTATTATTTATATGCTTTTGTGTTAAGGTTGCTGGTAGTTTATTTGTTGTTGTTGTATTATTTATTTATTCATCTGACCTTTTGTTTATAGTGGAAATGTGACTGTGTACAAAGGGTAGGCACACAAAAGCTAGGCCTCAGCCAACACCTCTTGGTTTCTTTTATATATTCACACACCGATGGTGATGAGCTACGGTGTAGCCACAGCTGCCCTGGGGCACACTGGCAGAGATCCCTCCGACCACCACCATAAATACACCATAAGTTCATGGATAAGGCCCCAACAGATGAAGTGCTCAGTGAATGTCTCAGACAATGGCGAAAAGAGGAGGAGTTGTAGGAAATACCATCATGGGAGGACAAACCGCTACATGGGATGTACCACTGACAGATAACTGAAGTGGCTGATATCTAGAAATCCTACCAGTGGCTAGAAAGAGCTGGTCTGAAGGACAGCACAGGGACACTCATCATGGCTGCACAGGAACAGGCCCTGAACACCAGAGCAACAGAGGCCAAGATCTACCACACTAGACAAGACCCAAGGTGTAGGCTACGCAGAGGCCCCTGAGACAATCCACCACATAACTGTAGGGTGGAAGATGATGGCAGGGAAAGCTTACATGGAACGCCACAACCAAGTGGCTGGCATCGTGTACAGAAACATCTGTTCAGAGTATGGACTGGAAGCTCTAAGGTCAAAGTGGGTAACACCCCCTAATGTGGCTGAGAACAAGAGAGCCAAGCTCCTGTAGGACTTCCAGATCCAGACTGACAAAATGGTGATGGCGAACCAACCAGTTGTCGTGGTGGACAAACAACAGAGGACAGTCGTTGTGGTAACCAAGTGATGGCAACATCAGGGAAAAGGAACATGAGAAACTAGAGAAGTACCAGAGCCTCAAAGAAGAACTTGAGAAAGCCTGGAGAGTGAAGACATCGGTGATGCCCGTGGTCATCAGGGCACTCGGAGCAGTTACCCCCAGACTGGAGGAGTGGCTAAAGCAGATCCCAGGAAATACATCAGACATCTCAGTCCAGAAAAGTGCAGATAAGAACAGCTTAGATACTGAACAGAACCCTCAAGCTCCTAGGCCCTAACCCTAACCCTTGGAAGGATGAGACCACCCGTGGAGGGGGAGATGGGGATGCACTTACCACCTTCTCAGTGGCCTGAGAAATATATATATATATATATATATATATATATATATATATATATATATATTTATGTGTGTGTGTGTGTGTGTGTGTGTGTGTGTGTGTGTGTGTGTGAGAATCAGCCAATCAAAGTTTATTTGTGTAGCACTTCAACCCTCTGGAGGCAGGTGTTGCAGATTTGCAACGTTAAAACCTGCCTACCTGGTTACTCCACATACGTATTTCATGAACATTTTTTAACTCAGAAGTTCCCCTGCAGGACTTAGTTGTTTGTCCTTTTATCAAAACTTATTTTGAGTCTGAGAGGGTTAAATGCAACAATGTTGCATAAAGTAAAGAGCTAAACAGAAAATGAAAAATACAATAAAATGACAAAAGTCAATTAAAAAATATGAAATAAGCACAAAAAATAAAAATCTGACACATGGGGTCATATACAACAGGACAGTCCTGTCAGCCCAAGGTGTTAAAAGCTTTGGAGTAAAAACAAGTCTTCAGTAACTTTTTAAAAGTAGCAACAGATGATGCCTGCCTAATGGTGACTGGTAACATATTCCAAAGAAAAGGTGCCGCCACTGTGAAAGACCTAAAATCTCTCTGTAGCCTTGCCTTGGGACATTCAATCGGACCAATTAGTTGGTCAGCTGACCTCAGTCCTAAAGATGGAACATAATGCATGAGAAGCTCAGAAAGATAGACGGGTGCAAGGCCATTTAAACATTTATGAGCCAGAACCAAAATCTTAGAATCACACAGAACCTAACCGGGACCCAGTGCAGAGGCAAGAACTGGAGTGATGTGATCAAATCTACAACTGCCAGTCAAAAGATGGGCTGCAGCATTCAGAACTAGCTGCAACCTAGCAATACTCCTATGAGTAATGCCATGGAAATACAGGAGAGCCACTCAGTGTCAGTACAATTAGCTCAGTCTTAGAATCATTAATCTGCAAGAAATTACATCTCATCCAGTCCTTAACCTCACAATAGAGCTATTTCCTTAACTTCAGTGGGGGCATAGACCTGACAGTCATCGGCATAAAAATGAAAGTCAAGGCCATATGTCTTAAAAAATAGCCCCAAGTAAAAAAAAAAAAACGATTGATTTTGTTTGTTTGTGTGTGTGTGTGTGCGCGTGTGTGTGTGCATGTGTGTGTGTGTGTGCCTTCAATGATCAAAATGTAGAAAAACTAAATCGTCATCACAGTTTTCTTCCTCTGTTCTTGTCCTCAGCCCAGAGAGGGGATATATTCACCTGGAGATACCATGCTGATCCGTTTCCATAGCGATGACACCATCAGCAAAAAGGGCTTCCACATACGCTACACCAGCACCAAGTTCCAGGAGAGCCTCCATGTCAGGAAATGACTCTCGACTCTAACCTGTGACCTCTGAACAGCCTCGGCCACCGTTATCCTGACCGTCACCATGACAACGAGAAAAGTACAGATTGTTCCCTCTTCTCTGACTGGCAGACAGACAAGGATGCTGGGAATGCTAATATTTGTCTCCAAATGTGTCCGCGCTCTCTGAAAGAGACTAAAGACACCAAGACGTTCGGGGAAATTTATCTGCATGCACCGTTTTCACAGAGGAGACCGTTTCATGACTTCTGACGACAAGTTTCAGAGAGAAGGTCGGTGGAGATCCAAATCAGTTTGTTGAGATACTCAAGCGCACACACAAACTAGATTCATACTGAGAATTACAAACTATAGATGCTAAAAAAAACTGAAGAAGGCATTAAAAGAGGAGCTCTTTGTGAGTCCTTGATGTTTGAACTGTGCCACTTACTCATATCCAACAGCTGCTTACACTTAAGAGACTCAAGAGTAACTGCTGACAGAAGTTTTAATGCCTTTGATGTTTGGGAGCTGGCCTGTTCAGCCCAGCTCAAATCGGCTGCAAATAGTTTTATTTCTATGTATTGTGAAATCCAATGTGTTTACTGTGTATATGAGGGTGTGTATTGTGTTGTGTGTATGTGTGCATGTGTGTGTATGTAAAAGAGAACAAGATAGAAAAGTCCATCCTTTATTGTGCTACGTTTGCTCAAAGCGTGTGCTTAGGCAGTAAAAGAAAAGAACAATTGAAGATTTTCTAAGTGGTGTTTATTTTAAGCCTTGCTTCATACTCTGTTTTTGTTATTAATAATTTTGCACTGTCATGTTTCACTAATGTCTCCAGTTTTATCCTCACCACAGTGTTTTGTTTTAAGGTGTTTTTTCTGAAGGGAATACCTCCGACAACTGTCTCTTGGAAGTGAGGGATTGAAGGAGAGACTCCCATGGTGCTAATATAAAACGGAATGAAGGTTTTTAAATGGAGATACGGCAGACTGCATCAGCAGCTCCAGATCTGTGGAACTTAATATTGCCTTAGAACCAAATCCATGCTACCACAGGTCACTCCGCTGCTCTTGCAGCGGTGTCTTCTCCGGTCAGCGTTGTTCAAAGTGTTTGGCTGAGTATTTTATGTTTGAAGATGTTGAACAGTGGTATTGTAAAAGAGAAAATACATGGGAAGTATCATTTGTGTGTGTGTGTGTGTGTGTGTGTGTGTGTGTGTGTGTGTGTGTGTGTGTGTGTGTGTGTGTGTGTGTGTGTGTCTTTTACATGTTTCTTTGAGAACCTCTTTGTGTGTTTTTCTGTGTTTTAAAACCCACATCTGACCATTTCCTCTTTGTGTACTCAGAGCATGAAGAGGAGGAAACAAAAAAGTTGAAGGAAAATCAGCTGAGCATAAAGAAATTGAGTGTGTGTGTCAGTATGTGTTACGTGTTTAAACTGAGTATTTTTTGTTGCTGTTTATGTGCCAAGCTCCACGTGACCCTGATCCACTTTAGAATTAATTTTTTTTATCACTCAACCTTTGTGTCTGTAGATCTGAGACTCAGACACCACGTCCTCTGCTTCACTCATTAAAGTACAAACAGTTCAACCCACTTGTGCGTGTCACATCTTTCTGCTGGTTTTTGGTATCTGGGTGTGTTTGGTATTTAATACTGTAATACTGAGATGGACTGGCAACCTGTCCGGGGTGTACCCCACCTGTTTACGCAAAAACTGCTGGAGATAGGCACCAGCCCAAGACCCTGTATGGACATGCGGGTATAGAAAATGAATGTATGGATGTATTTCATATTAAAAATATAATGACATGGGAACTAACTAAATCAAAAACATAGAATTAAAGGCCTAATGTTGCATTAAGGACTTCAAATAACTTGAAAACTTACATATTTGCTTTTAAGAAACTCAGGTACGACTATTCAGAAATTTAGCCTAAATGGGAAAAATTATGAAAAACTCACCTTTTCCATCCTTTTGTTCTGCCATGTGGGTCACTGCAGCCTCTATAAACACGAGTTTTTTGTTAAGATGTTGGTTTAAACAACTAATCCAACTAACCAACCAGAGCAAATGTTGGCTTCGGCAACATAATCACTATGAAGGTGCTTCCACTTAGTGCTTTTAGATGTATACAATCATTTATTTGTTTGTTTTCTAGATTAGATGTTTAAAATACATAACATAATTTAATATTTAAACATGGCTGCTGTCTATAAATTGCACATATTAATGCTATCCAACATGAAAACAGCAGTGCAATGCTCTGCAAACTTCCATTTACTTTAATGTGTGTGCTACTGCTGCTATCCTGCTTTACCTGAGCCGTTGCTATAATGCAATTTCCCCACTGAGGGACAAATAAAGGCATTCTTATTCTTATTAAACAATTTCTTTTTCACCTTTTTATTTAAAGTCCCTGTTTCCCAATTGGCATCAAGTCTGGTCAGTTAGTAATTCATTAATTTTCTTTTTATATTTCCTGTCTCTGAACTTTTAGTTTATTTATAACTGAAATACATAGAGGAAAGTTCCTGCCCTCAAGGTTTTCACACATTTTGCCACTGAAATTAGTAGTTGCTGTTTTACTTCATATGACCACTAAAAGGCGCCATTTGTGAGCTTTTCAGTGGTTGATGCTTTGCAATGCAGCTTGGTCTCTTAATAAAATAAAGATCTCCACCTGTAAAAAAAATTGTCATACAAACTGAAATTACTAAAAAAACTAACTTTAAAGCTTAAAAAATCGGCATCATATTTAGGCTTCCGAAATGAGCGCACAGCTCTGAGCTGCTGATGTTGTGTAAGATGATTTTCACAGAGCTTCTCTCACCAGAGCAGCTAAATCCGTACACTCAGACTGGGTCAGCTTGCTGCTGCCTGACATGGTGGTTTCTCCATGTTGCAGCGTTATTGCAGCAGCTTGTTAAGCCTCCATCAGTATGTTTCCACCAGCAGGTCACCCAGAGAACTGCAGTCACATGGTGCGTCCACAGCCTGGATCTGATCCACTAAGGCTGTCAAATGACCTGGCCTTGTTTAAAAATCTAACAAAATCATTTGGATCCACACATTTACAAATATTTATGTGATTTTCAGGTTGAGTAATAATTTTTAATCAAGATGTTCTTTACTCAAAGGGAAGATGTATTTTTGTTTGTTGATTTTGACCCACAACTAATAAAAGTGCATCCTCTAACAGATTTTTTCCATTATTTTGTAGGAATGAACCATTTCTTAATCCTTTCACAAAATCTTTCCTGAGACTTTTCTGTCGTAACCGGAAACCTGCGATCAAAACGAGATAGCGCTAAACACCAGTCGCTGTTTTCTAAGTCCAAACGTCTTTTGTTGTCCGTGACTTCAAATGGTGTTTTTCTTTTTGGGACTCTTGTAGTTTGTCCTAAAGTTAAAGTGGTAGCAGCCGGCTGTTTCTCCTTGTCTGATATTATTGAGAAGAGAACCTCTCACACCTGTGGTGTTGTGTAGCTAAATCCAAGAGTGTGTAATGAATGGAGCACCCAGGGAAATGCAGAAGTGTAGTGGTTCGACGAGACCGACAACCGGATGGTCTAGTTGTTGCTTTCGGTCTGAAGCGTGTTATTGGTGAAGGTTTTCAGACAAACGCAAGAGAACCACTTTATAACTTTTTGTGTTTTTAATCTTCATAATATATTTATATCTATATTATGTTAGAATGTTGTTAAGAGGCATGGTTAAAAAGTTTGAGGCAAATTTGATTTCCAAAGTTGCTATTGCAGCTTTAATAACCAAAATAAGCGCTCTACTGAATATCCTGCAAGCGTATTACTGCAGCTCCATGGATGACTGAATCTACTCTGGTCACTTGAACACACCATCCACACTTATTCACAGTACTAACTCAAACCTCTTTTCATGACTTCTGTGACCTTACTTAAGCTTTAACAATTTTTGACATGACTGAAACATTATCTACACTTCTTCTGCAAAAGAAGACCATGTGACACAACTGACCCTCAGTGAATCCAGTAGTCCTAAAGAGGTCCTTTACTCATATTAATAATACAGCTTGGCTCTACCACTGACAACTGCTTTGCAATGTTGATGTTTTATCCCCACAGATGACACAAGCCTGCCGTGTTGTGGAGTTTCTAATACTAATGGTTAGCTTCTAATAGTCGAGACATTCTCTGGTCATTCCTGCGCTAAAGCAACAACAGCCTCCCCCGTCGTGAGTCAAGATGGGTGAGTCCATGAGTGTTTGGTGACAGCGTGATGTAGATCTGTCAGGCTTTTAAAATCCCAGAGTTTCACCGTTTAATTTCTATCAGAAGCTGATGCAGGAGGTAGGAGTAGGAGACTATTTTCATGTTCAACCTGCATAAAAAATTCAGTAACTGATCATTTTCAAAACTATTAAATAAGAAATGGTTTCTCAGTGAAAGACCTCTTTAACAATTCCCTTTCTCGCATCACAACTCCACATTTAGTTTGCACAGAAAGGAAGTTCCTAAAGTGATGGTTCAGGTCACATGGGATGGAGCTCTGTGGAAATCTTACAAAATAAATCTTACATGTCATAGGTAGCTCTTTGAACAACCTCAATTACGAGAAACGGGAATTAGTTCTGACTGACTTGATGAGCAAACATGAGATATACTATAATCTACAAATCAGACAATAAAAATGCCTCCATGCAGGAGGCGAAGTGCAGCTCATATCATCCAAACGTTATTTTGGTCACATAGCATCTTTAATACCACCATTATAATAATTAGGATATCAAAAGTATCGAGTATACATACATAATTTGCATTGCGTTACACAAATATGAGCTGATTTATGTTTTCATATCTTTCATTTGTTGTTCTCAGGATCAACGTTTATTGTCTTGACATTGTGCTGATACATTAAATTGTCCTGAACAACTCCACGCTATTTCAGGAAGGAGAACATTTAATTGGACATGTATTGTTAAGCAATATAAAAAGCTTTTTTTGATATTTCCAAATGTAACTTGAATCCTATAGTCTACTACTTTCCAATACCAATATTCAAGAATCTTGATATAAGACAAACTAGAGTCCATGTCACCAAAATCAAAGTACTTTAGGTAGGTTTCTGCACCCACTGCGGTCTTGATATTATTCTGTTTTCTTTTTTGCAGTTAAGTTCTTGAAGCTGTAGGAACAGTCTCTTGAAGCCATGCCTGTTTTTGTAACAGTCCCAGTAAATGGATCCTCAGGAGTCTGAAGATGTGTGTAATCATGTGTGTTTATGGATTTGTTGTTTGAGGAAAGGTGAAAAACTGTGAAAACGCCTCACTTTGGCTCCACCACCTTCACCGTCTCAGTCCACTGCCTGTCAGACGCTGGTGATGGAGGCCAGGCAGTTCGATGACTTCTGGAGTTTCTCAGGCTGTGTGGTGGAGGGCTCTGGGATGGCGCGAAAGCTGAAAGGCAGTCCAATACTACTGGTGCCAATGTGGCCTGGGCTCAGCGCCGGATTCTGCCGTCTATTGCTTTCCACAATACTGGATGTGTTGGATGCAAGACTTTCACGTGTTCTGCACAACAAACACAAAGTTAGTGTTACTTTGGAAATTCACCGTGAAATCCTGTAAAGCAATGAAAGTTATCAGGGAGAAAGGATTAGTCTAACGAATACATTTTAAAACACTATGGTTTAAAATACATTTTCTTATAACTAAACCTGAAACACAGTATATGGTCGGCATTAAAAACACTATGACCCCATTCTAGACCCGTTGTGAGTTATTGTTTACATCAGGGTAACTGCACACATCCACTCTAGCCTTAACCAGAGCTGTATCTCCATGATTTAAGCTAACATAATAAAACCTAGGGATTTATAAATTACTACTTTAGACCATCTAATGCATCTTCGTGCAGTAGAACAACAAAAAAATAGAAATGTCAAAGCTAACAGTATTCACACAGAGCTTCCAGATCTGTTAGCTAACAAGCTGTGGAAACGACAGTCCTCTGAACCGACCGTCTGGACTTCTCACAGCTGAACCAACGAAGGAGTACCCAGATGTGGGTTGACTCTGACAGTTAATCTACGATTTTTCTTGGTCTGCCACTTTGAGGAGAAGGAAAAGAAGAAAAAGTAAAAGAAATAGAAGAAGAAATATTTTCTGTAGCTATTGAGCTTTAACCTGAACAGTGCCTGTGGTCTTCCATTTCCTCAATATGATCCTAACTAGGGAAACAGCTGAGATCTCTGAGCGCTTTCTGTGTCCTTCCTCTAAACCATGGTGGTGAACAATCTTTGTTTTCAGGTCATGTGAGAGTTGTTTTGAGACCCCATGTTGCTGCTCTTCAGAGAATATTCAAAGAGAAGGGACACTTACATTGGCCCCCTTAAATACTTTCTCATTATTGGATTCACCTGTGTATGGAGGTCAAGGGTCACTGAGCTTACCAAACCACTTTTGAGTTCCAATAATTAGTTCTAAAGGTTTTGGAATAAAAAAAATGACAATAGCGCCCAAATATGTGCGCCAAACTAATTTTGTTTTAACAATTATTTCACACTTTCTGTATATTCTATAAACCTTGTTTCACTTCTCAAGTATCACTGTGTGTGTCTCCTTTAAATGGCCTGTATTGATATAGCGCCTTCTAGAGTCCTGGAACCCCCCAAGGCGCTTTATAACACAATCAGTCATTCACCCATTCACACACACATTCACACACTGGTGGTGATGAGCTACATTGTAGGACAGCGGCCCTGGGGCACACTGACAGAGGCGAGTCTGCCATACACAGGTGCCACTGGTCCTTCCGAACGCCACCAGCAAGGTGGATTAAGTGTCTTGCCCAAGGACACGACAGTGACAGACCGAGCAGGGTTCAAACTCACAACCTTCCGAATTTTATCATGATAACCAACAATTTATACAGGGAAATAACGAAGATAAACAAGGCTGCCAAAATGTTTGCATCTCACAGTAACACAAGCTTGAAGAAGTTCTGTTGTGTTGTGGAGTTGCTAAAATTATTCTCTTAAAGGGACATTATGGAAGTTTGACAGCCAAAACATGTATAGAAATAATAAATGTCTTCTTCATACATTCTCCTGCAATGCCCTGGTCCTGTAGAATGAGCCCTGGCATTTTTACTGTGATTGCCTGTTTTTCTGTAAAATCACAGAAAAAGAGAGCTGCTCGGGTCGAGCAGGCTGCTTCATGCACGTTCACGCTCAGGCATAGCCCGTAGCATTTGCTATCCGTAGCTTTAGCAGCAGAGAGTGAGGTAGTGCCAACTCAGCGACTTTGTCGCTGTTCATAACGCCTATTGATGAACCTAGCTACATTTCTGAGGACCCTTAGCTACTTTCATCTAGATATTTCCTGTAAATTAGCAACAAAATTGCTATTTTCGCTCCGAACCGTTCTTTGAACGTTGTTTCAGCTGTCATCAAGGATATAAAAGTTACAGATACGGAAGACGTTACTGGCACTGTAGCTTACCTAGTTAGACGACGGACTCTCATGCAGAAGATCCGGGTTTGATTCTCGATGTGAACGTAATTTATGTAGTTTGTTTTTTACATTAATGGTATTTTTTTTTACAGTAAGATGCCCAAAATTTTATTTGAGACTCGCCGAACGGCATTGAATTCACAGATAAAAAAAGATGTGGGCTCAAATTTCATTTTGGAACAATTTTTCAAGCAAGGGAAGGGAATGATCAGAGCATGCAGGAGGACTGACCCATCATAAACCTTTGTCGGCTGTGCTGAACATCGACAAATGGTGCTTAAGTGAAAGGTACAGAACCAAATTATTTAATTAATTAGTTGCGCGTTCTCCTGTCCTCTGTCCTCCGGGCCACACACACACACACACACACACACACACACGGAGCTGACTGTCTCAGCTGTATTTTCGTTAAGGAGTGTGAACGTACAGCATGCGCGCCTCGTGCACGAGCCTACTATTGAAGCTGCAGTTACGCTTTTGGCCTGAGGGGGCAATCACGAGCATAAAAATTCAAAACTCCGTAAAGTCCCTTTAAGTGTTGCTGCTGCTGTAACAAGCAAATTTCCCCACTGTGGTATCAATAAAGTGTATTCTATTCTATTCTATTCTATTCTATTCTAATGCTAATGGTTAACCTCTACCAGACAAGATGCGCTCTGCTCTCCCCTGGACGCTAAATCAACAACATCCTTCCCCGTCGCGATCCAAGATGGGTGAGTCCATGAATGTTAACTTTCAGTGTCACATAGATCTGACTTGCTTTTCTAATCTGAGAGTTTCCTTGTCTATCTTCCATCGATATTTGACGGTGGGAATAGGGGTAGAAGACTATTTCACATTTAGCTTGCATGTTAAAACTCTGACTGAGATCAGTAGGAGTTTTTCAAGTTGAGTTACTTGAGACATATGAGATCATATTTCAAAAATAACAAGTAAAAAATGGTTTCTCAGTAAACCTGGTCTTTAAAGGGATATTCCAACCCCTAAATAAAATGTTGGCTATTTCTGTATTCCCCTGAGTTAGGTAAGTGAGAAAAATGCATTTTGTAACTAGCGCAGTAATTCTCCTGGTCTGGCAGCAGTCCGTCTGCTTTAGCTTGGCATAAACAATGGAAGTGGATAGCAGATACTAGCATTTTGTGTGCAAAAGTGATTAAAATTACTCAATAATGATACCAATTATTCTGGGTGAGCTCAATGATCACATGGCGCATGGATATAACGCATCGGTCAAAAAAGCCACCGGGGGCTGAAAAAATGGCAGTCCCATCTATATTTTCTAAAGAACCAAAAGGAAGTGCATCATTACTGTTTGTGAGTGGTCTTTTATTTAATCTAATTCCTTGAGTGTTGTTGGGCTATTAGAAATTACTATAAGCGTGAAGTGTGGTTAACGCGTGTGTATTTGTTCGGAGGCTTTTTTGACCACTGTGTTACATCTGAGCGCCATGCACCGACAACTTACAGCGGTGCTTTGTCACAATGTAATCCCAAGCCTAAATCAGCTCCTGCAAATCTTTTGTGTTACTTTTTCACTTTTCATTTTCAGTTGACATGATTATAGAGCTCACCAGGAATAATTGGTATCATTATTGAGTAAATGCTAGCAGGTGCTAGTCCCTCCCATTGTGTATGCTAAGCTAAAGCAGATGGACTGCTGCCAGACCAGGAGAATTACTGCACTGGTTACAAAATGCTTTTGTCTCACTTACCTAACTCTGAGGAATACGCAAATAGGCAGAATTTCACTTACGGGAGGAATATCTCTTTAAGGTATACATTTCAACTGTCCTTATTTGGAATTAATTGTCTCTGAATTAATCCAACACTTACTTTTTGCAAAAGTTTTAGATAAAACTGAGTTAATTTTTCATTCAAGAGGCATCAAACTGTTTAAAATGGGTACTTCAGGCCTTTTGGTGTGGGTTTCTGTGAAGTCAGTGTACGTAATAATTTTATGTTTTTAAGCAGCCTCAACCAGAAGATACAGATTTGCTCTGATCAAATGGAGAGGCTAAAGGCTAGTCTCATTCTGCAGTTCCTCTACATCACAAAGACAAATGCGGCTCATTTGAAGAAAATAATGTGCAGAATTTTGGCAGGGAAGACAGAAAGTTTGAGAGTGGGGTGAAAGAGGCCTTCTACAGCTGTGTTTACACTATAGGAGTAATTTCTGGAATGGGGGAAGGTGACATGGAAATGATGCTGGAATGGCCCTCTCAGATGTCGTTTCTCCATACAAAATTGGATCTTTAAGAGCCTTTGCTAAGACATCAGCATATAGCAACCATTTTGGCAGTGAGTGATGTCACCAATCAGTGCCAAATGGCATCTGTGAACATTAGTAACAATAAAAATGTTTTATTTTTGCAGCATTTTATTTTAGTACAGCTTTTGGTTTTTCTTCTCATTCTGCTTCACCAGCAACTCTCTCACTTCGATGATTATTGGTTGTTTGGTGACATCTGACAATTAAATTTTCCACTGAGCATGCCTGCATGAGCATGTGATAACCACAAGTCCTGCCCAGCGACTCTACAGGGCCATTTTCGAGTGCATACCTCAAGGCGGGTACTTTGCTGGCTCCTGAAATGCCCTGAAAAGTGGTCTTTCGGGTCGGCTCAGTGAAATGGAGACACACGCAGACCGTGAAGGTCCAGTAAAATTACCCGGTAGTTCTAATAGTGGAAATGGACCTAAGATAGTATAGGTTTAATCTTTCCAACACCTATATTGCAGTCTTGACTCTGCTCGTCAATCAAGTTCCACACAAACTCACAAGTTTAGACAAACAGTGCACATGTGGGCTTTGTTTGATACTTGTTAGGATAGTAAGCAGCAATCGAATATTTTAGTATTCCAATATTCTATCGAATCCTCCATTGTTTAACCCTCTGGAGGCAGGCGTTGCAGATTTGCAATGTTAAAACTTACCTATCTGGTTACCCCACATACATATTTCATGAGCATTTTTTTAACTCAGAAGAACCCCTGAAGGACTTAGTTGTTCGTCCTTTTATCAAAACTTATTTTGAGCCTGAGAGGGTTAATCGAATATTCTATTTGACGTTTCAAGTGAAACGAAACTGTGGTCTGCTGCTAAAAATATCAAAATAAACCAACAAAATGATAAAATGATCAACAATATGGATTAAATTGTTCTTGACTAGTTCCCTCTTTCCCAGCTATTGATATTTAATAAATATTTTATAGAACAAAATTTGACTTATATTTGAGTAACATTTTAGCTTTGTATTATTGTCAATCATCCTAGTCTAAATGTCACACCCTGTCCTGTCTCCCCTTTTGGTTTAGTCCTGTGTCTCTGTTAATTGCTCCCACCTGCTTCTCGTTTTCCAATCACCCAAACTCCCAGCCCTCTTGTATTTAAACCCCTTCAGTTTTGTGTCTCGTGTTGGATCATTGTTTCTATGTCTAGCATGTTATATATTAAAGCCTTTGTTAACCGTTCCTGTCTGTCTGCTTACCTGCCTTCTGCACCCGTGTTTGGATCCTTGCCTCCGCTCACCTCGCCCACACTCCGTGACAGAATGATCCAACCCTGTAAAGGATCCAGCGGGGAGATTCTCCCCTGGGAGTGCCTGCTCCAGTTTCTCTCCTCGGACCATCGGCCGGCTTCTCCTCCTCCGGCTTCGCCTCGCTGCAGGCGCCGTCACTGACCTTCAGCCTCGGCGATCCTCTCCACCCTCTCGGAGCCAGATGAGAGGTTGGACCGGGAGACGCGTCTAGATCACACCAGCTACGTGGGCACCAGACTGGCTGTGTGCTCCCCCGGAGCTGGCCCACGGCGTGGGGAAGGAAGCCGGGCTCCACCGCGATCCTGTGTCCCAGGACGGAGCCGCGAGCTCGCCGCTGCCCCGGCTCGGCGCACCTGCTTGGACCCGCCCCCAGTCAGACCAGCAGTCCCATTTCCGGTCCAATCCGCTCCTCCGTCATCTGCAGGCAGAGGAACAACGCCCACAGCACAGCTGACAGAGCTTGCAGGTCTCCAGGCGGAGCTTGGCCGGATCCGTCAGCTCGTCAGCCTCCAGGAGTCCCACCTGGACACCCTATCCTCCCCGAATCACCAGGACAGGGTTTCAGTCCAGCCAGCAGCTCCCTCGTCTCAGAGCCAGAGGAGCGAGCCTGCCGTCCACCCAGCAGAGCTCGCTGGTCTCAGAGCTGAGCTGGCCCAACTCCATCAGAGCCTCAGTCTCCAGGAGCTCCAACTGGACACTCTATCCTCCCTCCTCTCCCAGTTTCCAGCACCACCAGTTCAGTCGCATCCTGTTCCAGCGGTGGTCCCGGTGGATGCACCACATCCAGTTCCCATGGTGGTCCCGGAGGTCGCACCGCATCCAGTTCCAGCGGTGGTCCCGGAGGTCGCACCGCATCTGATCCAGCCTGTCCAAGCAGTCCCATCTGCAGCTACTCCTCCTCCACTCCAGAAGCTGGCGGTCCAGAGGCCGGCGGGCCAGAAGCCGGCGGTCCAGAAGCCGGCGGTCCAGAGGCCGCCGGTCCAGAAGTTGACACCCCCGGACCAGAAGTCGACGGTCCAGAGGTCGACAGTCCAGAAGTCGACGCTCCCGGACCAGAAGTCGACACCCCCGGACCAGAAGTCGACGGTCCAGAATTCGACGGTCCAGAAGTCGACGGACCAGAAGTCGACGCCTCCAGACCAGGATTCAACGGCCCCAGACCAGAAGTCGATAGTGGTCGATGCCTCTTCCAGTCCTGTGGTCGACGCCTCCTCCAGTCCTGTGGTCGACGCCTCCTCCAGTCCTGTGGTCGACTCCTCCTCCAGTCCTGTGGTCGACGCCTCCTCCAGTTCTTTGGTCGACGTTTCCTCATGTTCTGAAGTCAACGCCTCCTCGTGTTCTGAAGTCGACGCCTCCTCATGTTCTGAAGTCGACGCCTCCTCGTGTTCTGAAGTCGACGCCTCCTCGTGTTCTGAAGTCGACACCTCATCCACTCCAGAGGTCGACGCCTCATCCACTCCAGAGGTCGACGCCTCATCAGGTCGACGCCTCATCCACTCCAGAGACCGACGCCTCATCCACTCCAGTGGCCGACGCCTCATCCACTCCAGAGGCCGACGCTCTCTCCAGTCCAGAGGTCGACGCTCTCTCCAGTCCAGAGGTCGACGCTCTCTCCAGTCCAGAGGTCGACGCCCTCTCCAGTCCAGAGATCGACGCTCTCTCCAGTCCAGAGGTCGACGCTCTCTCCAGTCCAGAGGTCGAAGACTCTCTCCAGTCCAGAGGTCGACGCTCTTTCCAGTCCAGAGGTCGACGCTCCCTCGTGTCCAGAGGTCGACGCTCCCTCGTGTCCGTAGGTCGACGTCCCCTTCAGTCCAACGTCTCCGCCGTCTCCTGTCCCGTGGTCGACGCCGTCTCCAGTCCCGTGGTCAACGCCGTCTCCAGCCCATTGGTCGACAATGCCGCTTCCAGCCCAGAGGCCGACGCCGCCGCCTCCAGCCCTGAAGCCGACGCCGCCGCCTCCAGCCCTGAAGCCGACGCCGCCGCCTCCAGTCCAGAAGTCAAGGACGTCTCCTCCGGCGTCTCTGCCTCCGGTCACCGCCAGTCCTGCCCTCATCAGGAGCGGGCTCCCAAGAGTCCATCCTCGTCTCCTCCTCTGCCCCAGACGCAGGCCCCCAAGAGCCTGTCGTCACCGCCTCCTCTGCCACAGACGCAGGCCCCCAAGAGCCCGCTGTCACCGCCTCCTCTGCCACAGAAGCAGGCCCCCAAGAGCCCGTCATCGCCTCCTCTGCCACAGACGCAGGCCCCCAAGAGCCCGTCGTCACCGCCTCCTCTGCCACAGACGCAGGTCCCCAAGAGCCCGTCGTCACCGCCTCCTCTGCCACAGACGCAGGCCCCCAAGAGCCCGTCATCACCTCCTCTGCCCCAGGCACAGGCCCCCGTAATCTACTGGTCCCTGCCTCCTCTTCATCGGGCTCTCTGTCCCTCTCGGCCCTCCCTCCCTCCGGGTCCCCCTCCTCCTGCCCTGCTCTTTGTTCCTGTGGGCGTCTGGTATCCGCCCTTTGAGGGGGAATACTGTCACACCCTGTCCTGTCTCCCCTTTTGGTTTAGTCCTGTGTCTCTGTTAATTGTTCCCACCTGCTTCTCGTTTTCCAATCACCCAAACTCCCAGCCCTATTGTATTTAAACCCCTTCAGTTTTGTGTCTCGTGTTGGATCATTGTTTCTATGTCTAGCGTGTTATATATTAAAGCCTTTGTTAGCCGTTACTGTCTGTCTGCTTACCTGCCTTCTTCACCCGTGTTTGGATCCTTGCCTCCGCTCACCTCGCCCACACGCCGTGACAGAATGATCCAACCCTGTAAAGGATCCAGCGGGGAGATTCTCCCCTGGGAGTGTCTGCTCCAGTTTCTCTCCTCAGACCACCGGCCGGCTTCTCCTCCTCCGGCTTCGCCTCGCTGCAGGCGCCGTCACCGACCTTCAGCCTTGGCGATCCTCTCCACCCTCCCGGAGCCAGATGAGAGGTTGGACCGGGAGACGCGTCCAGATCGCACCAGCTACGTGGGCACCAGACTGGCTGTGTGCTCCCCCGGAGCTGGCCCACGGCGTGGGGAAGGATGCCGTGCTCCACCGCAATCCTGTGTCCCAGGACGGAGCAGCGAGCTCGCCGCTGCCCCGGCTCGGCGCACCTGCTTGGACCCGCCCCCAGTCAGACCAGCAGTCCCATTTCCGGTCCAATCCGCTCCTCCGTCATCTGCAGACAGAGGAACAACGCCCACAGCACAGCTGACAGAGCTCGCAGGTCTCCAGGCGGAGCTTGGCCGGATCCGTCAGCTCGTCAGCCTCCAGGAGTCCCACCTGGACACCCTATCCTCCCCGAATCACCAGGAGAGGGTTTCAGTCCAGCCAGCAGCTCCCTCGTCTCAGAGCCAGAGGAGCGAGCCTGCCGTCCACCCAGCAGAGCTCGCTGGTCTCCGAGCTGAGCTAGCCCAACTCCATCAGAGCCTCAGTCTCCAGGAGCTCCAACTGGACATTCTATTGGTCGACAACGCCGCTTCCAGCCCAGAGGCCGACGCCGCCGCTTCCAGCCCAGAGGCCGACGCCGCCGCTTCCAGCCCAGAGGCCGCCGCCGCCGCCTCCAGTCCAGAAGTCAAGGACGTCTCCTCCGACGTCTCTGCCTCCGGTCACCGCCAGTCCTGCCCTCATCAGGCGCGGGCTCCCAAGAGTCCATCCTCGTCTCCTCCTCTGCCCCAGACGCAGGCCCCCAAGAGCCCGTCGTCACCGCCTCCTCTGCCACAGACGCAGGCCCCCAAGAGCCCATTGTCACCGCCTCCTCTGCCACAGAAGCAGGCCCCCAAGAGCCCGTCATCGCCTCCTCTGCCACAGACGCAGGCCCCCAAGAGCCCGTCATCACCGCCTCCTCTGCCACAGACGCAGGTCCCCAAGAGCCCGTCATCACCGCCTCCTCTGCCACAGACGCAGGCCCCCAAGAGCCCGTCGTCACCTCCTCTGCCCCAGGCGCAGGCCCCCGTAATCTACTGGTCCCTGCCTCCTCTTCATCGGGCTCTCTGTCCCTCTCGGCCCTCCCTCCCTCCGGGTCCCCCTCCTCCCGCCCCTGCTCTTTGTTCCTGTGGGTGTCTGATATCCGGCCTTTGAGGGGGGATACTGTCACACCCTGTCCTGTCTCCCCTTTTGGTTTAGTCCTGTGTCTCTGTTAATTGCTCCCACCTGCCTCTCATTTTCCAATCACCCAAACTCCCAGCCCTCTTGTATTTAAACCCCTTCAGTTTTGTGTCTTGTGTTGGATCATTGTTTCTATGTCTAGCGTGTTATATATTAAAGCCTTTGTTAACCGTTCCTGTCTGTCTGCTTACCTGCCTTCTTCACCCGTGTTTGGATCCTTGCCTCCGCTCACCTCGCCCACACGCCGTGACACTAAACATCTAAATATATCCACATATAATCAGTAGGATTGAATTAATTCAAAAACATGTTCAGTAGTAAGCTACTGGAAATGCTAATAATATTTAATTTCTACAGGTAACAATGCAATGCTGGCATATCTATTTTATTATGTCTGGGTTGGCAACATAATCCAGTCTACGTTGTATTCAGATATAGAAGCATTTGTGAATTACATGCTACAACAGTTTGTCATGGGCCTGCTGCGATGTGTGGAGCAGATTTGAGTTGCTAACTCTCAGTAGCAACAACCAGACTCCAGGTAGCTGCTGCAGCGGTTCTGCTCTATACCACTACAGCTGCAGACATCTACAAATAAATGGGATGGTGGG
The DNA here is from genome assembly GCF_043380555.1 of Nothobranchius furzeri. NCBI lineage: Eukaryota > Metazoa > Chordata > Actinopteri > Cyprinodontiformes > Nothobranchiidae > Nothobranchius > Nothobranchius furzeri. Next base: position 19,666,215 of record NC_091744.1, on the reverse strand, counting down.
GATTTTTCTTTTGCTTGTAGAGAGTTTAGTCATTCAAAACCACTGTGTTTTTTCTGAACTCCACTTGATTGTAACGTGAGACACGCTAGCTTAGCATTAGCCAATCTGCCCGTAGTTTAACTCTTGATCCCAAAATTTGCAGCATTTCTGCCTTTTACAATGGTTTGTGTCTTTGTTGGTTTCTCTATTTTCCTCCACAGCACATAGATTACCACATTGTGTGCCAGTAAAAGTGTTCAAATTGTGGTGCGCAAATTTAACAAAGCTTCGAATGAGTAAAAAATTAATTGAGGAATTTAATTAATCGAACCATTCAAAGATTTGTTTCAGCGTTAGTCAGCAACAATAAGGCCATTTCCACTATCAGAGCTTTAGGGTATGTTTACCAGAACATTGCGGCATGTACGTGTCTCCATTTCAACGAGCCAGCCCAAAAGAACAATTTTCTGGGCCAATTCAGGAACCAACAAAGTACATGAACACAGGTAATGACTCAAATTGCCAGTTGAATTGCGGAGCAGAACTTGTGATTAACGCATAATGATTGGCTGTAAGTCAGTAGAAAAAGACATAACACAAAAAATAAACTAAATCTGTAAAAGCTGATGAGTTGCTGTGAAGCAGAATGGAAGGAAAGGAAAATACTGTATGTAGCATTGACACTGCTTTAAAATTGTCGTTACTATACTTGCAGCTGAAATCCCTCCCACAATGTCGTAACTCACGACACTTTGTGGTCTTACAGAGCTCCACAAAAAATGGTGCTTCTTCTCGTAATTGAACACTGCATCCCACATTACACAGCAGCTCTCATTTACCCCCAAATGGATTAAATTACAGCCTACTTTGACCAAATAAAACATAGCTAAATATATTAATCTGTGGATGATTTCTTAGTGATGATTGGTTACATTTGTCACTGCCAAAGCTGTCGCGATATGCTGGCGATTTAGCGAACTCCGGAAAGGGCAATTTTGAGACAGCGGCTGAGAGGACCAAGTCACCGTATCTCCCAGTCAATTTTCCCCCACCCAAAAAATTTCCCATAACAAAGTGGAAACTAGGCTAATGACACAAATGGGGATTTTAACAGAGGGAGTGCCAGACAGAGACTCACGTGACCTTTATGGCCTCATTAATAACAACATTGGCCTTTCTAGCAACTTCTATTGCCCTTTCATTGTGTTTGGCTCTAACCATAAATAAAGGTAATCACATTAATATCGTAACTAAAAGGGGCACACACACACGCACGCACGCACGCACACACACACACATGCGCGCTTTATAAAAGAGCTGTGATTCTGGGGCAAAGTTCAATGGTAAAAAAAAACAATAATTTTATTTACATGTCATTTTTCTTAGCATGATGATGGAGTATGTAGCATTGGACCCTGACAGCAAAAAAAAACTGAAATGTTTTAGTGATTTGGGCAGAGTTTAATTTAAATTAGTAAAAATCTAAGATTTAAACGGCAGAAAGACTAAATTTCCTGACAAGGTAGACATTTTAAGGTTAAAATTCTGTATCAGTGGCAACCAATACCATGTTTCTAATAGGTAAAAAATAACTACTAATATGATTTTCAAAAGAAAAAGTGACACCAATGAATTTAATGGGCCAATAAAATGATGTGAAACAAATACACAGATAAAATTAGCTTTTTAACAGAAATAAATATATAGATATATCAACCCATCATTGGAAAATCTAAAGGTACTTCAATGATTATCTGTTTCATATATTTTTTTATTCCACTGTTTTCACAGATTTTTATTTTGACTCCTTTATACTTATAAGGTTGCACTGTTACCCTCTTTGAGTAAGAGAAACCTTTAGAAAATTATATGAAATTTGACTAAAATCATCTCATTAGAAGTACCAGTTAACTTTTGTTCATTGAGGATTTGAACTGCTAATCTAATCTGATACGGTTGAGATTGAATGAATGAATGTTGTCAGTCACAACTCACAGCCTCTAAACCACATATGTCAGACACAAGGCCCGCGGGCCAGATGCGGCCCGCGGGAGGATTTTTATGTGGCCCGCGAGATAAATATAAAAAATATATTAAAACTGGCCCGCTGGCCGATTTTACCGCGAAGACTTCAACTCCCATGATGCTTTGCTGTGTTAGCGCGGAGCCGATGCGCCCCCTCCTTTGTGTTTTTTCCAGCGCCTGCTGCCGGTGTCTGCAGCTCCGCTATCTTGGACAAACTACACTCCTCTCACTCAGCGCCGAGTTCACTCAGCTGTTTTCTGATGTTGAAGCCCAGAAACGGAGATTCTAGCCACTCAGTAACGTGTTCACGACTGAAAGAGAAAGTTTTCCAACTAACGTCCAGACAGAGCCGATATAACTCCAGCAAACAGCGACACGCTCAAACCAGCATGACTCTGTGGTTGCTGTCGTTGTGTTTCCTCCCCGACACACAACAACGTGGTCAAGCTACTCAGACATGTTCATCAGCACAAACCTATGTGAGCACCTGTTGTCATCTAATGTTGTCATTATTATGATGAAGATGAACAAAACAACAGGAGTCTCCTCCTCAGCTCAGATCAACCCCATGATGCAGGTATCTGGCTGGAACAGGTGAGCATCACAGTAAACCAGTGGAGCAAACTGAGCTTTAAATATGTTGGTTTTATGCTCTTTTTCTGCTCCAAAACATGAAAGTTAACAGGTGAGATGTTGCATTTTCATTTAAGATAAAATTATATTTTTATTTTGTTGTTGGCCCGTGAGAAAAGATTTAACCTGCAGTAACCAGGAAGTGGAAAGGCTGCAGATAGATGAAAAGAATAGAAAATCCCTTTATTGTTCCTCAGTGGGGAAAGCTAGACGTCACAGCAGCGATGACACGTATTACAGGAGAAAAAAAGGAATAAAAATAAGAAAAATGAATAAACAAGAAAACATAAATCCTGAATAGATTTTAAAAATACTGATTATACTACAACTAATGAATGCCACTGATGCCTTTTATTTAAAACGGACTTGCTCGTGTGTAATTTGGTTATTCCACATTCAGTGTTAATGCAGAAATATGTTTGTTTCCAAATTTAAAGGTTCAAAATTGCATATATGTTGATAAAGAAAATGTGCAAATTTGCCGTCACTTTTTCAAAAAATATTAAGTTTGGCCCTCGACTCCGTCCTAGAGTTTCATTTCGGCCCCGTGTGAGTTTGAGTTTGACACCCCTGCTCTAAACATATCCAAATGTATGAACTGTACAAGTGCACCTGGTTTCTTTACCCACATAATCCTATTTGGAGTTATGAGGAGCTATAGCCCACAATAGGTCTTGGACAGGTCACCAGTCCATTGCAGGTCCACAAAGAGAAGATGAACTACTCACACATGCACGCACAGGGTCAGTGTAGAATCTCCACAGATAACCATGAGTGTTTTTTAGACTGGTGAACAACATATCTAAATGAAACCAACGCATACGAAAGAGACATGGAAACACCACATGAAATGAGACTTAAACCAAAGACCCTGTTGTGATGCAACAGTGCTAACCATTACAGCAGTTTGCATATGCCCCTATTAAATAATTAGATTAACAAAACAGCTCTATCACGGACCAGTCAAGTATACTTCACTATGAACCTGTGGTGTTTATGGTACACACCATCAGAAATTATACTTTGACTTACACAATTACACATTTTGTTGCCAAATTTCTAACAAATTTAAGATTAAACTGTGTCACCAAATGGTTTTGTTATCAAGAATTACAGACCTGTTTGGCCCTTTCTATTAGGTGCTTGGAAAGGAGTGAGTAAAGATACTGGCAAGTGATTGGACAAAGCAAAATTCTAATTTTTACAGGCAAATTTTAACCAATCGAGGGCTTTGTATGCCTCAGGCAGTCCTAAATTCTGCTTGTGGCTGCCATTACAAACTTTTATGATTTTAGCACTAACATAGCTTGAAGCCCAGTATGATTGTCTTATATATAATAGTGTAATAATACACAATAAGAAAATAGGAAGACTGAAGTCAGAGTACTTTACTTTAGTACTGAAAGTAAAATATACTTTGGAATACTTGTGGTAAACAAACACGTCCAAGAAATTAGGGGACACTGAAATTATACAATAGGTCTTCCTTTGAAACATGAGTCAGTGGTCTCATCTCTTCACCTTCAACAACTACAAAAAGGCAATGAAGATAGACAAAAATCTAACAAATCATTGAAACATGAAGAATCTGCCAGGGCTGATACATTTGGCCAGGCACCAAATGTATCAGTACCTACTTTTTCAAGTCTAGCCTCTAGAGCAGGGGTACTCAATTCCGGTCCCGGAGGGCCGGTATCCAGCACGTTTTAGTGGTTTTCCTGCTCCAGCACACTTTATTCAGTGTTGAATCACCTTTGCAGCAGCACATCATGCTCTGCAGAAGCCTGTTCTTTACCTGCTGATTGAAATTAGTTGTGTTGAAACAGAGTTAAAACTAAAACATGCTGGATACAGGCCCTCCAGGCCCAGAATTGAATACTTCTGCTCTAGAGCATCTTCAATGCATTATATCTATGACCAGTTTTCTGTAACACAAGGTTCATACCTGGGGGAGTTGAACCCGCTGTCCACTGTGACGCTGCTGCTGTCCATGCTGTCCAAACGGGCAGAGTGGGCTGATTTCTGGTTGCTGCTGTTCTCCGTCTCCTTGGGGCTGAGGAGGGTCAGATTGGTCTCCAGTTTTCGCTGCAGATCATGCTCCTTTTCCCGTTCCAGTAGCCACTGCATGGTGCCTTCCCCACCACCACTATTGCCTCCACAATTACCGCCCCCTTCCCCATGGTCTTTATTGTCCTCCGTTGTCGCCAACTCTTTGTGCAAGTCCTCCTCTGCCTCTTCCTCCTCCTCATCATCTGATACATTATAATAGTCAAAGGAGGCAGAGGGGACTGTTGGCTCTAAGCAGCTTGGTAAAACTGCAGGTGACGCTGAGGAAGTGGCTGAATTGGAAGGCTGTTGGGGCTCAGGATTGTCTAGGGCCTCTGTTGATTTGGCATGTGAGGCTTTTCGCAATGTGCCAGACTTGGTGTAACTGTTATCCACATAGCCAGTGGACAAGGCATTATGTGGAGGTTTGAACAAAGTGTCCTTGCTGAAGATCTCTTTCCTCTTAATCACCATACTGCCTCCTACCCCTCCAGGGTCCACATTATGTTGGTGTGGTGTCAAACGGGCATTTTGAGCTGGCTCTGGTGTCTGGCTTGGTGTCAGTCGCGCTGAACCGCTCTGTCCCTTTGCTGCCGACAAGTCTTCTTTGTACTCCATTGTATGAGAAGAGGTGAGGTGAGGCGTTTGCCAGTCAGCCGGAGAGCCCTTTCGGAGTCCCCCTGATGAGGTTAATGTGTCATATTCTGATTTTGCCTGAGGCGAAGGGGCAGTAAGGACTGTTTCATTTGATGTATTGCACTGGAAGTACTCATCTGTAGAAGGCTTAGGAGAAAGTCCCATTAGCTCATTGTAAGTCGGTAAGCTTTCTCTGCTTTTGTTTCTCTCCATCGTACTCCGGATCCTTGACTCATCCAAACTCCCTTTCCCCAAATCAGGCACATTAAAATCGGAGTGGAACTTAGCAGCAGAGAACATGATCCTTGAGTAGTGGGAGGACTTCTGTGTGGCTCGCAAAGTGCCATCATCAGTGTAGTAATGACTACGATCCTCCAGGCTAGGGTCAAAGTCTTCTGGCGCACCCAACGATGGGCCCTTGAGAGAGTTGTCCATGGAGCGAGATCGCTCTTTAGCTTGATCTGACCTCTCATGACGTGACTTCCTGTCCTGATTGTGGCTGTGACTTCTTTGAACTCTGGACTGGCATGTTCCACGTGAAGGCTCTGGAAATGGCATTTCAGTCCGTCTCTTGGCGAGCTCCCCAGACACATCCCACTCAGGGGTAACAGGGCAGTACGATTCAGTAATATTGGGGTTGCTGTGAACCAGGTAAGTTGCTCCTCCACTTCGTCTACGCTCCAACGTGTACATAGCTTCCCGAGGTGAGCGAACTAACGAGTGGCTAAAGAAGCGGTAATCCCTTTCCATGAACACAAGATCCCAGTTTGAACCCTCAGATGGGTCACCCCTGGATGTCCTTGGTTTGCTGTGAGAGCGTGACTTACCATGTGGTGCCCTGCGGTGACCTCTACCCCTCCTGCTGCGTGTACTGTGCTGAGCAGAAGACCCTGCCTTGTTCTTCTGTGTACGCTCTTCCTCTAGCCTCTTCATCACAGCTGTATGCCTTGCAACATTCTCCACAGTTAAGTCAGGGTTGATCCTACGAATTATCTCCATCTCCACCTCCCGGGGAATAGGAGTGGTTGGCACATCCTCATCACGTAGGGGCCACTCTTCAGGGGGAAACTGGGCCGAGAAGGTGGACAGCTGCCTCATTTTATCCTTCTTGAAACTCAGTCTGAAAAGTCTTAGCCCAAACCTCTTGGATTGCTTCTCGACTGTACCACCACTAGTACCACCACTTCCTTCTTTCTTTTTGGTCAAAGTGTCGGTTTTATAAGGAAAAGAAGTGACGTTTTTACTCTTGTCAGCTTGATCTTGAGACGGCGGTGGTTGGATAGGAGGGGAAGAGGGACCAGGAGGATATTGGTAAGAGGGTGGCTCTCCTCTGTGTTCCTTGGCCAACGTGCTTGGTAGAGCCTCCCCACCATTTTGATCCTTGGGTGGTTTACTTTGATAAGAATCCCCCTTGTGCTCCTTGGGTGACTTACTTTGGAGCACAGAGGTGTGCAGTCTGGACTGGTCTTCGCGATAAGTGTTGCATGGGTCACTGTGATTCTTTCGAGGAGGCCTTTCTCTCATGCAGCCAGGTGTGGATGGTGTGACATTGCCAGACTGAGGTGAGGTGCAATTCTGAGGTTGCTGCTGCTGCTGGGGCTGCTGACGTTCTGGCAGCCGGTCCTCTAGGTGATACCACTTGTTGTTTGCTCTGATGAGGGAGGGAGTAATAAAGTAGGTCTGAGGAGTGACGATGAAGTAGCCCTCTGGAGTTGGGTATATCTTCCTCTCCCGCACAAGCATGTTTAGAGTGTGTCGCAGAACCTCTGAGCTGGGCGTAGGCACACCTGTTAGAAAAGCACGTTGAACACAGTTTTAGTTTTAAAACGTGATTAACATGGATGAATGTAGGGCTGGGCGATATATCGATATTCTTTAAATATCGGTATAATTTCTAAACAAGATATAAGATGACTTTATATCTTTATATCGATATAACTGGCCAGACTGCTATGCTAGCGATTAGCCGCTATGCTAGCGACATGTTGCTCTGTCTCTAAGCGGCTATTACGTGTATTCTCACAAGTTTGCTCAGTCTGAGAGCCTCTGGGTAAATGTGCTGCTCTAAAGTGCTGCTCTAAACTTTGCATTTGGTGTCCTGGTTTTTAATTATTTGGGGACGTTCAATGTCAACTGAGTTCTGTTTTCCATCCTGCTTGTGCGGAGAGACGAGCCAAACCCCTCCCTCCCCTGTGTAATGAGGAAACGGCTACGGAAAGCCGGAGTGGCCAAATGACCTGAAACATATTGTAAGGGTTTGAATAGTAAACTATAGGGTTACCATTTTATTTTGAAGGCGAACTCAACGGGTGAGAAATGTTGTTCCGGTTCCGTTTTTATCCGCTCTGGTTTGCTATGCTAGTAAATACTCCTTTACGAGTGATTCTGATGAAAAAGTTGAGTTTGTAAGGTGTGGGTTATGGCGACAGTAGCCCGAAAATAACACTCATAAAAGAGCAACCAGAGACTCTGAATCATTACAGTATAATCACTAATATGAGCCAACACTGCTAACTAATAACTAACAACTAGTTAATAACTAGTTTTTCTAATAACTAATAACTCCATGGTGCATGACCCATGTGATCTTCAGTAGATGCAATTACATCATCGTACATTTAGCTTAACATGATGGATTTTTTTCTCTGGACAAGACCGCTACAATATAGGCCACCTCTAGAAGAAATTTAGATAATTTTACATTAATTATAAATATATAATTAAAAAGTGCCTGTGGGACATTTGATACACCTCTGGCTCTCAACTGTGGTGTGTGTGTGTGTGTGTGTGTGTGTGTGTGTGTGTGTGTGTGTGTGTGTGTGTGTGTGTGTGTGTGTGTGTGTGTGTGTGTGTGTGTGTGTGTGTGTGTGTGTGTGTGTGTGTGTGTGTTAGCAGACAGCTGTACCTGTGTTACTAAAGCTCAGACTGGTAGAGAATAGGCACTACGGTTAAAGTTTGACAAGAATCAATACATTTTTATGCATTTAACCTACTGATTTATGTATATAATTTCTCAAGAGCTTGAAGTGAGTTAACTTGTCAACAGTTTACAGGAGGAAAAATATCGAGATATATATCGTATATCGGAATTTAGCTTAAAGATATCGAGATATAAGTTTTGGTCCATATCGCCCAGCCCTAGATGAATGGAAACTTGTTTTCAATCCATCAATGGATAGAAAATAGGTTTACTGACATTGTCAGAACTTTTTTTTACCATGAGACAGTGGTGAAAATCTGAAACTTCTACAAAAATATAATTAATACTACCTTAAGATAAGATAATAACTCTCTATGCTTGGCGATAACTTTTATAAACATTAAAAAAAAACATTATTAGATCGAAAACAGCAACATTTGCTTAACTGTCCTTAAAATTTAAATAAAAGATTAAATGAGTTCTCTTGATTTGATTTAAACAAAACGTGTAAGGAAACGGTGCCGTATCATATTCCCATTAGTGGTACATACTGGAATAACTTCTTAAAATTATTCCTCAGACAATTTTAGCCAATTGTTCAGAAGAGAACAGATTTAACTTTTGGATGTGTTTCTTCAGAGTAAATTTAAAGGTGTGGAACGCCTGTTTAATCAATACATTTGCAGTGGTCTCCTGTAGGAATGAATGCCTTGTAAGGTTTACATGGGGGGAAAAAGCCCTGCTGCACTATTTTCAGGAACTACAAGTGAGCCACACCAGAGGAGAACTTAACTTCACAGGATTTGGAGTAGGGCTGCAGCTATCGAATATTTTTGTAATCGAGTACTCTATCGAATATTTTTTTCGATTAATCGAGTACTCTAATAAATTACCCTTTTGTATTTGTAAACCATTATATCAAATAGCATGTTATAATTATGAAAGACCTGTTAAAATGAGCAAGCAATTGCCAGTTATTCTTCAAGTTTTATTCAAAATTAGTTTTCAAAACTTCAGCACTTCAACTTTACTTCACAGTAAACAAATGGCTGTGCAAAAAATAAGTACACAACCTGAGCCGATTTTCCCCTCGTGCGAGAATCTGCAAGCCTGCAAGCCAGACAAAAACTAGGAGGATAACTGTTGAAGTAGCGCTGCGGGCGGCTGCGGCCCAAACAGAACCAGAACCGCTCACGGTGCATGCGCAAACAGCTCGCCGGCTGTTCCCTATTAACACACATCCGTTTTAATTTCAACACTTTTTTCTCACACAATAACAAGGATTGTCGAGAAAGCATGCTTGCCGTGGTTTTGTCAAATTATACTGATCACAAAACATTTATTTACTTTCTTTCGTTTTCCTCTCATAAATACCCATGTCCTCCTGCAGCAATCCCGAAGGACAACAAACATCAATAACACAATAAAAAGTCCTACGTTTTGTGTAAAAATGCTATTTTTTAGCACATTTTAAGTCCGACGTGTTGCTACCAGACATACGGTGTGAGCTGAAACTGAGTGCTACAACGAAAAAGTCGCACAGTGTCCGCAGAATATATAGAAATACAGGCTAAAAAGCATTATCTTGTAGAGGCTCCGAGTCCGCTTGCAGAAGAGACATTTACAGGTGCTGCAGCAGCATGGAGGATGTGGTGTTGTGGTAGGCTTAATCCATTTTACAGTATTTACACTGGAGTACGTTTTCCGCCTAACGACGTGAAAAATGGTCCCACATCTTGACATTTTCTGTCTTTTTCGCACTCCACCGGGGTCCACGTTGTCCGCCATGGCTTAAGAGAAAGTTAAGTTACATTCGCTACTCGCGTGTGCAGTCCAGTGGGCATGTGCGTCACTTATTTCAGTCCGGGTGAAACATGACCACGGGCGACTGCAAAGCCACGAATTAATTAAATATGAATTAAACGAATCCTCGAGGCAGAGAATTTGACTCGAGGATTTTATGTACTCGAATTATTCGAGGTACTCGAGGAATCGTTTCAGCCCTAATTTGGAGTCTTATCTCATGATATGTGGACATTTTGCCTGACTGGATAACAGCAACGCGACTAGGGATGGGTGCCGAATTCGGTACTTTTTAAGGTACCGACTGAATTCCACAGTACCGACCGAGCACCGATTCACTTCATTTGAAACGGTGCCTCGTTTCGGTACCGTCCTTCCTAACAAGAACTTGCCTAGACAGCTGCGCATGTGCAAGAGCGTTATGTTGTCGCTCACTGCGAGCCAGTTGTAAACAGAGCAGCATGGTAGAAAGAACGAACGCTAAAGCTTGGGTCCACTTCACTAAATGTGATGGGTAACTGGGTGATGATGAAACCAGCGACAACGATCTAATGGGCCATTCCCATCTGTACTGGGTCGGCCCGGGCCGGGTAGCGTAGGTTGTTTACATATCTGGGTGGCCTGGTATTTTTCCGGGCCAACCAAGGCTCATTCTCAGCCCTCTTCTCGAGGGGGTCTGCTTCAGGTCGACCAGGGCCAACACACCCACTGCTGACAGCAAATTCACACCTTCCATTAGAGCAAGCCTCTGATTGGTGGGTAGAATCAGCCCACATGGGCTTAAGACAAGAATGTGTGGAATCAACCGGGCCAGGCTGGGGCCGACTGGGGCTACCCGGCCCGGGCCGACCCGGTACAGATGGGAATGGCCCATTTGTGAGACATCTTAATCTGGATGTCTCCGGATCATACCGGATCTTAATCTGCTCCGGTAGGTAAATAAAATGTAAGATAATGATAGTTTGATTTGTTAGCTTTCGTTTCACTAATGGTGCGTTCACTTTCTCCTCGGAACTCCGAAATTCCAACTAGAAGAACAAGAACGCGCACTAAAGTTTGGCTTCACTTTACTAAATGCGACGGGTGATTGGGTGAAGATGAAACCAGTGACAACGATTTAAGTGTGAGGCATCATCGTTTAAATCTGCTCCAGCAGCTAGATAAACTGTTTAAGATAACGCTAGCTTGATATGTTAGCTTCCTATGCCACCATTGTTATCATCTAATGGTGCGTTCGCTTTCTCCTCGGAAATTCTAACTTCCCAGTAGGAAAAATCAATTGAAAAAGGACGGTAAAAGGAATGAAGATACACAGTAAATTTAGTTCACAGTAAAGATGTTTGCTTCAGTTTAATTATCAGCTTATAAAACTACAAGGACGATGTTAAAATACAAACAGTTGTATGTTATTTATCGTGATATTTATCAAATATGGTTATATATTGACAAAAATATATATTTAATTATAAAAGAGAATTAAAATATTAAACACTCAAAAGTATAGAAAATTGGTACCGTTAAGTACCGGTATCGATTCGTAGGTACCGGGAATTTGTACCGGATCGATTCAAATGTCAAAGGTACCCATCCCTAAACGCGACTACCACTGGCTGCGGTGCTTTGCGATGTTGATGTTTTATCTCCACAAATAACTCCAGAATGAAGGAATTCTGCTCTGTGGTGGAGCTGTTAATGCTAACAGTTAGTTTCTATCAGCCAAGTTGAAATCAAACTCTGCTGTTTTCCTGATGCTAAACCAATAACAGCCTTCCCCATTGTGAATCAAGATAGGTTAGTCCATGAATGTTAAGTCATAGTGTGACATAGATCTGTCAGAGTTTTCAGATCCTTGTGTTTCACTGTCTAATTTCAATCAGAAGCTAATGCAGGAGATAGGTGTAGGAGACTATTTTCATGTTCAGCCTGCATGAAAAACTCAGAGTGGGCCATTTTAATCAGAAACTAGAACTGCAAGCAGTTATCAACGGGTTCCAAGCCATCCAGCGCCAGTCACCCGCCCGGCCCCGCCCGGCCCCGCCCTCACCTTCGCCTTTCCTCACGCGGTCCCACCCCAAAAGCACGTTTTCCCGCCGGCGTCCCGTCAGCTCACTTCAACCGGCGCAATGAAAGTAACACTCAGGATACGTCATGAAACGTATTGCTTAGCCTATACACATATCTTTCACAGGCATGGCTGACTTCTCAGTATGCTGTACGTGCACACTCCTTAACGAAAATAACAGCTGAGACAGTCCCGTGTGTGTGTGTGTGTGTGTGTGTGTGTGTGTGTGTGTGTGTGTGTGTGTGTGTGTGTGTGTGTGTGTCGGAGGACAGAGGACAGGAGAACGTGCAGCTAATTAATTAAATAATTTGGTTCTGTACCTTTCTCTTCAGCACAGCCGACAAAGGTTTAAGATGGGTCAGTCCTCCTGCATGCTCAGATCATTCCCTTCCCTTGCTTGAAAAATTGTTCCAAAATGAAAGTTGAACCCATATCTTTTTTATCTGTGAATTCAATGCCGTTCGGCGAGTCTCAAATAAAAATTTGGGCATCTTAACGTAAAAAATATATCATTAATGTAAAAAATAAACTCTAATAAAACTATGTTCACATCCAGAATCGAACCCGGGTCTTCTGCACGAAAGTCTGATGTTTTATTAGTTTTTATTAGTTTTAGCACAAATGTCCTTGATTTCTGTAACAATTATATCCTTGATGACAGCTGAAACAACGTTCAAAGAACGGTTCGGAGGGCGATGCCTGAGCGTGAACATGCATGAAGCAGCCTGCTAGACCCGAGCATCTCTCTTTTTCTGTGATTTTACAGAAAAACAGGCAATCACAGTAAAAATGCCAGGGCTCATTCTCCAGGACCAGGGCTTTGCAGGAGAATGTATGAAGAAGACATTTATTATTTCTATACATGTTTTGGCTGTCACACTTCCATAATGTCCCTTTAAAGATAAACTTAACTGTGTGTTATAAATCTCTGAAGATACAACTTGTATTGCTTAAGATATTTGTCTAGATGAAAGTCCAACTTTTTCTAATTACTCGCAGGGCTTGGGAGTGGCCTGCCCTCGCAATGAGGCGGATGAGAGGGAATGGCCCTCTAACTCAAATGAAGGATGCTGAAGAAGACAAACACTTCCATAACTAGTGCTCAGAGGAAAATGGAGAATGAGCTCCATTCTTTATTCTCTCATGCAGATTTATTTAGGGTTTATATAGTTGGCCCCAGTCAGGATTGAGTCATGGTTGCTAAAAAAAAACTTTACAAGACCGACTGACTTTAGTGATGTAGTAGCTGTAAAATATAGAAAAAAATGACTGTATTTATTTTTACTCTCACGTGTAGCTTTATGTAAATTTACAAGTGGATCTCCCAAAGGAGTAAAACTTGTCACCAGCTGTCCGCCATCATCATCATCATCATCATCACACAGAAGAAATTGATTTGGTCTCAGGGATTATTTCAGTTCCATTTTCAAGACAAAATTTTTCAAAGAAGCTGATCATCATTACGAGAGGCCACTTAACCCTGTCGCTAGTTTGTCTCAGCTGGCGACGCTCAGCCTTGGCCTTCAGGGCCGCAGACAAGGACTTACTGATGGAACTAAAACACAGTTAATGAAGTTATTGAAGTCTTCCTACTGTTGGTTCAATTAGGAGCGAGTAATTAGTAATTAATTAATTACTTTTGGATTCTTCAATAAATTCTGTAAATATGGGAATATTTACAGAGTTATTAATTAATTAAGATACTCTTTAGGAATCTTCGGGGCACCATCCCTTTAATTAGAAAGGGAAATGAATCCAAACTCTTATCAGTCTTTCTTGAAGTCGTGGAATCCTAGGAGCAAAGATTTTTCATCGACACAAAGAAAGACTGATAAGAGTTTGGATTCATTTCCCTTTCTAATTAAAGGGATGGTGCCCCGAAGATTCCTAAAGAGTATCTTAATTAATTAATAACTTGGTAAATATTCCCATATTTACAGAATTTATTGAAGAATCCAAAAGTAATTAATTAATTACTAATTACTCGCTCCTAATTGAACCAACATAATTGGTGCAGCCCGTGTGAGGCAGGATACACAGAGATCTTTATCTGACACAAACAAACAAATAAATCTTTAGCTTGAATTAAAAATAATCAGTTGTTCAGCCTTGAACCAGCAACAGAGTGGTGCTGATTTCGCTGAGCAGGAAGCTGCATCGAACTCTCACCAGTAACTCAGTGCTTCTTTAAAGGTGCAATGTGTAAATTAATTCTGGCTAACCTTTTAGGTTAAAATTCAGTTCCTCATTAAAGGTGCAGTATGTAAGTGATCTGTCTAACCCTTTTAGGCTAAAATTAACTGCAAATTTAGCAACTTTAACTCACAGTGGCTATTATAACTAACTGAAACCTTCACTCAAAGACTGATAACACCCTGTTTGCTAATATTCTGAAAGGAATTACTAGCACATTTAACACTGCAAGTGTTGTAAGACGTTGCTACGGCAACACACCAGCTTTTGCTAAAATACTGAAAGGAATAGTATTTTAGGCGTTAGTCACGGCATTCGGTGCAATCTTAAAACGCTAAAACCTGTGCGCACGAAGGTTAATTTAGTGTTTTCTGCTACAAAGCTAGCAGTTGCTGCCAAAAGGTGCAGCTTTGAGCTATCTGCAGAAGCTCTACTAGGCTATTTTTGGTTCGGTTGTTAAAATGGAGCATCAGAGTAGTGAACTGATTAACTCCCAGCAACCAGGGGGCGCTGCGGTGCCCGACTATGAACCTGGCCTACTTTCTGGGCAAATATTGTCCAAACTGGTCGCGGTTGCTCGAGAACCCGACTACCCTTCTAGGGATTTCACTGAAGAACAGCGTAGCGACGAGCTAGAAGCTGTACTGCATCAAATAGAGAACCCGGATGGTACAAAACCAATCCAGGTTCACTTGGCTAAGTTAGCCTTGATCCTCTATCAGAGGGACCTTCAATGTGGTCGAAAGATCATGAACCTCCAGAGTATGCTAGCTGAAAAACAGCGAAATGCAAGTCTGAAGGATGAGGAGGACGACGAAACCAGCACCGAGTCTGGGAACGATGGGGAGGAGACCCCGCTCCCCTCTGCTGATGAGAACAGACAGTGGGAAGGGGGGGAAACACCACGACTCTGAGGCTGAGCCAGAGTCCTCTCCCACACTGGTACGGAAGCAAGCCGGCAAAGCCAACCAGGGTCCGCCCAGGACGATCGCCAAAGAGCAATTGGTTTCCTCCACCCAAGGAAGCGAGGGACAGCCGTCCCGCCGTAAAGGTAGGCCACCTCTTTCCAAGGTACCTGGTAGCCTACCTCCTGATACATCTCCATACGATAATCAACAGTATGTAGTATGGGACTCTCTGGACGGACGCACGCCGCAGGGGAGAGATGAAGCTTATCTGTCCCAACCTTCGGCCCCGTTCCCTACACACACTATAGGGCATTCAGGACCACCTAGGGGCCGAGGGCAGTTCGCCCTCGAACCCCAGGTTGGACCACCACCCTCATCTTCACGGCCTTCTCAATCAGTGAGAAGTCGACCAGCTGAGCGGCACCTCTATTTAGACCGCTCCCCCAGTCCACAAAGGGTGCAAGGTGCCGGCTGGGGTTATCCACAAGCCCAACCTGCACCTCAACCATCCACCCATCCTAGCTACTCCGGTATTCGGCATGCCGGCAACCAGCTGCAGGACAAAGCATCCTACGCCAGTCCGTACCCGGACAGAGTGTATTACGCAGAAGCCCCAGTTGAAAGACGCAGGCTGCACCACGCAGACGTGCCCCGGGAGGAGGACCTCCTAAGACACCCACGTGACGTGCCAGCAGTCCGCCACAACATGCCGGACCCCGATTTGGGCCCCATGAGTCAACATTGGGAGCCCAGAACACACCAGCGATATCCAGCGCCCTCTGAGAAAGACCGTGGGTCAGAGTCGGAGGATGACGCGCCGTACCGTGAGTCAGGGCTCCGTGTACGTCAAATTGAATTGCTAGCTAAAGACATAGAACGCTTTGATCCTAACACCAATGAATCCAACGTCGACGATTATCTCAGGGAGATAGAACGTTGTCTGCTTGATCTTCCAGCACCCTCTTCAAGGGAAAAGCTCAAGCTAATTTGGAAAACCACATCTAGAACGGTGCACGGTTTCATGGAAACTCTACCATCTGACATTCGAGATCGGTACTCCTCGCTCTGCCGAGCGTTGAGGGATGAATACGCCACGTATACAGACTCCGCGTCAGCTACAATAAGGGCCTTCTCCATCAAACACGGGAGAAACGAACCCCCCAGAGAGTATTATCGCCGACTCAAAAGTGCTTATTTCCAAGGTCGAAACGGCCCTGGGCTCGAAGAAGACCCTGCCTTCAGATCCCTGTTCATTCACAACCTGCACGAGTGTGTTCACTCCGAAGTCTCAATGTATTGTCGGATGAAAAAACTGACAACTCAGGAGATTAGGAGGTACGCCCAACAGGCCTGGGAAGCCGGCGGAAAGCCCCAAAAGCCTGACGCACATCACCGCGTCATGCACCTAGCTCCCGACGCCGAGCCGCGTTTGGAGCTTGAAGGCACAGAAGCTCCACCCACTAAGCCAAAATCTGCTAAACCTAGACCTGCTAAACCGCGAGAGCAGTCCCAATCTCCTCAACAGGGGAATGGGGGTGCTGATTGGCCACCTAGGTATGGACAATCAGACAGGAAGTGGCCCAACCAAAACCAACGGCAGGCAGGTTGGAACAATGGAAGGTTTAAGGAGCGCCGCCCACAGGTAGGTCCCACGAGTCCGCAGGTGAATACTTGACCAAAGCCGACCTCCAGGAAATGTTTAAGCAGTTCCTAGCTAAACAGAAGGAACAGCTGAGATCTGCAGAAGAGACCCCTGCACCAAAGTCTTCTTCTAAGAAGCCAGACCCAGAGCCAACGTCCGCATGACTAGGCGTGGCTCAACCCCCCAGTGTGGCCAGGACCTACCTGATCAGCTGGGGGAACACTACTGGTAGATCACAGGAGTCTCCTGAAATCTACCCCCCAGAGAAACCTGATACGAAATTTCTGAAGTTCCTCTGTGACTTAACAAACCATAATCATGCTCACCGTTTGTACTGTAGCACCAACGTAGGTGGATGCATACAGGTTGATGCTCTGCTGGATACCGGCTCAGAAATCACCCAGATGTGCTCCACACTGTTCCATCGCGTGTCCGACACCATGCGGTCGCTCGGGAAACCAGTCCAGGTTGAACCTTGTGACCTGAAAATCACCAGCTACACCCAGACCCGGGAGTGTATCACTCACCGAGCGTGGCTGGACATCACCTTCCAAGACATGACTCTGGTTCACCCGTTTTATGTCTGCCAGCTAGACACTGAACCACTTCTCATTGGTCAGGACCTGCTCGAACGTCTAGCTCCCCTCATCGACTGCCAGAAGGGTCAACTTTGGGCCCAGGTGGACACACCTAAGCCCTGGAACCCGGATAGCAGCCGACCATCCTCCATTCTTGAAGTCAGGCTAAGTGAGCTGCAAAACCCTTGTTCCAAGATCATGCCCCTCCCTACGGCTCCCACAGATGATGACCGCCTGCAAAGGCACGAAACCGCTCCTGGAGCCCCTCTCGGCACACATTCATCTTTTCTCTGCTCGCTGAAGAACGTCAGCCTGCAGCCATATGCACCACACATAGTTGGTGGTCTTACCATCAACTGCACCCACATCTCAGATGCTCGCCTTGCTCTTTGGTCGAAAAAGTCAGCCATCAGCCAACAGACGTTTTAACACCTGCGTCAGAAGGACCCCCTGCTGGTCAATGTGACACGTAGTCATCGACTCTTGTCAGCTACTTGGCCGCAGAGGCTCCTGAAAGTGCCAGAGGTCTGCTCTCTGACTATCCAGCTTGGAGCGAGACGGCTCACACATACATTCAGCATCATACCACAGCTTGATCCATCTGTACTCATTGGAGCAGACCTGCTGGTTCGACTAGGTGCCCAGCTGGACACTTGCAATCAAGTCCTTTGGGCTCGGGCCACACCATCATCTGAGCCTCGCTCAGAAGGCCCTGAACACTTGCTGTCCGGACAGACCATTCCACAGGCCTGCCGTGCAGTGGTTGAGGCCAGCACGGTTCTGCCCCCACTGGTCAAAGGAGTGCCTGTTCGTCTGACTCTGATGAAGCATCAGAAGCTGCCAGGCACACAGGCCTTCTTCCAGCTATCACCGCATTTCTTGGAGCTCAACTTAGCCGTCTGTGGCACGCCACTCTTGGAGCTGAACAATCGTTCTGCCTACTTGTTGGTCGAAAATCCGACCCGGAGTCCTATCCACATGCCGGCAGGAAAGCCCTTGGGCATGCTGATAGATAGCTCATTCCATGACTTCGAACTTTCAGTCCCCGTGATCGGACAACTTCCGTTGTTCTTGAACGACAGACAGGTTGGTGCAGACACATTCAGTACTTTCCCCTCACAAATGATTACCATCAAGTGGCATGAAGCCCTTCCTGAGGAACCCATTTGCAGTGCAACCTTGGATAATGACGGCAGTCAGTGTCTAACGGTTTTTGCAATAAGTACTCAGCCATCTGGATCACCGGTTGAAAGCCCGGAACACCAGACACCCTCCTCCTCTGAACCTTATGACGGCTTCGAGGCCGAAGTCAGCCAGCAGCTTGACAAAGCGGATGCGCTGGAATCAGAGGAGCAGAGAGCAGAGCTTAAGAGCCTGTTCTATGAGTTTCAGTCCATCTTATCCAGGGACTCCCTGGACTGTGGACTCACAAATCTGCACACGGTTCGCATTCCAACAAACCCGAATGCCCCTCCTACTTTTGTACGCCAGTACAAGATTCCCCTCGCTGCTTATGAGTCGATCCAGGAGATCCTCGATCAGCTGAAGGAGAAAAACTTCATCAGAGAGTGTAACTCCACTTACAACTCCTCCATCTGGCCGGTTCTGAAACCGACTGGGAAATGGCGTCTCACCATAGACTATCGTGCACTGAACAAGCAAAACTCTCTCCAGTTGCATACAGGTTACGCATCGCCAAAGCGAGACAGGAGCCTGTCTACAAATGGGTGCATGCAAACCAAATCAAACCCTACGTCAAACCGTCCCCGCGGGTACAGAGACCAGACTCCCCGCAGGAGGTGGACGTAGTCTCCACATAGTTCTATGCATGGATATGGAAAGGGGGAAAGTGCATGTCTAACCCACTAACATGTACTAACCGACAAAGAACAAGGCCCCCCCGCCGTCCCTTTCACTAACCAAGAGAAACTCCTCCTCCTAGACCGCTAACAGGATGTACCTACTAAAACCTTACAGGGTACTCTTGTAACTGTCAACCTACATTCTGCTCTGATTAACGAATCTCTACGTGCAATCAAGACTTTGTCTGACACCATACATAGGATATTGTGTACACACAAGTGGTGAGAGATTTGATGCAGGACCTGCTCAGGGGAATAAGTTCTACTCTGGACAGCCTGGTTGAAGGTAGGCATTTCCACTTTGAACTAGAAACCTGGCACTCCATCACCTCAACCTCGAACAGCATGATTCGGAGATTGAGATCATGGACGCTTTCCAGGGTTATAACTTTACCATCGATTTAGAAATTGACCAACAATTGCTGATTGAAGGAACCAAACTTGTCAAGTTCACACAAACCCCGCGTGAACTTACTTTGACGCCCATGAATAGATACCCAAGATGCTACATTGACACAGATTATACCACCTTAATCTGCACATTGGTCGCCCTGGGGATGGAATGGCTCGTCACGGCCGTGATAGCTTATTCTGCCTACAGGCGTGTTAATAAACTCCAAGATAAGATGCACCTGCTCACCTACGGTGTACCTCATGACCGCGTTCGGGGAAACTCCAAGCGTGAATGTACCACACCGGTCTAAAGGGGGTGCGCAACATTTTCTTTGTTATTCTGTAACCCTAAGAGTAGTTTCACTTTAGTTACCTCACATTTTTCTCTGAGTGTTGCATTATGTCACATTCTTTATAAGCTATACACTGAAAGTATTACTTAAGAATGTATTTTATGAGACCTCAAGGTTGCTATGAATTTTCTTGGATGTTATGATATGTTTTTGGGTTTTCTGTATTTTTGTTTCTTACTTGGTCACATTTTAGCTAGTGGTTATGTGCCGGCCCAGCTCAGTCTGTCAATGACTCTGTCTGACGCACCAGCACATTGTAGTACCTCTTAGTTTTATGGTCCTTGTTTTAGCCCAAAGACTGTCCTGATCCACCTTTTGGACCAAAAAGGGGGGAATCTTGGGACCACATAGGTCAATGCGTGTTTGCGAACCATGGACCTCGTACATCACCGCGTGCTCCATGAACTTAACTGTATGGCCGGCGGTGAGATGACCCTTTATCCCTGACGGATGCCTTTGTGTCCCCTCGTGGAGTCAACCGCCCACCGACCTTCCTCCTTCTACTACTACCTTTCGCATGGACGACATCATCATTGCATACCACCTGCGTGGGTGGCTTCTTCTCGTTATGCGCGTTGGGGACTATCCCGTTTCCTATCCTCTTGTTTTGTGCCTGACCAGGATCCAAGACAAAGACAAAGGCCAAAGGCGCCAGGATCTAAGACAAAGACCAAAGACCAAAGACAAAGTCGTCCAAGGAGACCAACGTCCTAAGGGACAAAACCCATCTGTGCTTCCGACAATCAAGTCGACCAACGTCATGAGGGACACACCCATCTGTGCTTCCAACGATCGAGCTTTGGGCGCGATCCCCGAAACCAAAAGGGGGAATGTTGAGGGTCTGCCCTCATGAGGAAATTACTATGCAGTGATTTTCTCCAAAAAGACTGTGCTTAAATTGCTCTGAAAAAGCAAATAATAACATTAGCACCAGAGACACTTCATTTCCCATGATGCTTTGCATAGGGAAGCAAGGTGATGATGTCACCACAACAACCAGCTCAAAAACTATAAGTTTCAGCGAAAAACGAAACTTAACTGTTCTTGTGTACCAGTTGCACTGGTGTAAAGGACACGCTGCTTGCTCCAGCTCCATTCAACTCAAGCACGCACGAGGCCTGAAGGCTGAAGAGTGCGAACACCGAGCCGCTGGAAAAGCAACTCCAAAACCATCAAACTCACGGAGACGCTGTAAGTTATAACTCAGCACAAAAAGAAACTTCGCTCTCTCTCGTCCAGCCCGTGGAGAGACACTCGTGGGAGGAGAAGCGTAAATCACATCTGATCAGCGCGGATGACGAAGGGACGCCTTCACTCCGGAACAGCTGTTTTCTCCTGCAAGTTTTTATTTCATTTAAACTTTTACCTTTTCTCGTCTCTTCTAGACCAAGATAAGCAGTCGACCGCGTGACTTGCTTCAAATTATCAGACAGTTTTTCTCTTCTTCCGTATCAAAATCCGCTCACAGGGTTATTTGGTAGAGAGTAAACTGTTTATTTGTCATCGTTAATATCTTTAAATAGTTTCCAGCTCTGGCCAGGCTGGTCGACTACTCTGTTTAGATTAAATAATTAGTGACCTTTGTTGTTTTGTCAACTTTTGAAGTGTTACAGTTAAGTTTTACTGTGATTTTTAAGCCACTAAATGCAAGCTAATTCCCTTTTGTCTGCATCTGAGAGAGGAAAGTCAGCTTACAGCTCACACAACTCCAAGGAGACACACACACACACACACACACACACACACTCATGCATGTTTCTAGTGTTTGTGGGACATCACACACACACACACACACACACACATCTTCAATTAAAAAAATTGTTTTGCATTATTAATCTCCTTGTTTAATTAAATGTTATAAAATTCAGATTTGTCTCCAATAGATTTCTTGTGTCGATTCAAAGTCTCTGCTCCTGACGGATTCCACCCTTTTGATAGACTGATAAGAGTTTTGGATTCAATTTTTCCCCGGTAAAAGGGGATGGTGCCCCGGGATACCTAAAGAGTATCTTAATTCATTAATACATCTGTAAATATTCCCATATTTACAGAATTTATTGAAGAATCCAAAAGTAATTAATTAATTACTAATTACTCGCTCCTAATTACCCCAACACTACGCAGAGAGGAGGACGGCTTTCATCTGTCAATAACGAGCAAGTTTAGCGTGTGTTATTAATTTAACTCTTTCATGCATAATGGTCACTACAGTGGACAGCTACTCAACATTGTTGTTTTGTTGCTATTAAGCACAGCTGTCGAAGACTATTGCATTTGAGCCCCCCCCCCCCACACACACACACACACAGGGCTTCAGTAAGTCAAGCCAACATATTTCATGTTCAGAATGCATGCTGTCCACTGAGATGGACATGCAATAAAATATTTGTAAATAAAATGTTAAAAAAAAAATTTTTGCTGAAATTTGTTACATTCATACCTTAAGATGAATGAAAGAAGTTGTTGGAAAAAATCATGGTTGAAGATTTCATCGTTCATGCATGAAAGGGTTTATTTACACATAAAGCCAAATTAATACATTCATTTTTAGCTGTTGATCATGAACTGCGGCCGGTTGTGGAACAGTTGCGACTGTAATAAAGACTTTAAACTGTCTTAATGGGGTTTCTGTCTGTCATAATGGTATTCCCTCTCAATACACAAAATGCCCTTCTTAATATTTAATTAACTGATTGAACAAACGTTTATGTGTAATCTCTAAATTACGCATCATACATAAATGTATGTAAAACATTCTTAATGAAACCTCTCTAAGTATTTCAATAGTCCACTAAAAAAGGTATGGAACATGAATATTTATGGAAATTTGTGACATGGTTTATTTTTAATAGCACAAAATGTTTTCCCAGATTAGTTTGTGGTTTTGAACAATGTCTTTTAGGGCAGCAGGTGGGAGTGTGTACCTGGAAAGCTGGCAGTGAGGTGCTCCACCAAAGCCTCCTGGTTGGCAGGTTTGTGGGCAGCGTTTATAGCTGAGATGGCCAAGCACAAGATTTCTCCCAGTGGGATGAACTGCGACTGACTGATAGGAGACATACTGATCGGAGACACGTCACCTGCAGAAGGAAAAAGAGAGGGAGGAGGATGCACAAGCACAAGTGTGAGATCATGAATGAACAGTGGGCGCAGCGTGTGAAGCTATGATGTAATGGTCAAACAGCAGCAGTGTGCATGCTGCCAGGAACGCCTCCTCCCCTCCTCTCTGTGCTTCCTTAGCTTCTCACTCCTGCTACTTCTCATGGGTTAGCAAAGCGAGGCAGCAGCCATAACTTGAGCACGAGATAACCTAAATAAGAGCAAACAGCCCATCTAGTTCACATTGTGTCAAGATTATTTAAATAATAACTAAAGAAATCCTCAAAGATCAACCATTCTAAAATTCTACTTTTGTTCCAAAAGAGCTAACGCTGAAATTCTCAGTCGCCATAAGCTGGCTTTGCTGTCAGCCATAGTGAATGATGAGATCATCCTGCAACCAGAAAGGCTGGCTTCAAGCCCCTGCGAGAGCCCACATCTGTCTTGCTGGAAGGTTGTAACGCAACACAACGAATGCACCGCTGCAGCATCTGTACTGTGGTGATCCTGTGCTCTGACCTACATATGAGAATCACACGAGACGGTGAAGCATCAATGCCTATGTGTTTAATTCTTATCCCACATTACATCTCTTTGTGTTCACACCTAGAGACAACAGTCTGAGTGTCCTTCATCACCTTTCTTTAGTTCTGTCATTCTTTGATGTCTTGTTTCTTTAACTTAAGCAGAAATGTGTACTTACTGTAGCTCTGCCTCCTTAGCACACTCAGCTGAATGGTCAGTTGAGCAACGCGATGACGTTATCTCCGTTTGTATCACAAACTAAGCTTTATGTGCCTGTAAAGGGCTTTGCATCAGGAGACAGTTCTGAAGGTGAAACCTCACAAAATAAAGCCGGTTTACTATAGCATCTTTTAGCCTTTTATGACATGAGCTAATAATTGAAACAAAAAGGACTAAAATAATTTGTCTTACATGAGGACATTGTTTTATGATTAAAATGACCAAGAAGCTGTGGTTTACAATAAACAATTGCGAAATATGAGTCGGCCACAAGATTTAGATCAATGACAATCTAATCAACAGTCCAACATTCAGGAAAAACACCCAAACAGTAGAACCGCATGTCCTATTTTTGTACTCCACATTTGAAAATATAGGTCAATAAATGATGAAACGGTGAAATATAATGAGATTAAAGTACACACAAAGATTTAAAACCCACTCAGACACACTCCAGCAGATTTCACAAGTTAACTGAGCTAAAATAAAAAGAATTTCACTAAATCTTTTAACCCTCTGGAGGCAGGCGTTGCAGATTTGCAACGTTAAAACCTACTACCTGGTTACTCCACACACGTATTTATGAGCATTTTTTAACTCAGAAGTACCCCTGAAGGACTTAGTTGTTCGTCCTTTTATCAACACTTATTTTGAGCCTGAGAGGGTTAACCTCTTATGTCAACGGCTTAATTCTAAGCACTACAAATGGCAGAAAAAGGAGGGGATGCAATCAGCATTTCATAAAGGTCCAGATCAGATAAAGACTTTGTAAACTCAGAGCAGCCTTTGTGTAGAGAAGGTGGAGCTTTTGGCAGCAATGGGGGGAGTGTCACACTCACCTGGTGCACGATAACTTGGCGGGGATGGAGAGAAATGCGGAGGAGGCGGAGGAAGATGCTGCTTTTGCACACGGATGTCTTTTTCACTACGAGAGAGATTATGATCCAGTGGGCGTTCGGGAAGCTCCGAGCTGGGCCAGGCCCGCCGCAGGTTGCCGCTGCGGTTCTTCTTCATCGTGACCCCTTTTACTAGGTGGCCTTCACTCCCCGGGGACCTCTGGGATAAGGTAGCGGGGGAAAGGGGGAGAGGTCGGTGGAATGGGGAAGGGGGGGGAGGGGGGGAGGGGGGATGGGGGAGGTCGACCAACCTCAGGCTCAGTGCCTCCCCCGCATCAGTGAAAACGTCCCGCTGAAGCAATCACACACCAGACATGGTAGGAACCAGTGTGCACCTTCACACACATTCACGCATCTCATTTACATCCAAGAGCGAGCTACAAACGACCGCGTTGGTGCTGTGGGTTGTTGTCATCGGCTGATGGGCTCTCCCTAGCTGGTCTGGAGTGATGGCAGTGGTGCAGGTGATTGCGCGAGGCATCACCCTTTCATCGACATCGGTCCCAGCCACCATTTGTAGCATCCCCATTTGCATGCGTAGGGAGGCACATTACGTAGCCACTCTGATGTGGGAGGAGGGAGCAGGAGAGAGGTGGGGGTGCAGGGGTAGAGATGAGGGAAATGGGGCATTGGAAACAAGGAGGACGGTGAGAAAAGATTTCACTGAAGCTTTTAGGATCTGCTTGTTCCTTTTCAGTAGAAAGTACTGGGGGGGTGGGGGGGGGGGGGATGGTTGGTCACAGTTGCAAAGCTTAAGAGGCCCAGTCTTCGACAATAGCTCAATTCACCACAGGAGAGCTCGGCCGATCCCCATAAAACAAAGGAGCTCGCCTAAAAAAGAAGCAGAAATAAAAGCTCCATTCACCCCAAGGGGCAGTGAAACCTCAATAGTAAGCCAAGCGCCGCAGACACCATGTTCACCTCCATCTTTATCCCATCAAGCATAAGACCCCATCGTCCTTTCAACAACAGCACACCAGCAAAGGGTGGAGAGAAAAAATGGAGAGCATAAAAATAAATAAATTCAAGAATAAATATCCACAGTTTCCCGCAATCCAACGTAAGAAGCTCCCAAGTCGATCGCCGTAGCATCCATTCATTAACAGGGTGGGGGGGATGCAAACTCCAGTCAACGGCAAATCTCTTTCAACGCTAATGCTGCAGCTGCTCCCAGCACCTCCAGGAAGGGTGTGTGAGTATGTGTGTGCATGTGTTTGTGTGTGTGCATGTGTAAGAGAGAGAAAAAGAGAGGGAGAGCGGGAGAGAGTGCGTATGTGCGCATCCGCCTGCTGCGCGTGATTCTGCGCGAGCATGCATGCGTCTGTGTCTGGGTGATTGAGGCTGAGGGGAAAGGAGGAGAGGATGCAAGGGAGAGAGAACAAGGACATACAGAGAGAGGAGAGCAAATATCAACATATCCAAAACACACACACACACACACACACACACACAGAAGATTAAAATCCTTCTCTAGTACTCTTTAAGGATGAGGGTCCCTTTAACCTCCATCCTTCCTCTCTCTATGTGTCTCACCTGACTATAAGACTAAACCCACTGTCCAGTGGTTTACATGTGTCTTGTGAGATCCCCACCAGTGGATTTAACAACTAAACTTCTTGGAACTGCAAGTCTAAAAAAGAAGAAGAAAAACGAGAGAAGGCTTCGAACAGACTCCTGCTGACTCACATGTGTGGAGTGTGAATGGACGGTTGGAGGGACAGAATAAGGAGCAAAGTGAGAGGCCATTATGGGGCATGGGGGGGAGGAATGGTGTCTCAACCAATCTGCTCCAGTTCACTGATACCAAAAAGAAAGAGGAAAGCAGAGGAAGGGGAGGAGGGAGCGACACCACGCCAGCCATTTTATTTCTCAGTAGTACTGCAACAGCCTTTGTTGCCATGACGACGCAAGCCGATGATCTCATAGCTGTTACCTTTGAGTGTTGTTCCCTTAAAGAGCCAGTTACTGAAAATAGAAGGCCGGCAGACACTACATAGATAACGGTTATTCTACGGATGGAAAACACCAGAACATAAAAATCCTTCAACACATGAAGCTGTTCACAAAAGATCACACGCATATGCACAAACAGACACTCACACACAACAAGTTGTGTGCTAACATTATTAAAAAAAGAAAGTTGAGAAAGTTTGGAGCATTTCACAGAAAAACTCAGGTTGAAATAAAAAAGAAATTAAAGATTAGAGAAATAATTATTAATTTCTTAACTGATCTTGTGAGGAGCATTAATGAGCAATGTCCTGCCTTTAGTAGCTAATAGTGATATAAAAGCAACAATGGCAAATTTGGGAAACAAATTAGCTTAACATTATGGAAGTTTGACAGCCAAAACATGTATAGAAACAATAAATGTCTTCTTCATACATTCTCCTGCAATGCCCTGGTCCTGTAGAATGAGCCCTGGCATTTGCCTGTTTTTCTGTAAAATCACAGAAAAAGAGAGATGCTCGGGTCGAGCAGGCTGCTTCATGCGCGTTCACGCTCAGGCATAGCCCTCCGAACCGTTCTTAAATGGTACAGATACCAGAGACATCACTGCTGCGTTAGCTTGCCTAGTAAGACGTCAGACTTTCGTGCAGAAGATCTGGGTTCGATTCTGAATGTGATCATAGAGTTTCTTTTTTACATTAATGGTATATTTTTTTACAGTAAGATGCCCACATTTTTATTTGAGACTCGCCGAACGGCATTGAATTCACAGATAAAAAGATGTGGGTTCAACTTTCATTTTGGAACAATTTTTCAAGCAAGGGAAGGGAATGATCTGAGCATGCAGGAGGACTGACCCATCTTAAACCTTTGTTGGCTGTGCTGAGGAGAAAGTTACAGAACCAAATTATTTTATTAATTAGCTGCGCGTTCTCCTGTCCTCTGTCCTCCAGCCCCCCCCCCCCCCCCCCCACACACACACACACACACACACACGGAGCTGACTGTCTCAGCTGTATTTTCGTTAAGGAGTGTGCACGTTCAGCATGCGCGCCTCGTGCACGAGCCTACTATTGAAGCTGCCGTTATGCTTTTGGCCTGAGGGGGCAATCACGAGCATAAAAATTCAAAACTCCGTAAAGTCCCTTTAAAACATTTATTTCATGCCCCTTATTAACATTTTAACTTAGTATAGCTATTAATATGTTGTGGCGATTAAAAAAATTCTCGCTTTATCTAAAAACCTCTGCCAATAAAACATTTCAGACTAGGGCTGCAACAACGAATCGATAAATTCGATGAAAATCGATTACTAAAAGCATTGGCAACGAATTGCGTCATCGATTCGTTGTGTTGCACAACTCTTCCAAAAGCCCCTGCTGGAACCGGTTCCGCCGTCACATTCCCGCAGAAACTGGTTGATCACACCGGGGCCAGACCACTAGCATGTGGTTTTACAACCGCAGTTTCCTCAGAAGCGAAAACGCTTTTAAAAGGGAGGGAGGAGTCCTAACTGTTGCTGCAGGCGTGTTGTGTGAGAGTGCAGTTATATACTGGTTAATATATTTTTGGGTTCAGTTGCTTTCATGTGGCCTAATGTGAGTCTATTTGTGATCATTGCAATGATCAGCAGCATTTCTTGATGTGACTTTATGGCAGTTGCCCAGGGCATCATCATAAGGAGGGCGGCATTCATTTACTTTTGTTTTATTTGGTATTTTTTCAGTCATTTTTGGAAATAGTGATTAATATTGATTAATTCACAGCCTATGTTTAATTACATTTAAAAATTAGTTGTTTGACATCCCCAATTATAATAAATGTCTACAGATGAGATCAAACAAAACAGATGAGAATTGTCCTTAAAGAGCAAGTCACCCCCAAATAAACTTTTTTTTTGCTGATAAACTAAATAAACGAGTGTCTAATTGTGCTGCAGACACGTGTCGTCAATAATTTGGCACTTCAGTGCATCTTAGTTCAAATTTAAATATTCTGCCTAAAACTGGCAGTGTTGTGCCATTGTCAGGTAAAAACTGCACTGTATTTTAATTTAAATCTGCCACCGCTATTGGCTAAGAAGTATGCTATGATGTAAACTGGTACATTATGATGTCACAATGCTGTCGTGAGCCTGAGTGTGTGTGTATTTGTTAGCGGCTCTGCCCTCTCGGTCTGCCAGGCAACAGCATGTGTTGCATTTTTCAAACATGAAGTGGGAGTGGAGTTAGACTCTGGTAGGGGTTGACTTGCTCTTTAAGCTGTTTAACTTTGACCAAGCATTTTAGGTCACAGGTGCAGCTTAGGGTCTCTGTCTATACACCTTATAAGACAATTTAGGTGATGGCATGTTGTTTTTCTGCTATTGAACTGTTTTCTAATAATGTTGTGCTTAATAAAGTGAAGGAAGGAGAGAAATAACCTTTCCCTAGCAGTTTTTAAAAATGTCCCCATGTAATCCGATTAATCGATTAATCGTGTCGAGACCCCATCCGATTCATCGATTATCCAAATAATTGTTTGTTGCTGCCCAATTTCAGACTAAAAACAACTTGGTGCCATTTTTGCCAAACCGCCGCACTTCTCTTGATCCTCCACTCACTACGCAGTCACGTATTTAGCAACAGAACACCACTGGTGTGAAAGGTTCTCCGCTCAACATCAGAGGAGTAACAGCCGAATCGTCTCAGGGAATATACCCAAGGGGAGGGGTGAGCTTAGGGCTGCTCGATTATGGCAAAATCAATAATCACGATTATTATGACTGAAATTGAGATCTCGGTTATTTAGGATGATTTTTCAATTTATGTTGATTTTATTTGTTTTTATTCAGTCATAAAACTGTTCAGGGCACAATCAGGTCAAAAATAAATAAGAAACAAGATGATCACTAAAATAACTCCTGATTACCAGTATAAAAAGACCAATATACTTATAGCTCATAGTTTATGACCCAAGGGCTGAAGTCCTTGGTTTAACTCATTTAAGTCTAACCAGTACAGACCCAAATACCAATATCTTGCAAATACTGACAGCAAGAATTATACAGTGGTATTTATAACAAATAAATGCAAATAAATTGATGTTTACAAAATGTTGCACAACATTTATTTAGTTGTGTCAAGGTGCTGTAGGAGAGTGCACTAGCACCGTGTCCTCAGAGAGATTAGTTATTATTTATCAGCGTGAGGAACTTACTTCTACCTTATTTATAAACTATTTATTTACAAGTCCATCAGTTAATGTAATAATTGTCCCAACCACAGCTGCACCCCCCACCCCCAACCCGGTCTCACAGCAATCAGTGGCAAGCTGCACGTGTGTTTAGCATGCCGCACGCGCACATTTAGCCGTTTTTAGCGGCTCAGGAGCCCGCAGGTGCGGTGTGTGTGTCACCCACTCTGGTTAATCCAACAGGGAGCCGGCTCCGAGAGCCGTTTCTTTAGCGACTGACACATCACTACATCATTCCCTTTCCTAATGTCCTGAAGAACGGTCCGGAGCGCAGGCGGAGTGTTTAGCTAACCTGCAGGAAATGTCTACGACAGTTATCCAGAAAGTAGCTAAGGGTTACCAGAGATGTTTCTGAGGTGTTCGCTAGATACTTTTAAGATTTAAAAAGTCAAGAAGGGGGTCTGAAAAGCTGTTGGAAATAGCGTCAAAGTTGCCAAGTTGGCAACACTGTGGGAGGAGCGCTTCATTTGCAACTCAGGGCAGCGCAAGTGGGAGGAGCAAATAATCAGCTTGTTTTGTTTGTATAATCGTTCAAAACTCAGATCGTAATTGTGATTAAAATTCGATTAATTGAGCAGCCCTAGGTGAGCTTGTTCTGTAGATTTGCTATAGCAGCTTTAATTGGTTCCACTGTTTCCATTTGCAGGAACTTTCTGGCATGAACGTGTCTCTACCATCGACATATAAATATTGGACAATGGGTTTCCATAGACTCCATTAATAAGTTTTTGAGCTAAAATGGGAGGTGGCCACCACCACCATTTTGACCGTGTCACAGGTTCTGTCAAGCCCAGACAATGCCACAAAAGGGAAGAGAGGTGGAGCTGAGGGTGGGGCTGTAAGCAGGGTCCGAAATTAAATTTTTTACTCACCGGCCAAGTTGGCTGGTAGATGATGAAAATCTACCGGCCAAGCATATTTTTTACCGGCCAAAATTCTAAATGATTTAGATCTACCTAAAGCATGTTATTCTATATTATGTTGATTCCAAACAGAGTGACAAAATAATTAAAACGTCAATTAATAAGAAAAACAACTCTTTTGTCATTTTTACTATTTATTTATTTATTCTTAGAGATGTTTTAATGAACTCTTTCATTGAAATTTAGTCAGACTCCTTGTTTTCTCTGTCCATGAAGTCTGGCCTCCTGCTTCTGACACCGTCTTTGTGCCAAAGCATTACAGCCTCATTTGGGTCCTAGTCCTTGATCTCTGGAGAACACAGCTGCACCATGAGAATATCTGAAAGTGTGTCAGGGCTAGGGTTGGTGTAGCGGTAAACCCCGGTAAAAAAGTTGACAATAATAATAACCGTCTTGTTTTTTTAAAAAAAATTATCTTGGTGGGTTACCGTGGCTGCGGTGTAGGCGCGGTGACCCTTACCAGCCACCGTATCATCTGCTGAAGTTGCCGGCAGCACATGCGCACTTTGTTGTTTACGACCAAAACTTTCTTTAAGCTAAAGCTGAAATAATGGCCAGAGGAGACGGCAGCACTCGGGACATTTATTATCCCTCAAAGAAGACAAAGTCGGAAGTATGTGTCACAAACTCTTCCTCCTCCTGACCTCCTCTGCGGGCCGGGTTGGCGCGGCACTCCATTTCCCAGCATTCCCGTCACCGACGCTCTCGGTGACGTCCCCACGCGGAATCTATATAAGGAACTGTCACAGTTGAGCTGTGATTCAGTCATCGTCTCATGACAAGCCAAACAAACCCGATCGAGATTAAGTCCCATATCCATCCAGGAAAGAGAACTTTCCACGCTGTCTCCACAACATCCCGACAGCTTCCAACACAAAGGAACCGCCGTAAAGCCTCGACTCCCAGCGAGTGCTGTACCGCCATTCCTAAGAGCAAGATGCGTGTCCTGTTAAGACCAAACGCCAGTCACTCCACGTCTGGGTCACATAGCCACGCTACATTTACCTCCGCTACGCTTCAGCTCAGCCCATCCACCCTGACAGGATGACTGAAACTAAAGTTGACCCAGCGGAGTTCGCTCAGCTGCGTGCAGAGGCAGCACAGCCGATTAGAACGCCAGGAGGCGGAAAACAACCACCTTCGTGCCGTCTTGGACCGCCAAGCGTCCAAACTCGAATCCGTCACCGAGCTGTTCATCCAATTCTCCACGTCGCTCCAACGACAGACGTCTGCCACTCGTGACGGCGTGGAGCCCAATCTAAGTCTCCCAGACAAATGGGACGGGATTAAAGGATCCCCGGAGAGCATGCTGGCCGTCCGAGCAATGACTTTTGAGTGTCAGCCGGCACGCGACCCGACGTCCTGCTCTCGAGTCGCCATGCTAACTTCCCTGCTGACGGGGCGAGCAGGTGAATGGGCGGCGGCTCTGTACCACCAGAAGTCCCCCATCTGCAATGACTATGAGTCCTTCGTGAAGGAGATGAAGAAGGCGTTCATTCATCCCAGCAGCGAGATCTCAGAGGAGACCCGCCTGCTCCAACTCCGCCAGGGCTCCCAAACCGTGGCTGATTACACCTCACGCTTCCAGACAACAGCCGCCCATCTGACCTGGGGTGATGATGCCATGAAGGCCGTCTACCTGGAGGGGTTGTCCCCCCGTATCCGTGAGGGCATGATTGGACACGAGGTTCCGACCTCCCTGGACCAGGTGGTAGACCTGGCCCTCCAGCTGGACCGCAGCCTCCTTACCCGACCGAGCCCGAGGCCGGTTCCCTCACACACCAGATCGTTCCCCCGTCGTCAGGAGAACCAACCCACGGAGGAACCCATGCAATTGGGACGGTTGCCCCCCGAGGAACGGGCGCGACACTATCAGGAGGGACGATGCGCCTATTGTGGGAATCTGAGCCACCCCCGGGCAACATGTCCGGTACGACCGGGAAACGGTCCCTCCGGGTCGGTGTAGGAGCTGTTCCACCCGGAGTTTCTACTCATCCAGCTCCACATCACACCACCCTTCCGGTCTCTCTCCAGTGGGACCAAGGACCGGTTTCTCTGGCAGCCCTCGACACCGGCGCTGCGGAATGTTTAATCGACCAGGGATTGGTCACCCGGCTCAATATACCGCTCACCCTCCTCGACCACCCCATTCCTGTCACCTCAGTGGATGGCCGTCCACTCATGCCGTATCCTCTCACTCACCGAACCCAGAACCTCCGTCTGACCATAAACGAACACGTGGAGACCCTCCACTTCCTTGTCATTCAAGCCCCAACGACTCCTCTCTTCCTGGGTCACTCCTGGTTCCGTCACCATGACCCTCACATCTCCTGGTCCACAAAAAAAGTCACAGCTTGGGGTGCTAACTGCCGTATCCACTGTACTGCTCCAGGATCACAGTCTAGGGCGACGCCGCCCAAAGATGTGGATTTGACGCTCGTACCTCCCCAATACCATGATCTTGCTCAGGTCTTTGCAAAAGAACCTACCACCAGACTACCCCCTCATTGACCTTACGATTTGGAGATCAAACTCCAACTCAGAACCACCCCGCCCCGGGGTAGGCTGTTCTCACTCTCCCCGGCGGAGACCCGGGCGATGGACTCCTATATTAACGAGGCTCTCCAGAAAGGTTTCATCCGTCATTCCCCTGGAGCGGCGGGGGTTTTCTTTGTTAAATAGAAGGAGGGGGACCTCCGGCCCTGTATCGACTACCGAGGGTTAAACAAGATCACCATCCGGGACCGCCATCCTCTTCCTCTCATGAGCACCGCTTTGGACGCCACCTCCCAGGCCACCCTGTAAACTGGACCTCCGCAGTGCCTACAATCTCATCCGCATAAAGGAGGGGGAGGATTGGAAGACCGCCTTCATAACACCAACAGGCCACTATGAGTACCTCGTCATGCCCTTCGGCCTCTGCAACAGCCCTGCTGTTTTCCAGCGCTTTATTACCGATGTCCTCAGGGACATGCTGGGCTGTTGGGTTTTTGTTTATTTGGACGACATCCTCATTTACTCCCGCACTGCAGAGGAACACAACCAGCATATTTGGGCGGTGATGTCTCGCTTCCTGGAGCACGGACTGTACTGCAAGCTGGAAAAGTGTGCTTTTCACCAGGAGTCCACCTCGTTCCTGGGGTTCATCATTTCCTCCCGGGGTTTAAGTATGGATCCACAGAAAGTGCAGGCCGTAGCGCAGTGGCCACTTCCCACAACCCTGAAACAGCTGCAGAGCTACCTGGGCTTCTGTAATTTCTACCGCAGGTTCATCCGCAATTTTAGTTCCCTTGCAGCACAATTAACTTCCTTAACCAAGACCACCAACCAGCCTCGCCCTTTCCGCCTCACCCCGGAGGCTATTATGGCCTTCCATGATCTGGTCCGTCGCTTCGTAAACGAGCCCATCCTCCTCCACCCAGATCTTACCCGGCCTTTCGTTGTGGAGGTGGACGCCTCCGAGATGGGAGCAGGAGCCGTGTTATCGCAGCGGGGTCCGGATTTTAAACTCCACCCCTGCGCGTACTTTTCCAGGAAGTTCTCCCCTACACAGCAGAACTATGGAGTCGGGGACCGGGAACTGCTGGCAATTAAATGGGCTCTGGAAGAGTGGTGGCAATGGCTCTTAGGAACCACCGACCCATTTCTAATCTGGACCGATCATCAGAACCTCATACATCTGCAGACCGCCCACCAACTTAACCCTCGTCAGGCCCAGTGGGCCCTCTTTTTCGAACCCTATAACTTCCATATCGCCTACCGACCCGGCTCCAAGAACCTCAAGGCGGACGCTCTTTCCCGCCGCTACACACAAGATCCCAAACCTCCTGAGCCCATGACCATCCTCCCGGCCAAACGGTTCTTGGCCGCGCTACAATGGCCGCTGGAGGACTCCATCCGGGCTGCCCTCCCTGCTGATCCGGCGCCCCCGGAGACGCCTCCCAACCGCCTCTACGTTCCAGTCGTCCGTCGTCAGGAGGCCCTGGAGTGGGGACATAGTTCACGGCTCGCTGGACACCAAGGCCAGGCTCGCACCCTCCAGTTTCTCCGCCGCGCTCTCTGGTGGCCCACCATGAGGAAGGATGTGCGCGAGTACACTGCTGCATGTGACACGTGTGCCCGGTCCAAGTCGTCCACCCAGGCTGGAGCCGGGGATTTGCAACCGCTCCCTGTGCCCAGACGGCCGTGGTCACACATCGGCATGGATTTTGTCACAGGCCTTCCCGCTGTCGATAATTTGGACACCATCCTCACCATCATCGACCGCTTCTCGAAGGCTGTGCATCTAGTGGCCTTGGCCGGGCTCCCCACTGCCAAGAGAATGGCGGAAATCCTCCTCGAACAGTTGGTGAGGCTCCACGGGTTTCCCCAGAACGTGGTATCCGACAGAGGGCCCCAATTCATCTCACACTTCTGGAAGGCTTTCTGTCGGTTGGTCGGCGCTTCCGCCAGTCTGTCATCTGGTTATCATCCCCAGACTAACGGTCAGATGGAATGGGCTAATCAGCAGCTCGGACGCTACTTGCGCTGCTTCGCCTCATCCCAGCCATCCACCTGGCCCCGCTACCTCCTGTGGGCGGAACTGTCACATAACCTCCATACGTCCTCTGCCACGGGTCTGTCCCCCTTCGAGACGTGTTATGGTTACCAGCCCTCTCTTTTCGACCGTCAGGTGCCTGAGGTGGAGGTCCCTGCTGCTCAGGCTATGGTCCGCCGCTGCCGTTTCACCTGGGTCCGGGCCCGTGCCGCCATCACCAGGGCCAACACGGAATACTCCCGGCAACATCGCCGCCGGCACCGGCCCGGCCCTGTGTTCCAGCCTGGGGACCGGGCATGGCTCTCTATGGCCAATCTGAGGTTACCGGCTGGCTCCCGGAAGCTTGCCCCCCGTTTTTTGGGGCCCTTCCCGGTCCGGGATGTCATCAATCCAGTTACTTACCGGCTGCGCCTTCCGACCTCTCTCAAGATACATCCAGTCTTCCATGTCTCTCAGCTCAAACCGGTGGTCTCCTCTCCTCTCCATCCTCTTCCGGCCCGCGGGCCTCCGCCCCGTTGTGTGGGTGACGACCAGGTGTACACTGTCCGCAAGATCCTGGATGCCCGCCGCTGGGGCCGTGATTAAGAGTATCTTGTGGACTGGGTGGGCTATGGCCCGGAGGAGCGCTCCTGGGAACCGGCCCGTTCATTCCTGGACCCGACCTTGTTGGAGGACTTCTGGTCCCGTCGCCCGGGGACTTCTGGTGCCGTCCCTCGCGGGGGGGGGGGGGGGGGGGGGGGGGGATTGGGGGTGTCCTGTCACGAACTCTTCCTCCTCCTGACCTCCTCTGCGGGCCGGGTTGGCGCGGCACTCCATTTCCCAGCATTCCCGTCACCGACGCTCTCGGTGGCATCCCCACGCGGAATCTATATAAGGAACTGTCACCGCTGAGCTGTCATTCAGTCATCGTCTCATGACAACCCAAACCAACCCGATCGAGATTAAGTCCCATATCCATCCAGGAAAGAGAACTTTCCACGCTGTCTCCACAACATCCCGACAGCTTCCAACACAAAGGAACTGCCGTTCCACCTCGACTCCCAGGGAGTGCTGTACCGCCGTTCTCAAGAGCAAGCTGCGTGTCCTGTTAAGACCAAACGCCAGTCACTCCGCATCTGGGTCACACAGCCACGCTACATTTACCTCCGCTACGCTTCAGCTCAGCCCATCCACCCTGACAGTATGGGCATTTTTTGGATATTTGAAGAATGCCGAGGGACAGTTGTCTGTGAAAGGCAGCAATGTTACGTGACCATCATAATGTAGCCATTGTCTCACGACTCCGCCATCTCCAGTTCGCCACTTTTCACAAAATCTTCTGGTTGCCACTGGTCCTGGTGGTTTTTCATCCAGTTCGACGAGTTTTCTTTTGGAAGGCTGGCAGACTCCAGTTAAAAAACACCACATTTCACCGCTAGTTTTAACACGAAACTAACTGCTAACTTGATAAACTGATAGAATGGGATAGGTGGAAATGACGTTGGATGCGGCGCTCACGTTTCGCGTACGTTTGTGTACGTTACATGCAGGCGGGAGGAGTATCAGAAATCCATGGAAGATGACTGATAAACATAACTAATTTGGTGCAAACATTTACTCGCCAGGTGGCAGGTAGAGCTCAAAAATTTACTCGCCAATTTGCTCGCATTTGGCGAGTGGCGAGTGTTAATTTCGGACCCTGGCTGTAAGGCTGGGATCAACTGACAACACCCGGTGGAACTAGCTACAAGCTAACCTGAAGCTAACCCAAAGCTAATGCGGAGGTGGGAGCTAAGCTAACGGAGGTAACAACCTAGCTACAACCAGAGATAACTGTGCACAACACCAGAGCTTCTGAGTCAGAGATACGCCGAACTGACCGCTGGGTAAAACCTGGTGGAACACAGAGGTCTCCCGAGAGCTTCACAAGCCGGCAGCCGCACAGCAGACAAGCGCCGCTGCAATCTGAGATGCGCAGAGCTGCCGCTGGGGAGAACCGAGTGGAAAGGTCTCAATTTTTCACCTGCATTGTGGGGGCTTGGTCTCCACTTGGCCGGGCCAGCCGAACAGCTGTTCCACTTTCAGCCATTTTCAGGAACTTTTTGAGTACCTGATCAGGGGTAGTAGGGATGTACATAGTTAACCGGTTAATTGCAGTTAATGTTGTAGCCGGGTAAAATAGTTTTGTCTGGTTAGCTGCTTCAAGTCCTTTTGCTGCACTAGGTAATATCTTTTGTGCCACTAGACGGTGCAAGAGCGCCATTATCAAAATAAGTTTACTGGGCAACCGCAGAAGAAGAAACAAGTTTGTTACATTACCAAATACATGCGCTCAAGCATGAAGTGGTTAGCAAAGAGCACAGCGTTGGAGCAGTTTGCTCTTATTCATTCTTGGAACACAATAAGCCTCACATCAAAGCACTGAGCCTGGCAGAGCATGGCGCAGTGACCTGAACTGAGAACAGCAACATCATTTGGCCATGACACTCCTGCATGCATCTGACTCCTAACTTTTCTAGTAAAACAAATAATTGTCAGTGTAATTATTTAGCTCAATGTAAGGACACTAAAGCGTTTATTAAAAACCATGCATGGTCTCCAGAATGTGCTCATAAGCAGGCAACCGCAAGCAGCGCTGTGTACTTGATGCCAGATGGTCCCCTGCGCAACAAGCTCTGAGTCTGACAGACATTCCTGCTGGCATCCCACTGTCTCTTTACTTCTTGCTCATAAATGTAACGAGTGTGGGGCTTAAGTTGTGCATCAGAATTGTATAAAATAGAGTAGACAGAAATAACATTATTTTGAGCAGGGGCAGATGTTTGTGTGTGTTGGGGGTGGGGTGTTGGTTAGTTTCCGGTTAACTGGCTTTTAATCGTTAAGAGACATCAATAACCGGTTAAAGAAATTTTGGAAAACGTGCATCCCTAAGGGGTAGGTATTCAAAAAGTTAACTCACGCTGATTGGTTGTAACACAGTAGGAAATGACATCAGCAGACGGGGTCCAAAACAACCGGCAGTTAGTAAAATTAGAAGAGTTGCTTATGCAGAAGAACGGAAACAGAAGAAAATAAGCACCGACCGTGCTGCTTTAAAATTGCCGTTGCTAAAATCTGAATACAGGAAAACATGACAACATAATTCGTGTGGTTTTGTTGTCTCACAGAGCTCTGTACAAAGGCAAGGTACACCAGGTGCACCTACACCAACAGAAGCCTGAACCATTGATACAGGGCAGGGTGGAACCATTTTTCATCAAATTCTGACCCTAACAGCTGAAATTGAAACTCATCAGACCAGGATGCATTTTTCTAATCTTGTTGTCCAGTTTTGGTGAGCCTGTGTATCCTCAGTGTCCTTCAGGTCCTGTAGTCCATTAGCTTTAACATTTGACATATTGTGAAACAGAGATGGTGTTCTGCAGACTTTGGTTGTAACTAGGAATGTTTTTTATCTTCTTTTGTTACCAGTTACCAATAACTTTTTTTCTAGGGATGTATGAAAACATCAATATGGTGTGAGAGTTTTTTCCTGCGATATTTTATCGATATTTAAAAGCTGTGTATTGAATGTTTGGAAGAATTTACACGCAAACATTTGTGCATTTTCATTAATTTGGAGCAGTTCAAGCCGACCGCTAGTTGGCAATGGGGTTTGTTTCCACCATAATTCATCTACTATAGTTCAGATACTTCATGTTACATATCAGTTTTGACAGTCCATTTAATTTTCCTACAATAAATTCAGTCTAAAAAAATGTGGGAACCTGCCCCCCAATTTTATTTCCACCAACGACATTCCACTCAAACACACACTTAGGGCCTTGGGAGTGAGCACATACAACAGCATTTGGCAAGGGGATCTTTCAGCCTCATCCCAGGTGCCGGTGCCCACTTCCAATTTTAAACTGCACTTAGGCCTAGTCCACACTTAGCCGTTTTTAAAAAAAAAAAAACGAATATCCGCCACTCCAAAAACTTGCATCCACACCACCTCGTTTTAAAAGAAAAAACTGTCCACACGTACCCAGATAAATACGTTGTTAAGGACATGCCAGACCTGTAGGCGGCAGTACTTCCCCCATTCTTAACCTCGTCCTTCATCTGTGGTCTTCCGCAAGGAGCAGTAATTCCGCTTGCAAAAACAAACCAGCAAAAAGCGCTTGGACAATTGATAAAGCGAGCGCAGCTCTGAGGCCATCCATGCTGTCGGTTAGTGTAAACACAGGTCTCACACGTGATGTCAGCGTTTTTTGTCGCGGAAAATGACGTTGCAGACCTTAAAACTCCGGTTTCATCTGTCTACACGCAGACACCCAAAATGGAGAAAACGCAGATCTTCACTTTGGCCAGAGTTTTTAAAAAGATCCGTTTTCGTGTGAAAAAAAAACCCGTTTTCGTGTGGATGACAGGCCAAAATGTAGAAAAATATCTAAGTTTTGGCAGATCCCCAGCTACATGTGGACAGGGCCTTAGACACAAGGGGCTGGGGGGGTGGGGGAGGGGGGCATCAGCTGGCGTAGTCCAGACGATGCCTGCACTGCCTGCTCACCACAGCCACGAACAAACCTCATCAGCACGCACCAACACTGTATTGGTGCAGGCGGAGGGAGACTAGGGGTCTTAGCACACCTTTGCTGTCGCTTGGCTTCCTGGGACTGGAGGCTAGGAGGGGGATCTGGCTGTCTGCTGGGATCTGGGTGGTTCAATTCAATTCAATTCAAGTTTATTTATATAGCGCCAAATCACGACAAGAGTCGTCTCAAGGCACTTCACATAATAAAAATTCCAATTCAGGTCAGTTCATTAAGCCAATCAGAAAAAATGTTTCCTATATAAGGAACCCAGCCAATTGCATCAAGTCACTGACTGGTGTCAGTGACTATACAGCAATCCTCATACCAAGCAAGCATAAAGCAACAGTGGAGAGGAAAACTCCCTTTTAACAGGAAGAAACCTCCAGAGAATCCTGGCTCAGTATAAGCAGCCATCCTCCACGACTCACTGGGGATCGAGAAGACAGAGCACACACACACACACACACACACACACACACACACACACACACACACACACACACAATAATGTGTCTACAGTTCTATTGTGATGTCTTAGTAAATATTCTATTTGGTGAAAGACAAACTTTATTGTATTTATCCTAGTGGAAAAAGCAAATCCTACAAACTTGTGAAACCTGGGATTTGAATGACATGTCCTGGTCAAAGATAACACCAAGGTTCCTTGCTTTGTTTGCG
Organism: Nothobranchius furzeri; assembly: GCF_043380555.1. Classification (NCBI taxonomy): domain Eukaryota; kingdom Metazoa; phylum Chordata; class Actinopteri; order Cyprinodontiformes; family Nothobranchiidae; genus Nothobranchius; species Nothobranchius furzeri. The sequence goes on along the minus strand of NC_091744.1, from coordinate 19,625,568 downwards.
GAGATTAATGTAATGCCATTAAGGTCAGGCGATTAGCTAAGCAATTTCCTTTTCTGGATTTCTGGTCCAAAGATGAGAACTTCCGTCTTGTCTTGATTTAAAAGCAAAAAGTTTAGAGTCATCCAATTTTTTATGTCCTCAAGACAAGCCTGTAATGTACCCAACCGATTAGGTTCATCAGGGTTAATGGATAAATATAACTGAGTATCGTCAGCATGACAGTGTGGAAGTTTATCCCATGCTGTCTAATGATTTTACATATTGGGAGCATATTTATAGTAAAAAGAATTGGTCCAAGCACTGAACCCTGTGGTACTCCGCAAGTAACCCTGGAGTATGAAGACGATTTGTCATGTACGTTTACAAAATGAAATCTGTCAAACAGGTAGGATTTAAACCAGCCTAACGCTGTTCCTTTGATCCCTACAACATGTTCAAGTCTTTCTAAAAGAACATTGTGATCAACTGTGTCAAAGGCAGCACTGAGATCTAACAAGACTAGAACAGACACAAGATTCTTATCTGAGGCCATGAGAATATCATTTGTAACTCTCACTAATGCAGTTTCAGTGCTGTGATACTCTCTAAAACCAGACTGAAATTCCTCAAACAGAGCATTAGTGTTTAAATGCACATACATTTTGTACATTTTGTACAAATCGCCTGACCTTAATGGCATTACATTAATCTCCGAGAACAAAGCAAGGAACCTTGGTGTTATCTTTGACCAGGACATGTCATTCAAATCCCAGGTTTCACAAGTTTGTCGGATTTCCTTTTTCCACCTTCGGAATATTGCTAAGATTAGAAGCATACTTTCCAGGAGTGATGCTGAAAAACTAGTTCATGCATTTATTACATCAAGACTGGATTACTGTAATTCATTACTCTCAGGAAGTCCACAGAATGTAGTTGAAAGTCTTCAGCTTGTCCAAAATGCTGCAGCTAGAGTTCTGATGAGAATTAAAAAGAGAGATCATATCTCTCCTGTCTTAGCTTCCCTACATTGGATACCTGTTAAATTCAGAATAGATTTTAAGATCCTTCTTCTCACATATAAAGCTCTTAATAATCAAGGTCCATCATACATCAGTAATCTGATTGTTCCATATGTTCCTAATCGAGCACTTCGCTCTCAGACTGCAGGTCTACTGGTGGTTCCAAGAATATCTAAACTTAAGATGGGAGGCAGATCTTTTGGTTATCAGGCTCCTCTCCTGTGGAACCAGCTCCCAGCTTTAGTCCGTGAGGCAGACACTTTGTCTACTTTTAAGAATAGGCTTAAAACATTTTTATTTGATAGGGCCTATAGTTAAAATCTGATGTTAGCCTAAATCTGGACAAGTGGGGGAGTCCAGGAAGGTGGAGTGTACAGTCGGTAAAGACGGCTCTCCCTTGCCCTGCCTCCAACATGCCTACATCTAAATAGGATAGATTATCCAGAGTTAACTCTGTAGTTATGCTGCTATAGGCTTAGACTGCTGGAGGACACACTGACCACTTTTCACACTCTACTGCTTTATTCTACAGTCTGCTCTTTAACTGTACTATTTTGTGCAATTTCAGCTGTTAACTTTATTTTCTCTGTAAGTGTTTTTCTCCCCAGAAGAATCTACAATGACGTTCTGCTGAGCTGTGGTGGCCTCATGGAGGGGGCCATCAACTAGCACACTGCTGCTAACCACTAATACATTCTCTCTCTCCTGATAATAACTTTTTGTTTTCATTTACTTTTGATGTGCTAATACTAGTTTATCCGTTTAATTATATATCCACTAGGATAAATACAATAAAGTTTATCTTTCACCAAATACTATATTTACTAAGACATCACAATATAACTATAGACACATTACTTGTCTGTGTGTGTGTGTGTGTGTGTGTGCGTGCGCGTGTGTGTGTGTATATGTGTGTGTGTGTGTGTGTGTGTGTGTGTGTGTGTGTGTGTGTGTGTGTGTGTGTGTGTGTGTGTGTGTGTGTGTGTGTGTGTGTGTGTCTGCTCTGTCTTCTCGATCCCCAGTGAGTCGTGGAGGATGGCTGCTTATACTGAGCCAGGATTCTCTGGAGGTTTCTTCCTGTTAAAAGGGAGTTTTCCTCTCCACTGTCGCTGCATGCTTGCTTAGTATGAGGATTGCTGTATAGTCACTGACACTAGTCAGTGACTTGATGCAATTTGCTGGGTTCCTTATATAGGAAACATTAATTCTGATTGACTGAATGAACTGTGAATTGGAATGTTTATTATGTGAAGTGCCTTGAGACGACTCTTGTCGTGACTTGGCGCTATATAAATAAACTTGAATTGAATTGAATTGAACATACTTGGATGGCCACTATTTTCTCCAGGACTTTGGATAAAAATGGAATGTTAGATATTGGTCTATAATTCATTGGGTCATCTGGATCCAGAGAAGGCTTCTTAAGTGAAGGTTTGATTGCAGCAACCTTAAAATCTTGTGGTACATACCCATTTACTAAGGATAGATTGATTGTATCTAGAATGGGGGCAGTAACCAAAGGAAATGCATCTTTAAATAATTTGGTTGGGATTGGATCCAAAATGCAAGTTGAAGGTTTAGATGAAGCTAATATTTTTGATAACTCTGAAAGCTCAACTGGATCAAAACGGTTCAAGCACAGATGAGGTTCTACAGTCACCTCTGAAGCTGCCTCACTTACTGAGGAAGAAGAAATCGCATTAGGGAGGATGCTAAAGATTTTGTTTCTAATAGAATTAACTTTACTTGTAAAAAATCCCATGAAGTCATTGCTGCTGAGGGCTAAGGGAATAAATGGCTCAGAGCTATGACTCTGTGTAAGTTTAGCAACTGTAGTGAAAAGAAATTTAGGATTATGCTTATTCTCCTCAATTAATGCTGAAAAATAAGCAGTTCTAGTTTGCTGAAGCTTATTTTTATAAAGCACAAGACTAGGATAGGTAGGCCTCCTCATGGTACGTAGAGCGCCATGTTCTCTCCAATTTCCTAGAGTTTTGTTTTAAGGCTCGTAAATGAGAGTTAAACCAGGGAGCCAACTTCCTGTCCCTAATTGTCTTCTTTTTTAAAGGGGCTACATCATCTAATGCCACACGTAAAGAGGAATTAACATGATGAACTAAGGCATCAATTTGTGAGGGGCTAGAACTGAAAATATTGCTCTCTGTTACGTTCCTCTGAGATGCTGAGGACAGTAAAGATGGAACAGTTGATTTAAAAGACGCAACTGCGTTGTCAGATAGAGACCGACTATAGTGAAATTTACTTTCATGTCTCGAGAACTCAGTTATAAAAAACTCAAAGGTTATCAGAAAGTGGTCCGAGAGGACTGGATTATGTGGAAAGATTGTTATTTCCTCACACTCAATGCCATAAGTCAGCACAAGGTCCAATGTATGATGGCAGGAGTGGGTGGAGCTATGTATTCTTTGAGTGAAACCAATTGAGTCTAAGATATTACTAAAGGCTACATTGAGGCAATCATTTTCGATGTCCACATGAATGTTGAAATCCCCCACTACAATGACCTTATCAGTATTTAGCACCAAATCAGATAAAAAATCAGAGATCTGATCCAAAAACTCTGAGTAAGGGCCTGGTGGACGATATAAAACTACAAACAAGAGTGGTTTTACAGTTTTGCAATCTGGATTAGGAAAACTAAGAATAAGATGTTCAAACGAACTGTAACTATTAATCTGTAAGGGACTGATTAATAAATCAGAATGAAAAATGGTTGCTACTCCTCCTCCTCGCCCTGTACTTCGAGCAATATGATGATTTAAATAATTTGAAGGAGTCGACTCGTTTAAGCTAACATAGTCCTCTTGCTGCAGCCAGGATTCTGTGAGAGAGAGCAAAGAGATCTGATTATCACAAATCAAGTCATTAACTAACAAAGTCTTAGAAAAAATTGATCTAATGTTCAACAACCCACATTTAATTTTTCTAGTTTTCTGCTCAGTTTAATTTGTTCTAATATTTATGAGATTTCCATGATTTGCTTTATTAAGCCTGATATTTAATCTGTGTGGTTTTGGCCGTGGGCAGGACACTGTCTCTATGGGGTAGTGGGTGGGTAACAGTACAGAAGCTGCAGAGGGGTGGGTTAAACTACGACTCTGCTTCCTGGTCTGGACCCTGGGTAGTCATGGAGGACTAATAAAACTGGCCATATTCCTAGAAAGAAGAGCTGCACCATCCAAAGAGGGATGGATGCCGTCTCTCCGCATCAGACCAGGTTTACCCCAAAAAGTTTTCCAATTATCAATGTAGCCCACGTTGTTTTCAGGACACCACCTAGACAACCAGCGGTTGAAGGACAGCATGCGGCTAAACATGTCGTCACTGGTCCGATCAGGTAGGGGGCCAGAGAAAATTACGGAGTCCGACATTGTTCTGGCAAACTTACACACCGAAGCAACATTAATTTTAGTGACCTCCGATTGGCGTAACCGGGTGTCGTTACCGCCAGCGTGAATAACAATCTTACTGTATTTACGCTTATCCTTATTCAGCAGTTTCAGATAAGATTTGATGTTGCCCGCTCTGGCCCCAGGTAAACATTTAACTATGGTTGCTGGAGTCTCTAATGCCACGTTTCTGACTATGGAGCTGCCAATGATCAGAGTCGGCTTGTCAGTGGGTGTGTCACTGAGCGGGGAAAATCTATTAGAAACGTGGACGGGTTGGTGGTGGCCCACGGGCTGGGTTCTATGCTTCCTGCGTACCGTCACCCAGCCGGCCTGAGGTCCCGGCTGCTCGGGTTCTTCTGCTGGAGGACCGCTACGGGGCGGCTCTGAGCTAGTTAGCCCCCGCGCTAGCTAAGTAGCTATGGCTGTTCACGGGTTTTTCAACAGCGCGGAGCCGGGACTCCAATTCCGACACCCTCACCTCCAAAGCTACAAAAATGCTACATTTATTACACGTACCATTATCACTAAAGGAGGCAGAGGAGTAACTAAACATCTGACACAGAGAGCAAGAGATAGGAGACGGAGAAGCAGAGACAGAAGTAGCCATAGCCGTGCTGAGGCTAAGCTAACTGGACGAGCAAACTGTTCAGTACCAAATAAACTGCGTGCAAACTCAAATGGTTCCCTAAAGGCTAGGTGGAACCACAGAAAATGTGTGTTTTAGCGTGCTTTTGTGCTACAATAACTCAGAGATATCCAAGTACAGAGAAATTAAATCAGCTTTAGCGAGCCCCAAACACCAAACAGCTACACGGAGTGCAACACTGAAAACAGGAAACAGGAAACGCCTTACTGCCAGGTGCAGCCAATCAGCAATGACTCTTGCAGACACGTAGTGTCGGAATAACAGCAGTCACATAACGTGATGTGGTGGGTCGCTTTGCTTGGCATTGGGCGGTGGAGCCTGCACATCAGCACCCCAGCAGAAAGGGTCGAACTCTGGGAACCGGTGACGGTTGTACCCTTTGTGCAGCAGTACCGGGACCAGAGCAGAGTGAATAGGGTGTGTATGGGGAGTATGAGTGGGTGTCTGGCGTGCATTTTTGTGAGTCTTAGGTTGTATGTGTATATGTGAGCATGAGGGAGGGAGTGTGTGACTGTGTTTGTGTATGACTGTATATGTCAGGTGGGGCTTTTGACTCCTCCCCACTCCTGGGACTTATTTTGTTGCTATACATCTTCGCCTCCCCTCCCCCATCACACTTGGTGTGGAGTATGGTGCCTTGGTCTGTCTGAGTGTTCGCGGCTCCCGGGTCAGGGGGTTTAAGATTTTTAGTGTCTGCCTGATTAATCCCAGTGGCTGCCTGGTGGGATCTGGGTCCCTGTGCTCTGTTGGGTCCCTGGCAGGGCTGGTCGCCCCTGGGTCCTGGGTTGCTGGGTTCCAGGCTCGGCCGGCTTGGAGGTGGGAGGCTGTGGGCGGGCCTGTGGGCTTGCCGCTACTATCCCCTGGGACTTTGCCGGCTGCTGGTTTTGGCCCCCCGGGGCAATCCTCTGTGCCTCTCGAGGGGGGCAGGGGCTTTTCTGGTTGCAATCTCCTTGGGGTTCCTGTGCTCTGGGGCAGCTCCTGAATCTCTGAGACTTGGAGCTCCCTCCATCTCCTACACATCTTTGGGGGGCAGATCTGTGACCCCTCACACTCTCTATTGACGCTGCTATAGAGAAACCTTACATATACAAGCGCTGGTACACACACAGGTGCTCACATGGTGCTCTCTTAAGTATGGACTTGGGCACGTTCAACACGTCGGCTGTGGTTGGCACTTAATGCACTGTGATTTATTATCGTGATTGTTCAGTAAAACAATGTTGATTTTATATTTCCTCATCAGGTCGACGCAGTGATAGCTTGCTCCTGTTGTATTGCTGTGTGTCCCTTTTCTTTTTTTTCTCTCCTTCTGCAGGTCTAGAAGCAGTCTCTTGTTCATCATTGATTGTTTGTTTTTGTGGGAAACCCCCCCCCCCCCCCCCCCCCCTTCCGTTTGTCTCTTCCTTTCTCTTTCACCTCTGTCTACGTGTCTGGTCGGAATTGCAAGCATTCAAAAACAATAACAATAAAGTTTTAAGTGTGTAGCAACCCTATTTGTAGCTGGTTAAGATCTCTGTGGTAGTTTATCTCTTTATTTAAAAAAGGAATATTCCTGCCAGTGGTCTGCCCTCCAGTGGCTATGTTTTCCCAGCACAGCTTCCTTCAGAGGGCTAATACTCTGGGCCAGACAGTGAAGTCAATGTCGGTCCGGACACGTTGTTATGGCTGACAACACATACATGGAATATCTAAGATACATGGCAGCAACCTGCGTCAAACATTTCCCCCGATTCTCTGTGGAGACTCTCCCTTTCCTTCCAGTGGTGCGCTGTTACAGCAGGGGAAAGTTTTCCTCAACAAATGCTGCACTTTTCCTTCCTAAGCTGGACAAACCCCTCCCAGCCCATTGTTTAGCCTCAGCTGATCAGATTAAGTCATTGACTAAAAAGGATTTTGTTTCTGACCGGCTGGAAAACCCCAAAAATTTGAATATTTAAAAAATTCAAAATAAATGAATCTAGCTGTAATTTGGCTCTCAGTCCCGTTCAAACATTCTCAGATGGTGTATTGAAATGTCTAGACTAAATTTAAAATCCACAATAGTGTTTGTATAATGTTTACATTTATTTTTCAGGACATTAATAACTGGATCTTATTTCAGAGTTGCACATGTTTGAATACACCCAGTTTAAAATGTTAAATTTTCCACTTTTATTAAGTTTTAGGTCCAAAACAAAGATAAAACCTGAACCATGCACATTATTCCTGACACTGAACACATGCTGTAACTTTTGTGGAAAAGGAACACTTGAGCTAAACAAATGTCTGATATTCAACTCTTAAATGTTACTATTTTGACACTAAAAAGAAAAAAAAGTCACAAAAACAGCCAGTAAACCTGATATTTTACCTTTAATCTCTGAAAATATTAGGGCTGCACGATATTAGGAAAACCTGCGATATCAGTGACTAATATTGCGATGACGATATTACTTGCGATTAGGGCTGGGGTAAACGATTATTTTTAAAACGATTATTCTGACGATTATTTTATCGAATAGTCGACTATTCTAATGACCACTTAGACAATTAATCTAATGATTATTTTTCTATTGCACAGTTAATAAAAACAAAAAACAAAACTAATACATTCCTCAAAAAAATTGACAAATTGTTACTGTAACAGAATAAACACTGCAGGCCTTCCATTTTGTATAACACTGCTTTTATTGTGTTGTGGTTGGTTATGTTCTGGTGACGTGTAGAACTTGGGAGTGCAGGCTGCTGCCTGAGAGGTGGTTGGAGACTGAGTGTCTCCATGCTGCTTTGTTTTGGTCACTTATGTGTGTGAGGCGAGTGGTGTTACGACCCTTCCTGGGGAGTTTGGCTCGTGTGCAAAAAGGAAGGGACAATAACAGGATTTAAAAGTTAAAATGATGATCAGGTTTATTTACAACTACAAAAAAACATAAACCTTTCCATCCACAGGTTGGGAGTAATAAAACTAATTCTGCCTGTGGGGAATTAAAACAAAAGTACAAATAAGTAGGGATGTCCCACTGGGCAAAGATTACAGGGTTCTGGACCAAAATAAGGATCTCCAAAGGTCCAAACTCTAAACTGGGTGGTTAAACCAAACTCAAGGTGATATTTTAAACTAAACCGAAAACCCACGACACTCTAAATGTAATAAAAGGGAGATCTGCACCACAAAAAAGATGAACTCTAAACCAAAACATAACAGCTTATCCAAACGCAAGAATCTGTTAGCGTTAAGTTCAAGTTACCAAGTTTAAATAAACCAAAAACACCCAGCGAACAGACCAGCACGGAGGAGAGACTGCTACCACCAAAACAGCTCTCCTAATGTCTGAAAAAAGCTCATTTATGAAGGGAGAAATGCTCCCAGTGATGTTCTACATCTGCGGTACAGACGGAGCAGCGCATCTGACCCCGGAAGTTGTTGTCCGTTGCCGGGAGACGAAGGCGGGCAAAACAGGAAAGGAATCTAGTAGAGGAAGAACATTGTTCCGGGTCTTCGGTATTTGGTGGAGATGTTAGTGAAGGCGGAGAAGAGGGCGAACTAGACGAAAAAAAAAGGCAGATTCCTCCTCTATTTACAAACTCCTGGGGATGCAACAAGTGGGCGTGGTGCGTCGACTACCGGATCTGACGTCGACAAATTTTTAGAATCGAGTCGTTGACGTCATCGAGGCTTCACTACAACCCTATTCCAAAGTCTATGTGAAAGAACAGAATCGAAAAAGAGATGCAATATATTTTGGCCTAATGGTATTGCCGTAGTATGATGAAGTCATCGGCAGGCACAGGACAGCAGATCTGGAAACTACAACGCCAGAAAACTAGCATCAGCATTGCATTCTCTCAATTAACTGAAGGACCATCAAAGTCTGAGGAGTCACGCCGAGGTTGCATGCTTTCTGTTCCACAGTTAACAACATTTATCGTAATGTTTCTTTAAACTAGAGACAGTCACAGCGAAATGGTGTAAAACTTCCCTGAAATGTATGTATGTACTGCCCTCTATTGCTCACATACTACACACTGCTACTTTAATTTTTTTTGTAAGTAAGTGGTATAATATCAATGGTCTGAAACTATTTTACATACAGAAACTACATGTTTAACAGAGGTCAGATCATTTCAGACGTATGATGGTTAAACTGTAACTGTTCACACATGGCCTCACTATGACACTTAATTAAACTAAACAATATACAAAAACAGCGCCTCTTGTAATGTGTGGAACACCCTCACTTTAAATGTGTATGTCTCATTGGCTTCAGCACATAACGTCTGTTGGTTTAGGCATTATATGGTTTGGTGAGTTATTAGCTGTAAGGCAAACATTCCACAGCTTATCTGTGTTTGCTTTAATAGTACCAATGAAGCTTTTGCTGCTTGGACACTCAGACAGAAATAAAATCCAGAAACACAATCATAATCTAACGATTATTACTGAAGAATTAAGTCATTTCAACAGAAACAGAGAAACGTTTTAAGAGACCAATGCAATCATTTGCCATTGTGAAAAACAACCGTGTGAGAATCCTCCAGGAAGCATTTTCTTGACTTTGGTCCAATCCCTTGCAAATGTACAAAAATAATAAAATCACTCATCTACATATGAATCAGCATCACTTGTAGTAAAACACACACACTTTGTCTTGAAACATATCTCTCAATGCTTTGGCCTCAACTTGTAGTATTCCTGCCCCCAAACAGCCAACCCTTATGATGCTTTGCAACAATTTAAAAACACTTCCAAAAGTCCATCATCAAAGAAAACAAGAAGGGGCTTAGAGCTCATCCATGATGCATTCAAACCTCCACATTAATCTCCTCTGTCACTCCTACAGCACCCCTCACTGCTGTCTCACTACATGTTCTGCACCATACGTATTTGCCACTCCAGACTTCCTCATGCATCACTGCTCCTCTTCTGGCATTAGTGTTGTTTTCGTTAAAGATGGCAATGACTAAAGGATTTCGTTGACACTCCTTTTTCTCATAACAAAAACGAGACGCTGACAAGCTAAAAATGGCTCCTGGGTGTGTAAAACATGATGAGATGTGCAGGAATTTTCATTGACGAGACAAGACTGGAGAAAATTATGCAAAAAATTTCTCAATGCACAATTTCTGCCTTTCTTACAAAAGCTAAAAAGTAACAGCGCTGCTGTTGGTCACGTGGTCTCCGGGCGCACTCTACTCTGCTTGCCAAGAAGAGCACTTCCCTGTCATGGGAATACGCATCGCATAACACAGCTGTTATTTGAGGATGCAAATGATTAAAACTTAAAGCGATCATGAGGCTACTTTTGAATAAATTCGTAATAATAAAATGTTTCTTATCCATGTGCTTCCTAAAAAAATCATGATTTTGGACAGAAAAATAAAAGAACCACATTGAACAAAAACAATGACGGGCCTAATACAGAACCCTGGGGAACCCCAGAATCAAATGAAGCATTAGATGAAATAAAATCACCCAATGAGACACCAAAGGATCTATCTGCCAGGTATGACACAAACTAGTCCAGAGCGACTCCACAAACACCCACTATTCAATTAAATTCAAGTTTATTTATATATCGCCAAATCACGACAAGAGTCGTCTCAAGGCACTTCACATAATAAACATTCCAATACAGGTCAGTTCATGAAGCCAATCAGAAAAAAAGTTTCCTATATAAGGAACCCAACAGATTGCATCAATTTACAGCAATCCTCATACTAAGCAAACATTTAGCATTTTAGGGGGCAGCAGTAGCTCAACAGGTTGAGCGGGTTGTCCAGTTATCGGAAGGTTGCAGGTTCGATCCCGGCTCCGGACAGAGAATTCTGCTGTTGTGTCCTTGGGCAAGACACTTAACCCACCTTGCCTGCTGGTGGTGGTCGGAGGGACCGGTGGTGCCTGTGCTCGGCAGCCTCGTCTCTGTCAGTGCGCCCCAGGGCAGCTGTGGCTACATCGTAGCTCATCACCATGAGTGTGTGAATGTGTGTGTGAATGGATGGATGATGCACTGTAGTGTAAAGCGCTTTGGAGTCCTTAATCTGAGAGGCGCTATACAAGTGCGGGTCATTTATCATTTAGCGACAGTGGAGAAGAAAACTCCCTTTTAACAGGAAGAAACCTCCAGAGGATCCTGGCTCAGTATAAGCAGCCATCCGCCACGACTCACTGGGGATCGAGAAGACAGAGCAGACACACACACACACACACACCAACACCAGCCCACACACACACACAAACACACATCCACACACAACATATATACCAAGTAGTTTTTCTATGGTTTCATTGTGATTTCTTAGTAAATATTCTATTTGGTGAGAGATAAACTTTATTGTATTTATCCTAGTGGATCTATAATTAAACGGGTAAACTAGTAGCACATCCAATGTCAAAGAAAGTAAAATGTTATCAGGAGGGAGAATGTTTAAGTAGTTAGCAACAGTTTTCAAGCCGATGGCCTCCTCCATGAGGCCACCACTAAGTGTTACAGACTAGAGATCAGAAGATTATGGTCCACTGTGTCAAATGTAGCTGATAAGTCCAGAAAAACAAAGTCTCCTAAGTCTGTTGCCAATAAATATAATTAACAAGAAATTACTTCCATACAAAATAAATCAAAATCACATTAATCATGTAATCTCTGACAGACTTTATCTCTTATTTTCACACACAAACTGAGGCCAGTTTGAAGCAAGGTAAACTAGCTAGAACAAAACCTTGAACTGTCTCAACCTGTCTAATGATATATGAGTTTTTGCTTTGACAGAGGAGAAGGAGGAGGATGAGGGCAGGAACTTGAGTAGAACTCATTTTATATGAATGACTAAGTCTGCATAATATGAAGCAACTGAGATCACATGATGCATAAACTCCCTTCTTAACCCTGACTAGCTGTAACTGGTTCGATGCAACAAGCTGGTATATATGTTTGACTCACACACTCGAAATATTTCATGTTAAAAGCTTAGCAGTAAAATGTTTAACTCACAGCTCCACAAAAAGGATAAAATCATTCAGCAGCAATGCTTGGGGGAAAACAAACATTTGAACTGTCTGGGTTTATCAGAAAAACTTTTGAGGAGTTGGAAGTTTTTGATAAAGGTGCTCTAAATTAAGTTTATTTATTTGTCTTATTTTGTTAGCCCTGGTGCTAAGGAGGTAAGTGACGTAATGACTCCAATCTGCATAGACTATTTTTCTTCAGATGGTAGGTCCAAGTCTTTGAAGCATAAGTCCAAGTCAAGTGTACAGTATTTAGAAAACTGACCAAAGTTGAGACATAATTCCGTGAGGTGAGAATCCAAGTCTCAAGTCTTTGGTGTACAATCACAAGTTAAAGCTGCTATAGAGAATCTACTGAAGAAGCTAGGTTTTGAACACAAACTCGGTCATGGAACACTCACCCCTCCCCTGAGTATCCCTTGGTATCTTCCCCGAGACGCTTCTGCCGAAACCTGTGTTGCCAGAGGAAATGAGAAAGCGCTAAACACCAGTCACCATTTTCTATGTCCAAACTGCTTTTGTTGTCCATGATTTCAAATGATGTTCTTCTTTATGGGACTCTGGTAATTTTCCCTAAAGTTAAAGTGGTAGCAGCCAGCTGTTTCTCCTCTGATGTTATTGAGCTGCAAACCTTTCACACCAGTGGTGTTCTGTTGCAAAATGCACAAGTGTGTAATGACTGGAGGACCCAGGGAAGTGCAGAAGTGTTGCGGTTCAGCAAGACTGACAAGTGGATGGTCCAATAGTTGCTTTTGGTCCAAAATCTGTTATTGGTGAAGGTTTTTAGACAAATGCGAGAGAACCAATTTTTCTTTCATTTTTGTTCATCTCTACAATATCAATGACTAAATGTTGTTAAGAGGCATGAAAAAATGTTTTAAGCTAATTTATTTCAAAATTTGATATTGCAGCTTTGAAGGGGATCATTACACAAAACTCCCGTATTGCATGCAACAGACACTCCAAACGTGGAAAACAAAATCCATCGATTTTCTGTCAGTGTTCAGTTTTAGAAATTAGGTACTCTAAACAAGCTGTTTAAAACAGTCCCCATTTGTTATGTCACAAATTAAATTAGGTAGAACCAAAACCAAAAGTTAAAATTGAACCATTCCTCACCTCTCTAGGCTGGAGAAGCAGCGGCTCTACTCTAAGCCCCTCCCAGATATCTGTGCTTCACAGCTTATAGCAGCATGAACAGGGGATGGGTGGGCATGGCTTGTTTTCCAGCTCGTTTTGCCTGAAATGGCTCATTCTAGAAGGTACTGAAACTATCAGAAATAAAACTGCTTAAATCACTTTATGTGAGAAGGACAGGGTTAGTTCTGGTTGGCGCTCTGTTGCAGAGCTCTGCAGGGCAGGGGTGTGCATAGCAAAAGCAAAAAAAATAATAATAAATGACGTATTGCATACAATATATCACAGTATTTAATAAGATAATCACTTTTACGGATTTCTGAAAAATCATATATCATTTCTGAAAGGGGCAATCTCCGGAAAGATACTTTAAGTTGTAAATCCAAGTCATCACAAATTTGGTACAAGTTAATTTAAAATCACAAGAAATAATAATAATAATAATAATAATAATAATAATAATAATAATAATGGATTAAACTTTTATAGAGCTTTTCAAGGCACTCAAAGTGCTTTCTATTATTTACCCACTGACACAGTCACACTCCGCTGGTGATGGTAAGCACTTTGTAGCCACAGCCTTCCTGGGGCGGTTTGACAGAGGCGAGGCTACCATTTGGTTCAATGGACCTTCTGACCACAAACACAGACACCGGCGCTTAGGAATGCTGTCAAGTTCAAGAAAGAGTCCAGTCAAGTCTTTTTGGCCTGTGGAACTCTTTCCCTTTCCTCACATTTCTAATCACAATTTTTAACTTTCTCCAATTTTATGATATTTTTAAATCATTCAAAAAAATTATTTTCTTTTAATTTTTGTTCTTGTGAAGCACCTCGTGACTTTTATCATTGAGGCGTTATGTAAAAGATTTTTTCTTCTTCCTTCTAGACCAGGGGTGTCAAACATGCGGCCCGCGGGCCGCATCCGGCCCGCAAATGTGTTAAATCCGGCCCACGAGATGGTTGTGTAAACTTTATTTTCATACTTTACAATGTAGAGTGAAAATAAACTTATCTTTGTGAGCAAGTTTCCTCTGTATGAGTATAAATAAAACAAAGTTGCGCTCAAGGCTCACACACAAGAACTTGAATCACATCCTGAAGTTGGCCGCCACTCAGGATGTGACTTCTGATATTGATGTGCTGGTGAAAGCTAAAAGATGTAAAGTAAAATGAGTCAAATATACTTTAAGTGCTGCATGAAACTGATCTAGCCATGTGATCTGTAAGCTCTTTGAATCACTAAGGAATGCTTATTTATTTATTTTTTCACATTTTCAAGTACACTTCAGGTGATGTACTTGTACTATTTTGGATACACTGTCCTCAGGCTCCAGCTTTGTTTTATATTGATTGTATTAAAACAAAGAAAACAATCTGAAGTTGTTTTTAATTTACCGGTCCGGCCCACTTGGGACTAGATTTCCCTCAATGTGGCCCCTGAGCTAAAATGAGTTTGACACCCCTGTTCTAGACACCTCCTCGATGAGGTTTTCTGGGCACGTCCAACTTGGAGGAGACCCAAAGGAAGACTATGTTTCTTGGCTGGGCAGAAAACATCTTGGGATTCCCCTGTAGGAGCTAGCCCAAGTGGCTAGGGAGAGGAAAGTCTGGACCTCCCTGCTTGGGCTACTGCCTCTACAGCCCGACACCCATACTGGATAAATAGAAGAAGATGGATGGATGGATTATTTTTATGACCGGGCAGTGTAGTTTAAATAAGATGCACTAAATTGCCAAAATAATGACTACATATTTCAACAGCCCTATTAGACACTCGTTTATGGAATTGAAAGCACATTGAATTGTCCCTGTGTATGAAATGTGCTATACAAATAAAGCTGTCTTGCCTTCAACAGTTTTATCACTAAAAAAGATTGATTAGGGGGGTGACTTGCTCTTTAATGAACAGCTTACGGCATGCTTGTGCACAGTAAACAATTCACACCAAGCAAAAGTATGATGCAGCAGCAACTTCTAGAGCCAACTTCTTTTTAGTGATGCTGATTTACAGGTATTTTTTAATAGTTTATATTTGTTCAAGATAACAGAGTTGTTTACCGTTTACTTACTTTTTCTTTAACTCCCACATATTTTAGATTTGACATTTAATTTTTTTTATTTTGTGTAAATACTTTGGCCATTCTTTGGAAAACTGTGTGTTAGTTTCCCACCAAAACAGCGAACGCTGCTTGAAGCAGAAATAAAACACCTTAAACGCGTCTGTGTGAGACGGGTGAGTTACCTGTCTACCCACCTAAGCGTTTGATGTCAAAGCCCCGTGGTGCCTTCAAGCTCCTTCTGGTCCACGCGTTCCGGAGGACCTGAAGGTTCACCTCTCGACCCCGAACCAGCAGCACCTGCTCATCTATCCAGCCGAGGAAGAAGACCTCCGAGAGCGCGTCCGTCAGAGCTTTGTTCCAGAAAAGCTGCATGTTGACGGCTTTGAAGTTCGCAAACACCTCGTAACCGGTGCGATACCGTAACTGTTCCGACACCTCGTTGTTGTTCAGTGTTAACGGTGAGTTCGACTCATTTTTCCTGCAAGCGTGTTGAAGCAGCAGAGCCAGAGAGTGAGGAGTTATGTGGAGAAATTTCTCCATCCTCACTTCACTCGATGACTCGAACCAGAGACAAGTTTCTTATCGGCTCCGCTGTATCGAGTCCGCAAAGCTCTCCTGGGGTTGTGTACAACAGCTGCAGCTTGAACTTACCTTTCAGAAACATTTTATTAAAGGACTGAATGCAAAAGCTGACCCCTAGTCAGAAACACGATGCTATGAATTTAAAACATACCGTCCAATACAGCCGACTCCACTGTACTGTCAAAGAGCATTAACCTATGTTAAACCTATTTTCAGCCACGAAAGAGGCGAGGACTTGCTGTGAGGCGTTCAGGTGTTCCTCGTAAACTATTACTATTCATGGATAACATTGGATGAAAATTTTGTTTGCAATTTTTGTTTTCAAAGTTTTGGGTGGTGATTTTTAAAAAGATGAAAATGGAAAGCGAGAACAACATGAGGCACTGTAAAAACAACTTCAATTTTTACATAAACACAACAGTATTTAATTTTCTTTATAAAGTCAAGTCCAGTGTGCTTTATTTTGGACTCTTTGTACAATTCACAGAAGTAAAAAAAAACTGTGTAAAGATAAGATCAAATAAAATGAGCACAATATGGCATACTAAAGCACAAGAGACAAAATAATAATAAACCAAAACAAGAGACAATATTAACAGTAGTATGAAAATAAAGTATAAATTATAGAAACTCCCTAATCTAATAAAGCAAAAGACTGTTATGTTTCCACATCTTTGACTGGTAACATATTGCACCGACACAGGTACTGGTCAGATTTAAAACATCACAATTTTAGAATTGTTCAACCTGCAGATACATTCATAAATAAAATTTCTTAAGACAACTTGTAGGGTGCTAACCCTCGTATTCACAAAAGTCTCACTTGCACTTCTCCATCTATCCTCAGTATCAAACGCAGAGCATCATTATAGTTAGTCCATAGGTGGGCCGTCTACAGCGGTGTACAAAAAGCCTTAAACAAGGTTATCTTTACTTTATCAGACAAGACACAACTTACGAGTGAGTATATTTCCCTGAGCATATAACATGGCTCCTCTTTGAACCGTCACCTTATCGTGGTGGAGGAGTTTGACCAGCGGGCAAGCCCAGCGCCTTGGGCTTCCTGACAGGGTTGCGGAAGGCGCTTTATAAATAAAGCTTTGATTGATTGATTGATTGATTCATTCATTGATTGTTTGAGTGCCCTAATGATCCTAGGAGCTATGTTGTCTGGGACACTTTGTGCCCCTGGTAGGGTCTCCCATAACAAATTGGTCTTAGGTGAAGGGTGAGACAAAGAACAGTTCAGAGGATCTTTCATGGATTTACAATCAAAGAGTCGGAGTACCCGGCCCGGAGGGTTACCGGGGTCCCACCCTGGAGCAAGGCCTGGGGTTGGGGCCCGTGAGCGAGCGCCTGGTGGCCGGGCTTTCGCCCATGGGGCCCGGCCGAGCCCAGCCCGAACCGGATACATGGGCTCATCCAACTGTGGACCCACCATCCGCAGGAGGAACATGAAGGGTCCGGTGCAGTGTGGATCGGGTGGCAGACCGAGGCGGGAGCCTTGGCGGTCCGATCCCCGGACAAGGAAACTGGTTTTTGGGACATGGAACGTCACCTCGCTGGCGGGGAAGGAGCAGGAGCTTGTGGCAGAGGTTGAGCAGTACCGGCTAGAAATAGTCAGACTCACCTCGACAAATAGAATTGGCTCTGGAACCCAAGTCCTTGAGAGGGGTTGGACACTCTCCTTTGCTGGAGTTGCTCCGGGTAAGAGGCGGAGGGCTGGGGTTGGCTTTTTGTTAGCCCCAAGGCTCTCTGCCTGTGTGTTGGGGTTTACCCCGGGGGATGAGAGGGTAGCTTCCCTGCGCCTTCGGGTCGGGGAATGGGTCCTGACTGTCGTTTGTGCTTATGGGCCAAATATCAGTTCAGAGTACCCACCCTTTTTGGAGTCCCTGGGACGAGTGCTAGATAGTGCTCCATCAGGGGACTCCATTGTCCTGCTGGGGGACTTCAATGCTCACGTGGGCAATGACAGCATGACCTGGAGGGGTGTGATTGGGAGGAATGGCCCGCCTGATCTTAACTCGAGTGGTGTTTCATTATTGGACTTCTGTGCAAGCCGCAGTTTGGCCATAACGAACACCATGTTCGAACGTAAGGATGCCCATTGGTACACTTGGTACCAGGGCAGCCTAGGTCGCAGGTCGATGATAGACTTTGTAGTCGTATCATCTGACCTGTGGCCGTATGTTTTGGACACCCGAGTGAAGAGAGGAGCGGAGCTGTCAACTGATCACCACCTGGTGGTGAGTTGGATCGGATGGCAGGGGAAGATGCCGCGTAGACCTGGCAGACCCAAATGCATAGTGAGTGTGTGCTGGGAACACTTGGCAGACGAACCTGTCTAGACGGTCTTCAACTCCCACCTCCGGCAGAGCTTTGACCGCGTCCCGAGAGCAGTGGGGGGCATTGGCTCCGAGTGGGCCTTGTTCCACTCATGCAATTGTTGAGGCGGCTGTTGATAGCTGTGGTCGCAAGGTGGCCGGTGCCAGTCGTGGTGGCAACCCCCGTACCCGCTGGTGGACACCAGAGGTTCGGGGAGCCGTCAGGCTGAAGAAGGAGGCTTACAGGGCATTGCTGGTCTGTTGGTCTCCGGAGACAGCAGACAGGTACCGGATAGCCAAGCGGGGTGCAGCAGTGGCAGTTGCCGAGGCAAAATCTCGGGCGTGGGAGGAGTTTGGTGAGGCCATGGAGAAAGACTATCGATTGGCTCCAAAGAGGTTCTGGCAAACTGTCCGGCGCCTCAGGAGAGGAAGGCAGCAACTCGCTCACACTGTTTACAATGGGGATGGGGAGCTGCTGAAGTCAACTGGGGCTATAGTCAGACGGTGGAAGGAATACTTTGAGGAGCTCCTCAATCCCACCTACGCGCATTCCGAGGAGGAACCAGAGCCGGGAGACCTGGGGATGGACTGTCCAACCTCAGAGGCAGAAGTTGCTGAGGTAGTCAAACAACTACACAGCGGTGGAGCCCCGGATGCGGATGAGATTTGTCCTGGGTATCTCAAGGCTATGTAGGGCTGTCATGGTTGGCACGTCTCTGCAACATTGCATGGTCATCTGGGGCAATTCCTGTGGACTGGCAGACCGGGGTGGTGGTCCCCATCTTTAAGAAGGGTGACCTCAGGGTGTGTTCCAACTATAGGGGGATCACACTCCTCAGCCTCCCTGGAAAGGTCTACTCCAAGGTACTGGAGAGGAGGGTCTGATCGATAGTTGAATCTCAGATTGAGGAGGAGCAATGTGGTTTTCGTCTTGGCCGTGGAACTGTGGACCAGCTCTATACCCTTGCAAGGGTGATGGAGGGGGCATGGGAGTTTGCCCAACCTATCCACATGTGCTTTGTGGATTTGGAGAAGGATTATGACTGTGTCCCCAGGGACACCCTGTGGGAGACCCTCCAGGAGTATGGGGTGGGTGGCTTTCTGTTAAGGGCCATTCAGTCCCTTTACCAGAGGAGAGTGAGTTTGGTCCGCATAGCCGGTAGTAAGTCGGACCTGTTCCCGGTGAGGGTTGGATTCCGCCAGGGCTGCCCTTTGTCACCGGTTCTGTTCATTACCTTTATGGACAGAATTTCTGTGCGCAGTCGTGGTGTGGAGTGTGTTGAGTTTGGTGGCAGGAGAATCTCGTCTCTGCTTTTTGCGGATGATGTGGTCCTCCTAGCTTCATCCAGCTCTGACCTTCAGCTCTTGCTGGGTAGGTTCACGGCCGAGTGTGAAGCGGCTGGGATGAGGATCAGCACCTCCAAATCTGAGACCATGGTTCTCGACCGGAAAACGGTGGCTTGCCAACTCCGGGTCGGGAGAGAGGTCCTACCTCAAGTGGAGGAGTTTAAGTATCTCAGGGTCTTGTTTACGAGTGAGGGTAGGAGGGATCGGGAGATCAACAGGCGGATTGGTTCAGCATCTGCAGTAAGTAAGTAAGTAAGTAACGTTTATTTATATAGCGCCTTTCACAGATATCTGCAGTGATGCGGACGCTGAGCCGATCTGTCGTGGTGAAGCTGAGCCAGAAAGCCAGGCTCTCGATTTACCGGTCGATCTACGCCCCAATCCTCACCTATGGTCTTGAGCTTTTGGTAATGACTGAAAGAACGAGATCACGGATACAAGCGGCCAAAATGAGTTTCCTCCGTAGGGTGGCCGGGCTCAGCCTTAGAGATAGGGTGATGAGCTCGGACATTCGGGAGGGACTCGGAGTAGAACCGCTGCTCCTCCGGATCGAAAGGAGTCAGTTGAGGTGGTTTGGGCATCTGGTCAGGATGCCTCCTGGACGCCTCCCTGGGGAGGTGTTTCGGGCATGTCCTGCCAGCAGGAGACCCCCGGGTCGACCCAGGACACGTTGGAGAGGTTACTTCTCCAATCTGGTCCGGGAACGCCTTGGGGTCCGGCCGGAGGAGCTGGTGGAGGTGGCCAGGGAGAGGAGTGTCTTGAGCTCCCTAGTTGGGATGCTGCCCCAGCGACTCGGACCCAGATAAGCGGAGGAAGACGACGACATATAACATGGGACACTGTCCTCTGTGATAAAATGATGAAGATATTTGACTTTGTTGGTGACACTAATCACAGAGTCTGACAGATTTGGAATCTGGAAAACTTAATTTACTTGTCCTCCTTGGCCCAACAAATCATAACCACACTTTTAGCTGCATTATACACAGTGTTGTGTTCTACTCCATAGTCAGAACAGATATTTAGTAGCTGCTGGATACCAGCTGTGATCAGAACCACTAAGTCACCTGCATTCATCAGGTGATTTATGACAACACCACCAGCTGCACAGCCAGTCCTGCAGGCTTTTAACCTCACTGATAAGTCATCAATGTACAGGTTAAAAAGAAGAGGCGATAGAATGTCTCCATGTCTGACTCCATTACTGACCTTAAATGGCTGTGAGATACTGTTTCCCCATTTTATCTGTAACATTTGCTGACCATACCAATAAACCAGGATGCATACAATGCATCTTGGGACACCTGTTTGCAGCAGCTTTATGAATAGTTTCCTATGGTTAACTATCCGTGTACAGCCTTGGATGCATCTGTGAAGCACGTAGAGACTGAGGAATTCTGGTTTCTGTATTTGGTCACGATCTCATTTAGAGCATATATACAGTTGTGGACAAAAGTTTTGAGAATGGCACATATATTAGTTTTCACAAAGTTTGCTGCTAAACTGCTTTTAGATCTTTGTTTCAGTTGTTTCTGTGATGTACTGAAATATGATTACAAGCACTGCATATGTTTCAAAAGCTTTTATCAACAATTACATGACAATGCAAAGGGTCTTCACAGTGTTGGCCCTTCTTTGTCAGGACCTCTGCAATTTGACTGGGCATGCTCTCATTCAACTTCTGGGCTAAATCCTGACTGATAGCAACTAATTCTTTCAGAATCACTTCTTGGAGTTAGTCAGAATTAGTGGGATTTTGTTTGTCCACCCGCCTCTTGAGGATTGACCACAAGTTCTCAACAGGATTTATGATTTGGAGAGTTTCCAGGCCATAGACCCAAAATTTCAACGTTTTGGTCCCCGAGCCACTGAGTTATCACTTTTGTCTTATGGCACGGTGCTCCATCATGCTGGAAAATGCATTGTTCTTCACCAAACTGTTGTTGGATTGTTGGTGGAAGCTGTCGGAGGGTGTTTTGGTACCATTCTTTATTCATGGCTGTGTTTTTGGGCAAAATTGTGAGTGAACCCACTCCCTTGGATGAGAAGCAACCCCACACATGAATGGTCTCAGGATACTTTACTGTTAGCATGACACAGGACTGATGGTAGCGCTCACCTTTTCTTCTCCAGACAAGCCTTTTTCCAGATGCCCCAAACAATTGGAAAGGGGCTTCATCAGAGAACATGACTTTGCCCTAGTTCTCAGCAGTCCATTTGTCATACTTTTTGCAGAAGATCAATCTGTCCCTTATGTTTTTTTTTTGAGAGAAGTGGCTTCTTTGCTGCCCTTCTTGACACCAGACCATCTTCCAAAAGTATTCGCCTCACTGTGCGTGCAGATGCACTCACACCTGCCTGCTGCCCTTCCTGAGTAAGCTCTGCACTCCGATCCTGCAGCTGAATCCTCATTAGGAGACGATCCTGGCCCTTGCTGGACTTTCTTGGACGCCCTGAAGCCTTCTTAACAAGAATTGAACCTCTTTCGTTGAAGTTCTTGATGATCCTATAAATTGTTGATTTAGGTGCAATCTTATTAGCCACAATATCCTTACCTGCGAAGCCATTTTTATGCAACGTAATGATGGCTGTACGCGTTTCTTTGCAGGTCACTATGGTTAACAATGGAAGAAAAATGATTTCAAGCATCACCCTCCTTTTAACATGTCAAGTCTGTCATTCTAACCCAATCAGCCTGACATAATGATCTCCAGCCTCGTCAACATTCCCACCTGAGTTGACAAGACGATTACTGAATTGATCTCAGCAGGTCCTTTAAAGCGTCTTTCCGGAGTATTTCTCTTATCTGATGGCACCATCTAGCCACTAGATAGTGGCTGAAAAGCATATCACACAAAAAATCTGTTGCTCGTTTTTTTTTAAGATGGCGAATTCTGTAGTCGACAAACAGAGCTAAAGCTTGTTGTTTTACGAGTATTATTCTCATGTCATGTTGTGTTCTCATATATTTATATTCTAAAGATTTACTTGGCCGTGAAAGGTTCATCAACTCTGCATCCGTCGAGGTATTTCTATGGCGTCAGAGCCGTGCCACAACCCGTGCATGCGGATTGGGTCCACATCGCGCGTGTGAACGGGACTCGCGAGTGAAAATATACATGGCGAGAGGTCATTTGTGCACTGAGAGGGAGCAAACTGTGTCTGTGAGCGCACAAGGACGTGCACAAGTGACAAACCTGCATGCGCGCGTTGCCAACGAGCACACGGCAGAGGAAAACGTGCGCGCGCGGCAGCCTCTCTGCATGCTCGGTTTCTGACTCTGCTCGCTCGGCTGTGAAGGGGTTTTGGCACTCTGGAGGCGTGGCCTGTGGCAGATCTTCTCTGTCCTCTGATTGGTTAGTTTACCCCGCACTTTACCCTCTAGCTATCTATATAAAAAAATCTGGTATTCAGCAGTTGTTGTCATAGCTCAGCTGGTAGAGCTGGTGACTCTTCCCCCGGAGGAGCCAGGTTTGAGTCCGGGCAAGGCAAATAGAGGAGATGTTGTGTTATTTTTTCCTAATTCCTGTGATATTATTTTACAGTTGTGGCCGTTCAACTGTCATCAAACGTCCGAATGTTTGCTGGGCAGTGTTTTAAAAAGTGCACATAAGCTAGATGATTTTAACCATATAAAATTATATTTTTTGTGATACTGGAAAAATACATACTGAAATAAAACTACTGATTGAAAACTTTATGACTGTGGTTGTACAATATATGACTCACTAATACACTGCAAACGCCCTTAGAGTGGGGCTTCCAGAGAGAGAGAGAGAGAATTTGTATTCTGTCAAAGTTGTAATATTACTTCAGCCACTCTTGAGAGGAGACTCCAGGTAAAAATAGACTTGTGGGTGTAGGTATGTTCAACTTTAAAAAGTTCTTGCCTCATTAATGTATTGTTTATTTTTTTCAGCATTTAATTGACAAATTATCCTTTCAAATAATTAATTGATGAGTTACATAATTGTCCATTTAGAATTGTTGAATGGACTGAGTCAAGTTTGGTGCACTTTATATATTTCAAAACATGTTTTTTTTTTCATTTTAATGATGCATATAAATAATTTAAATGTTAATTTAATGAAATATTTCTATTTTTTCATTACCTCACCCTTGTTTTGACAAAAACGGGACCTTGCTGGATAATATCACGGAGAAACTATTTGTTGCTCAGTGAGGATCTGTATACCAAAGGAGGAGATACTCAGAAATCTGTCTGCAGATTGTTACAACCCAGACTGGAAGTGGTGGACTGTAATAAGAAAGGAGACAAAACAGAGGAGTGGGGGGTTCAACAACTGATTTATTTAACCAAAGTAAGGATTTACTAAAGCAAGTTAGTGAACAGAAAATGGCCAGTGAGGACTCTCCACCACACAGGAGAGACCCAGTGAAAGCAGAAAAACAGTAGGCTTTGTAGGCAGCACCACACCCTGAGCCCAGGTGCCTCCAAGGCTGCTTAACGAGCTGCCTACAACAGAAGAAAAACACAAACACAAATGAAAACCCAATGAGACGGTGGGGGCATCACAACACGTTTAGGACTACCCAAACACCAGTAATTCTTGACTGCACTGATCTGAGGTGTCAATGGCCATATTCCCCTCTCTTCCAGAGTCATATATTTTCCTCAAGTTTAACTGCACTCTGAAGAGGCTCATTTGGATTGTGCCACATAGGCCAGTGACCTTTGTCTCAGCACTGTATGCTGGAACTATCAACGACCAACCTGGGAATCTGGTGTGTTGAAAATGCTACAACTAGAGATGGTCATCATGGTAGACAGGGGTTTCTTCATTGATGACATTGTGCCCTGCAAAGTGTACAGGCCAGCTTTCCTTTCTGGCAAACCTCAAATGTCTGCATGTGAAGTTATAGAAACAGAAGCCATAACATGTCTGAGAGTGCATGTGGAGCGCTCCATTCATCTGGTCCAAGAACACAAGCTTTTTGATTGTTATTCCCCTCCTTGCATTTGTAAACAATCAGCTATATGCTGTGGTTTTTCTCCTTACCAACTTTTAAAATAGCCCACTAGTGAAGGCCTGGGCAAAGAAGCCTGATGTCTGAGAACCTCAACATATGTACGGCAACCACACTGTATATTTACACACTTTCATAAAGAAGCTGCATATCAAGCTTTCATTCAGATGACCTTCAACAGTGCTGCACCCTGCTGAGGGACATCCGAGTAAAACCTTGAGATGGTCATTTTCTGTTCACTAACTTGCTTTAGTAAATCCTTACTTTGGTTAAATAAATCAGTTGTTGAACCCCCACTCCTCTGTTTGGTCTCCTTTCTTATTACAGCCCACCACTTCCAGTCTGGATGATAAAAAAGCAGACAGATTTCTGAGTATCTCCTCCTTTGGTATACAGATCCTCACTGAGCCAAGTACTGTGAACAAATAGTTTCTCCATAATATTATCCAGCAAGGTCCCGTTTTTGTCAAAACAAGGGTGAGGTAATGAAAAAAATAGAAATATTTCATTAAATTAACATTTAAATTATTTATATGCATCATTAAAATAAAAAAAACATGTTTTGAAATTTATAAAGTGCACCAAACTTGACTCAGTCCATTCAACAATTCTAAATGGACAATTATGTAACTCATCAATTAATTATTTGAAAGGATAATTTGTCATTTAAATGCTGAAAAAAATAAACAATACATTAATGAGGCAAGAACTTCTCTCTCTCTCTCTCTCTCTCTCTCTCTCTCTCTCTCTCTCTCTCTCTCTCTCTCTCTCTCTCTCTCTCTCTCTCTCTCTCTCTCTCTCTCTCTCTCTCTCTCTCTCTCTCTCTCTCTCTCTCTCTCTCTCTCTCTCTCTCTCTCTCTCTCTCTCTCTCTCTCTCTCTCTCTCTCTCTCTCTCTCTCTGGAAGCCCCACTCTAAGGGCGTTTGCAGTGTATTAGTGACTCATATATTGTACAACCACAGTCATAAAGTTTTCAATCAGTAGTTTTATTTCAGTATGTATTTTTCCAGTATCACAAAAAATATTATATGGTTGAAATCATCTAGCTTATGTGCACTTTTTAAAACACTGCCCAGCAAACATTCGGACGTTTAATGACAGTTGAATGGTCACAACTGTAAAATAATATCACAGGAATTAGGAAAAAAATAACATGACATCTACTCTATTTTCCTTGCCCGGACTCAAACCTGGATCCTCCAGGGGGAGAGTCACCAGCTCTCCCAGCTGAGCTATGACAGCAACTACTAAATAACAGATTTTTTTGTATAGATAGGTAGAGGGTAAAGTGCGGGGTAAACTAACCAATCAGAGGACAGAGAAGATCTGCCACAGGCCACGCCTCCAGAGTGCCAAAACCCCTTACAGCCAAGCGAGCAGAGTCAGAAACCGAGCGCGCAGAGAGGCTGCCGAGCGCGCAGAGGGGCTGCCGCGCGTGCATGTTTTCCTCTGCCGTGTGCTCGTTGGCAACACGCGCACGCAGGTTTGTCACTTGTGCACGTCCTTGTGCGCTCACAGACACAGTTTGCTCCCTCTCAGTGCACAAATGACCTCTCGCCATGTATATTTTCACTCGCGAGTCCCGTTCACACTCGCGATGTGGACCCAATCCGCGTGCACGGGTTGTGGCACGGCTCTGACGCCATCGTGTGCACGGGTTGTGGCACGCCTCTGACGCCATATTTCTATTAGTAAATTCATTTACAATGTCATCAAAGTCCAGATTCCTGACAAGCTGAGATTCAATAGCCATCAGTGACAGTGCACTGAGGCGCTGTTGAGTTTGTGTTGTTCTCAGTTCATTTTTTATTCTTGCCATTTGTGAAAATCGTTCCTCTTCACAATTTGTAACTGGGGACAGGCGCGTTGCAAGCTTTTCAAAAGTGTGGGGGATGTTGTCTGTGCCTAAAATAATTATGTTATTCATCTTGTTAGTTTAATTTCCATAATAGCGGAGCAGGTGCAAACTTTAGACGTGTCACGCATGTCTCCGTTTTAAACATGTTTAAACTGTTCAGAATACAAATCCAGGCTCTGTCTCGTTAGACTGGTGTAACTAAAGTTTGTACTGAATGAAACTTTACATTAAACCATGTTGAAAAGGTAAGAGAAGGATCCGATTAAATCGTTGTCCCCCTCATTTACAGTCAGTACAGCGCAGTGCGCACGGCTCTGGGGTTAATCAAGTTTAGTTGTTTCTCTTTGCAACAATCTTCACAAGAAGGTAAAACAGTTAAATGGCAGGTTACAGATATTTCCATTGACTGTTTATTTTGACGGATAAACTCAAGGATGTTGGTTGTTTTGAAAGAATTACCCCGACGCACACTGATGCGCATGGATGAGCTGACATTTACGCACATCGCAGAGGTAACTAAATCAAGAAATGATTCCCATCAGAACATCAGAGCTTTACACAGGACACCAAGGGCGGAAATCCCATTTCAATTTTGGGGGGGACAATAAACAGTAAAACTTCAGAGAGTAATTTTTTTGGGGGGACATGAAAAAAAAAGCTCTCTACATATAACACTGTATGTCCTTATAAGAGACTGACCTGAGACTGTGCCTGTGTCTGACAGGCTCTGGCTGCCTGCGCTCAAGTGACTGAACTTTGCCTAATTAAACCATTTAGAAACAATTTCATTTCTTTCTTATAGAGGTCTTTATCAAAATGCAAGTTTCTACTTACTTGACATTCTGGAGCATTAAAAAATGACCTGATGTCTGCTGTTTTTCGTTTCTCTGCCATTTCAACTGACCTGGTCTGCTGACAGTTGTGGACAGCAACACACACACAGATGGGATATTGTCATTAGAACGGAGCTGGAGGATATTGATCAACAATAATATCTTGCCAATTTTGTACATCTCCATAAGCATCCTTTCTTTTTGTTTTCATTTCAATAACAAGACTCTGGCCTAAAACGGAATAAGCAATTCAGAATAAAGATTTAAAAGTAGATCGTTAATAGTTGAAGCAACATGTCCTGAAATGACACGGCTATTAGCTGACCAGCAGCTACACGTGTGGACGGATGCAAAGCATTAATTTTAAGTACTAAAACATATCTAACTTTCTCACAACAAAGAGAGAGAACATAAATGTCAAATTAAATTTTTATTAAATCACATAACATGAAAGCTACTAAAATCCAAATAGTTCCATATTGATTTTAATATATTTGAAACTTTCCTTCTAAATATGTCTAGAAAAAATAACAAACTTCAATCAGCTTTCACAAGTCAAGTATCAAAATGACTGAAATCTCTTTAATAAATCATAGAAATGTTTGTAGGCTATTAGAGAATAACTCTGTAATATTTAATAACTTTATCTAATTCCTACTGAACGAAAAGATACACAAAATCTAAAAATGTATTCTTGAAATATTTGTTTCATTTTAATAATAAAAATTAAAAACATTTACTTTACAAATACACTAAACATATACATACTCTATAGTTTATCTTTCAATTTAATTGATCTCTCTTTTGGGTCTGTGTGGCCAACGGGATCTTTGGCTCTATGTTTTACACTGAGAGCTTTGAGCAACGTGCCTCCACCACACATTTGCTGCTACCAGTTCATCCCTAAGCTGCAAGGTGCACCTGCACTTTGACATATTGTAAACAACTGCAGAGCCTGGGGAAGACGGGATAAGAGCGGTTAAACGCTGTGGTTTTCCATACATCGGACCAGTTAGCTTTGATTTTACCATATTCATCTGGTAAACAGGATGAAACGCGGACATTTGCATCGATCTATAATGCTCCGCAGATTCCAGGGGAAGACCGTGAAAGCGTACGTGTCTGGAAAAAGGAACTTTTGATCACCTTAGTGAATGGAATAATAATAGCGGAATAATCCTGGAATGACCAGAGAACATGAAGTGACAACTTTTTTTACTGTGATGGTGGTGGTCTGTCATAAAGGGATCTCCGACCGGTGATCAAAATCTAAAGATGAACGGTGTCTATGTTTGACATTTATGACCATTTGACATACATATTTAAGTTTGTAGAACAAGCGTGTGATTATTGACTTACTGCTGGAAACTGTTGGCTTTTTGATTCCCGACTCCCGTGAGCCTGCGGGCTGCAGTGAAGGTGTGAGCGGGGCAGAGCCGTTAGCCCCGCTCATTGGAAACCGTACCAACTTGAGGAATGGGGGGGGGGGGGCTATAATTTCTCAACAATTAGAAACACATTGTTTTGTATTTGCAGACTAACTTTTACGTTGTGGTTTTAGAAGACAATACAGGTTTACTGATGGTATTTATGTGTTTACAATAACTTTTGTGGGGGGGACAACTTTGTGTCCCCTGGGATCTCCGCCTATACTGGACACTGTGCTCAGTGCAGCTCGCAGCGCAAATGGTGGGCAGTGGGCTGAAGATCTGTAGAGGGGTTCGCAGCGCAGTGCAGAACCATGGCGATGCTGTAAGATTTCCTCCCACTGAAGCGGTCTGGAAAGCCGGTCTCTCTGAGGGATGTGTCACTTGGAAAAATGTTCTCTGATTATGAAACTTTGGCTGAACAGCGCTTGTTCCCGTCTCTAATATGGAGACGCATGACGCGTAGAGACATTTGATCACGCACAAAGTTTATGTGGAGCAGAAGCGGTCGGGCTACGGCAGGTGAAATGTTCCTAGCCTACATGAAGTGAAACTGTTTCATTGTAACATTAATGTGTTACTGGACACGCTGGTCTGGTTGGTTAGACCAGTGTTTGAAGTGGAAAACACACACACACACAAACGCACCAATTAAAATAATGGTGATAGCATGGACCAGAAGACAGGTGATGGTTTACGTATTTAAATGATGATCAGGCTGCTGTAAAATGTAATCTCCATCCACATCCAGACAGAATTATCCTCTATTCTGTCTATTTGCTTTGCTCTTGTCTGGGCTGACGGTGCGGTAGGCTACCCTTATGAAAGAGTCCTACGTTGAGAGGTAGGCTACATATAAGAAGTGCAGGTAGAGTTAGAAAAATCCGCAGGGCCACAAACACATTAGGGACGATGGACTGTAGACTATTTTTTAGCCCGTAAACGATCATGGTTCTATTAATATTACATTATTCATGTGGACTCTGCTGGGATTATGTAGTGAAGAGCTCTGATGGCTGACGCGCTCCAGACAGATGTGTCCTGAGCACGGCCGCAGTAACATTCTCTAAGTGTTGCCACCTCAAAAAAAATTTAACATGCAATCGTTTATGTCGGCTCATATCCTTTCATGTTTTCTGTCTTTTATTTGTGCCTGATGCGTTTTACTGCTGCTGAGCGGATAACCTGTTTCGTCCTCCAGTGATTTCACCTCAGTGCGGTCAGCACGCTCTCCGCTGTTTTTGCGGTCGGTAGATCTTTTAGAACTGCAGTTCAAAGGTAACTCATGAGGTGAATATATATGAACCCAGGTAGCAGTTTTTCTTTAGGATTGAGAGGAGATGCAGGAAGATAATAAACAGGCAGGACAGAAAAATAGTGAAATTAAAACAAGTTAGTTTTTGTACCTGGTGGTTGCAACAAACAGACACCATTGAAGGTCATCAGAAGTGAGGAACAGAAAATGAAATAATTATTTTAATGTTTAGAGCAGCAGGAACTCTGAGAGGCTGCAGGCGCATCGGTGAGTTTGTGGCCGCTGTGCAGGGGGAGGGGGGAGAGGGAGGGGGAGGGGGGAGAGGGCTGAAGCAGAAACTACCGTTGTTAAAAGAAATGTGTTTAACTTTGAAAATGTGGGCGCAATTTTAATTACTTCTCAACATTTTTCTCCAACGTTAAGACTGCTACACAATAAATAAATAAATAAGACTGCTGCTTGCCTGGGCCCCATTGTGGCTATGGGCCCCTGGGCCTGTGCCCACTTTGGCCATATTATAATCCAGCCTTGCCCCAAACCCTTCCCTCTAGAGCTGGTAATATTATTAACCACCTTTTATGTAGAGAAGCTTTCTGGATCTACACCCTTAACACTGTATAACCACATGGACTTAATGATGGACTGAGCCTGTCTTTACTATAAAGGGTTGTTGCATTTTCATTAGTGTTTGTTGTACACTGCTATTTATCTCTATTGTATTTGTTTTTAATCTGACTCTATGTGTTGCTTATGATATGGGTGGATGTTTTACTATCAATGAGCTAATTACGAACTGTGTCATTTTTGTCACTCATTGGTAATGTATTAACTTGGCTCCTCCACCTGCATGTTTGACTAATGAACACGTTTTTGTTTAATTGACCAGCCAACACCTGTGTGTGTGTATATATATATATATATATATATCTTTATATCTCAGAAAACAGTGAGCTGTAACTCTATCTGTTGAAACGTCAGTTTGGTTCGTTTTGACCCTTAAGTGCTGAGGACCAGTTTGCTCCAGCCATACTTTATCCTCTACAAACTTAAACCTGTTGTAGACATTAAGGATATCTCTTAATAAAAAAGAAGACAATAGACTCTCAAACACAGCTAAAATGCTTTTTATTTCACAAAGAAAAAGTACTAAGTTCACAACATGGCTTCTTATAAAACGTTTTCTTCCTAAACAAATGTAAGAAAGATGTTTAGAGAAAGCTATTTCACTTGGGAATGTCCGTCACCGGTTTTTAAAAATACAGCTTGTTGAAACTTTGTTGTGAAAATTGACACAGATTATGAGAAAATGGTGCCAAAACTCTCACCTGAGAAAAATGGAAGGTAAAAGTTGATTTATCAAAAACATTTCAACTCCAGGGTTCCTCTAGCATGCTTAAAACTGAGTTTTAAAAAGACGCATCCTAACTTTATTTTGTTTTGTTTTTTAGAGTGGGAAAAACTAAGTAAAATATGAAATTAAAAAATGACAGCTTGGTAATTTTTGTGTTTTGGGGGAACTTTATTTTTGCCTCCCCCTTGTGGGGCAATACACAAAAACTACTTCTAATGATCCATTTTTCTCCCGAGGTCAACCCAGCCAATTATTCACTTTTAAACATTAATAAAGAACATAGTCTAACCATCTCTCAAAGGAATAAAAAGTATTTATGGATCTTTTACACTTGTGTTCCTATTCATCAGTGAATAAAAAAAAAATCCACATTCAGAAACATAAGCATTTCTGAGGTTTAGCACCTAAAAATCACAACACAGTTCAAATGGATGCTCCTGAGTTCACAGGCGTTTACATTTGCTTTACACGACCATCAGTAAATGAATGATTATACGTTTTTTTGCACAATCTGAAACAAAAGTGGAGAAAACAAGAACATGCATAAAAACAAAAAAGACACATAATTCCCTCATTAAACCATCACACTGCTCACACACAGCCTACAACTCCACTCATGGCTCCATGATTACACAAATAAAATATTTCCCTGAAATGTGTAGTTTATTTTGACCAAAACGACGAGTGTGACCTCACAAAGCCCATCAGAGAAACACGTACCCAGATCCTTTATAGGACTTCATTTAGCACTGAAACTGCTTTAAAAAACAACCTTTTTAAGGTTGTGTACAAATAACAAAACAGGCTGCTGTGATGCAAAAAGGTGAATTCCTTTAGAACTAGTCCACAGAGTGAGAAACTAATAATGCCAAGCCAGGCAGATGAAACTAAGATGTTGCATCACTTTTTGATCCCAAGAAATTTGATTTTTTTTTTTCCCCCATCACAGCTTAGAAGAAATACATCTCTTTGGTCAGCATTGACACAACGCAAGGGATTTGCTTCTTTGCATGAAAGCCTGGTGAATAGGAGACAGACTCGAACTCCACCGCCACCTTGTGGTTGACACGCGTCATGATGTGCTGCAGCTCCAGCTGTTTCCCATACATGCTGATCATTTCACACAGTGACTGGATAAACCAGGAGCCGGTCGTCGTGTTCCTCCAGGAGTAGTAACCTGCACATGAACGACACATTAGGGATTAAACCAAGACGGTAAAATAATTATTATACAAAAAAATCCGTGGTAAGGGTTTAACCTGGAGCTGTGGAGTAGGCATACAGGAAGTCTGCTTCCACAGGGATCTTAGTGGTTCCTCCTGGACTGTCTGACTCAATACCTTCATCCAGATCGGTGCCTCTGCATGCCTACACCGTTCAAATGTTTTTAGGGGTTAGATACTTAGCAAATAAAGATGGTGTGGACAGATGAAAAAAATATATCGTACCTGAATAAAGAAAAGTTTTGGTTTTCCCACCAGAGTTTTACAACAATCGCCTCGAAAAATAGACGTTAAGTGCTTTAGCTCTACGGAGTCATCCGTGCCGAAAAACACGCCTTCATCTCCATGACTCAGGAGGACGCAGACAAAGGAGGCTGATTTGCTGTGATCTTCCTTAGACACTAAAAAAGACAAAGAAAAATTTTGGAACTATGCATGAACTTCACACTTCAAAGATGGTGTCTCACTTTTGGAAGATGCAAATATGTGTTGGAATGATGGGACTGGTGCATCGTGGTTACCTGCAGTCAGAACCTGAACTATCTGACCGACTGTCTGATCGTTGTAGACCTTCACTTTATATCCCAGCTTAGAAAACACTTTGGATGCGTTGGCTGCATCCACGTCAGTGCCATTCCGCTGATTCATGCCTAACACACACACACACACACACACACACACACACACACACACACACACACACACACACACACACACACACACACACACACACACACACACACACACACAGAGGGATTAATGCAGGTGTCATGAGTTAAGAAATGACGAGTTACCGTTGTTTTGGGGAGGTTTTTAAAATGATAAAGTCGTCTCACACATCACATGACCCCAAAGTACAAGGGTAGGCTAAAAAGTACAATAAATAAATCTAAATTCTAGCAGGTGTCACTAGCTAAATTTGTGACCTGATAAACCACATAAACATGAAAACAAAAAGTTTGACTCTTATTCATCCTAAACTGCAGTCTAGTTTAAAACAAGCAGCACAAAAACAGCACTAGCCACTGCTAACATGTACCTTTCCTCAGTACTTCCAATTAAACATTGCTCTTTGAATGGTGTACACTCTCAGTCCTGCTGGACTGGTTTTCCAAACCCAGACAGGACAACACGAGGATCACATGTAACTTCGTGGAAGCAGAAGATGCATTTGCACGCATGGATATTTGAGCTCCTCTTAGACAAATACACAAGGATCTGACAGATCAGCTTATTTAGTACAACGAGAAAAGAAATATCTCAATCTAAAGTCGACACAAAGCCTAATTAGGCAGTATGTCCCAAAGCTGGGATCGGGACCCCACTGTAGGTCACCAAGAACCACTCAAAAGGGTCTTGAGATGATTCCCAGAAATCAAAACAAAACTGATAATCACTGAAAGAATAACTGTTATAAAAACTCAGTTAAACCATCATAAATGGATATGAGTGAACATTCTTTAGCTAGCTTTTAAGATGCTTGTTTTGTCAAATCGGAAACATCTGGGCCCATGTGTCTGCGTGTTGATAACGGATATTTTGTGGGTCTGGATCTGAAAAGTTTGGGAAAGCATCAAAAGATGATGTGTCAACATCACAAAATTATTATGAACACCTAAATAAATCTATGAAAGCGTCATGAAACCATCTAATTTTTGTACATTCTTGATTATCTAAAGGAAAACTACAAGATCATTTAAAACACACAGTGCAATCATGAGTTTGAACACATTCACTGTAAATCTTAGCCTATAGGAAACCAGCTTATATGTAAATAGTCGGGCAACAACCCATAGACAAAGCTTAGTTGTGGGGCAAAACCTATGGATGCCTTTCAAACTGTCAGCGCACACAAATGGACAGCGCTAGGACCAATCAGAGCAACACACAACATGACATACTCATCGCTGTGGATCTCAGTCAATGGGGCAGCCCGCCATACACCGCCAAACCAGAAGTAAACACGTCCTCTTTCTAAACAAACGACTTAAGCACCGCTCTATGCTCATGTCTTAAAGAAAAGCCCAAGTCTAAATCATTCAAAGTTGATGCCAAAGCTGTTTGAAATGAGCGCCGTTCCTGAGCTGATGCCATCTTTGTAGTTTTTCACCGTCACAGCTCTGGTGCGAAGCCTGCCCAATATCTCTCTACAAACATAGAACGCTGTGACTGGCCTGATCTAAAATGGTTTGAGCCAGTGGTAGACCTGCTAGGCTGCATGGGAGTGTGGTTAGACTGTCCCGCAGAGCAGAATGTTCTGCTGCTGCTACGGTTTGTCTAGATTTCTAGGCTATGTAAATCTGTCAGCATAAGGAACAAACAACCACTGGCTTTAAGGCGTAGGTCTCATCAAGCTAGTCACATGGATGCTACAACTTCCTGATAAACCACAGTAAACACCCCAAACCACACCCCCTTCACGTGGTCACACACACACAAGTTCGCTGTGTGTGTGTGTGTGTGTGTTCGTGCGGCAGCTACCAATACACACCTCTAATATAAAAGATGGATGCTTTATCTCATTATTACTGCCTACATGTAGATGGAGCATTTAATTAATTATTACAGTTTCCACAACGACACGTCCACCCTGAGTCTTTCAGCTAGCTCTGATGTCTTTTAAGTACACATGACTGACCTGCTGTAACGCCGAGCACAGGGTGTCACCATCAGAACCTGATCACCTGGACGTTTTTGGCCCAAGTCCAGCAAAACACAAAGGAGAAGGTAGAGACAGACAAAAAAAGGGGCTCTGCTTCCTTAAAACGACTTGTGATGACACAAGTGATATTTAAGATGTTGAAGAGCTTTAAGGTTTATCTGCTTCACTGTAAAATAATGTAGATTTAAACGCATTAAAGCAACTTATGGCATGACTGATCCACAAAGGAAAGTCAAATCTGAGACTAGTTATGACCCGGTAAGGACAGCCAGAAATAAAAAACAGGCAAATAAAAAGAAATGTTGGGGCAAAAATAATCATTTTGTGTTTGAAATGTTAAAATCAAATTAGAACAAGGGAAAAAAAAAAGAAAACGTTAGCTTTTAGCATAAATTAAAACTTTTGAATGTGGATGAAACCCAAGTCTGGGTGCATCTCTCAGTAATAAAGTAATAATTAGGTCATGAATTAAGTTAATAAAAAGGCCGATGTTTGTTCCTCTCTGACAAAGTCATTATTTTTAACCTTCAAAAAGCTTGAAGTATGGCTAACATTTACTCTAAAGTTCTCAGTAGTAGTTCAGCTGTAATCATAAGAAATGTTCAAACATCACATAGCCCAAAAAGTAAATACACCAAGACTCATAATGACACTTTTATAACAAAGTGTGCAAAAGCAATAGGTAATTATCGGTTTATCAAACACAAACGTGATGATTAAATCTCTCTGCTTTAACGAGGAACTGCTTCTAGAGCTGCGCTTGACCTTTGAAAATGTTAAACCTCTTTATAAAAAAATAATAATCACAAATAGCAAGTCCCACTGATGTCAAACAAAGGGAATAGAAACCAATAA
This sequence comes from Nothobranchius furzeri, assembly GCF_043380555.1. Taxonomy (NCBI): domain Eukaryota; kingdom Metazoa; phylum Chordata; class Actinopteri; order Cyprinodontiformes; family Nothobranchiidae; genus Nothobranchius; species Nothobranchius furzeri. Next base: position 19,589,627 of record NC_091744.1, on the reverse strand, counting down.
GAAAGTGTCACTTTATTACTAATTTTAAACACAGAAGATAAATTTTACTGATTTTGTTCGAGAAAAAGAGTGGGGAAGGCCGATATTTACCGTTTTTTAATACATCGGCATCAAATTTTATTTAAATGTGTTTTTACGTTCACTAATAAATTAACTTTATTGAAGTGTCTGACTAACACTGAGTAGTGCACAAAGTTAAGATTTAACAGCTAGTTAAGTTCAGATTTCAAAAACTGATGCGGTTTCAGAAATTTTGTACAACAACTGATGTTATTAGTGACACTTTAGCATGAAAACGAGGTGGAAAACGTCAAGATATGGGCCATGAAAATCGGCAGTACATATCGGCCATCGGCTGACCATGTCTCCTTTACATCGACATCGGTAATAGAAAAACAGATATCGGTCAGCCACTAATTTCTACATTAGCTGTTGAGGTTTTATAGCGATCTGCTTCATTCTGATGGAAAAAATAACAGAAAAAAAGACTTTAGACCAAAACAATCACCTGTGCGTTTGTCAAAGTTCTTGTTGTTGATGATGACGCACTGGCCTATGCTGGGGAAGTGGAGGCTGTACCTGAAGCTGTGGGAGGAGGACTTAGCATCAACTCCCATGGGAACAGAAGAGAAGCCAGCTGGCCTGAAGGAAAACAAACAAAAACAAGGCTTAAGGTAAAAGAAACAGTGAGATGCTAACTATGGAGAGGTGGAAAAACGAGAAAACCAATAACAACAAAGTGTGAGCAGAGTTGAACTAACGAGCATCCATTTCATTTGTGAAACGGTCGACTGATCATGAGAGTTAAGGAAAGATGAGTTTATTCTGCTCTGACGTAACAAAGAAATATTACCGCGGTGAAGTTAGCTTGAAGTTGGACGTTGGATATTCGACAGACATTGGTTTACACGGTCAGCGATAAGCCTTCATGCCGTGCACTGCGGCACAGACAGCGGTAACCTGAGTTCCGAGGACTCGCTAATGGGAACGGTGGTTCACTTAGGGACTATCAACAAATTTGTAGTCCTTTGTAAACGAGTACAAAAAAGTTAAAAACTTCCAGAATAATTTCCTAAATGACTCAAAATTACTTCTGACTTGCGTTACTAAGCTACATTTACAAGACACAACAGTTTTAACACATTTCACACAATCTGATCTTTTTTATTAGGATTTTATTCCAAAATTAAGGGACTTTTTTCAATAGCTCCTAGGTAAATCTGTCTAAATCCACAAAACCATTTCTCAATTGTGTTACTAAGCCAGACCAATGAGTCACAGCAGTTTTAACACCTTTCATACGATCTGATCTTTTTTATTATTCAAATTCAAAAAGACTTTATTAATCCCAGAGGGAAATTAGAGTTTCAAGTACACACAATTCTGAGATCAGACATACATACATAGACACATGACAAGAATTGGTGACTGTGGTCATTCGCAACCCGAGTCGTGCAGCCGTAATAAATCAAGAGGGTTTATGAGGATATAGTCGGGGGGGGGGGGGCACTTCAGAGTTACGCCGGGGACACACCGCCCGTCGAAGCACCGGGAGGCAAAGCGCTCACAAAATTCGGCCGCTGCTCCTCAGTTCAGACCAGATGCTTGCTTCTCTGCTCTGGTCGAGGTGCGCCTCGTAGTTTTTCTTTTAACCACTTGGTGTCCTCCGTTTCCTCTGCGCCTTTTCTCTGCTCTTTTCCTCTACACCCCCCTCCCCCTTGCTGTTTGTGCGTGTGTTTGTACGTGTGTGTGTGAACCTATGGTGTGAACCAGTTTTTAATAGCTGGCCTACGACTTTCTGCCTCTCTGTAATGTTTGCTCCGGTTGAAAGACACCCAAAACCACACCCCCTTCACGTGGTCACACACACAAGTTCGCTGTGTGTGTGTGTGTGTTCGTGTGGTTTTTATGCAGTGTCTGTTTATGAACACATTTGACTATCGCGGAATTGTATTTTGAAATGCTTCACTTTGTTGAATTTACCGGCCTGCCTCTTATGTCTAGGTTTGACTTCCTGCCAGAATTGACGTGGTCCACCCGCGGCTCACGAAAAAAATAGAGCAGACGCCGAAACGATCGCTGCACGGCGCTTCGGCGGCCCATGTGGTCTATAGAATAGAATAACAAGGGCGCCGAATGAAGGCGGCCCTAATTTCGCGGCGCTTCAGTGGCCGGTGTGTCCCCGGCGTTACCCTCAACAGAGAGGGTAGCTTTGCTATTCAAAAAACACCTCGGACAGAAATGTACACAGATTTCAGACATTACACAGCATAAGTGTCCACTAGGTGGGGAGGTAGGGTTGGGACTCTCCTCACTTCAGTGCCTGCAGCTGCAAGGAGCAGCGCTCATCACCTCCGTTTGGACAGGGGAGGGAGATAATGGGTTAGAGGGCACATTTGACTCCTAGATACGGTTCCACGGCCTTCACCGGTCACAGTCCCGCCCAGGCTGGGATAGGGAGAGTTTCTATAGCGACGGCAGCATTCCACATTTCATTTGAGGGGGGAGTTTACACTTCAGCCTCACAGGCTCCAAGGGCACCAGATTCAGATAAGAATTGTTTTGGGGACAGACAGAGATAGTTTCCTTTGCCTTAGTGTTCTGTTGGTTTTCAACCCCTCTAGATCCAATAATGGCATAATTTATCTATCCCAATCCATGCTGATCTGTCAACTCGCTCCTTGATGGAATTCACCTTCTGTGCCAGAGGCTGAAGCTCAGCCAAAGTTCCAAGCTTACGACTCATCTCGACAATTATATGAGTTTGTGCGTTCACAGCACAGCATTCCATCCCTGAGCTCCGGGATTGAGCCAATATTCCTCGAAAGCTCGTTAATTTTCCGGTAAGCCAGGTAACCGCTCAGTCTAAACAGCAGGAATCCCGACACCAAAACGACGAATATCCAGACATCTTCAGAATCCTCTACAGACAGTTGAGAGAGGCATATCAGGTTCCACTTTTTCCAGGAGTCCATGATATACCCAGCTAGCTCTGTCCCAGAGGGGCATCCGGGAGCCCCTTCTCCTGTTCTCATTGTTGAAAAAATTTTGTCAATGGCATTGAGAGACCAACTGACCAGATCCATTTTTAATAATTTCCAGTTTCCAGACAAAATGCAGAAAGTGCCGTGCACACAAGACAGGACTAAGAGCCTTGGGATGAGGAGGGAGGGAGAGGAAAAAAAAGCATCTGTACTCTCCAAGAGCCGGAAGAAGATTTTTTACTCTTATTTTTTATTAGGACTTTAATCAAAAATTAAGGGATTTTTTTCAATAGCTCCTAGGTAAATTAGTCAAAATACCCAAAATCATTTCTCAATGTTGTTACTAAGCTAGGTCAATGAGACACAGCAGTTATTAGCACGTTTCACAAGATCTGATCATTTTTATTTGGATTTTTCTTAATAATAAAGTGATTTCTTTCAATAGCTCCTAGGTTAATTGATGTTACTACTCAAAACCATTTCTCAATTATGTTACGAAGCTACACCAATGAGACAGCAGTTTTTATCACATTTCATACAATCCGATCTTTTTTCTTACAATTTTTATCAAAAACTAAGGGATTTTTTTCAATAGGTCCTGTGTTAATTGCTCTAATACCCAAAACCATTTCTCAATGATGTTACTAAACTAGACCAATGAAACACAGCAGTTTTTAATCACACTTCACAAGATCTGATCTTTTTCACTAAGATTTTCATGAAAAATTATGTGATTTCTTTCAATACCTCTTAGGTTAATTGATTTGAATAACCAAAACCATTTTTCAATTATGCTACTACGCCAGACCAATACGACACAGCAGTGTTTATAACATTTCTCAAGATAAAACCTTTCTTATTAGGATTTTTATCAAAAATTAAGTAATTTTCATCAATAGCTCCCAGGTAAATCAGTCAAAAAACTCAAAACGACTTCTCAATGATGTCACTAATGGAGAGACCACTGAGACACAGAAGTTTTTATCACATTTAACAAGAGTTGATCATTTTTATTAGGACTTTTATCAAAAATTAATTGATTTCTTTCAACAGCTCCTAGGTTAATTGATTTTAATACTCAAAACCATTTCTCAATGATGTGTATCCAGGGTCCGAAATTAAATTTTTTACTCACCGGCCAAGTTGGCTGGTAGATGATGAAAATCTACCGGCCAAGCATATTTTTTACCGGCCAAAGTTCTAAATGATTTAGATCTACCTAAAGCATGTTATTCTATATTATGTTGATTCCAAACAGTGACAAAATAATTAAAACATCAATTAATAAGAAAAACAACTCTTTTGTCATTTTTACTATTTATTTATTTATTTATTTATTTTTAGAGATGTTTTTATGAACTCTTTCATTGAAATCTAGTCAGACTCCTTGTTTTCTCTGTCCATGAAGTCTGGCCTCCTACTTCTGACACCGTCTTTGTGCCAAAGCATTACAGCCTCATTTGGGTCATAGTTCTTGATCTCTGGAGAACACAGCTGCACCATGAGAATATCTGAAAGTGTGTCAGGGCTAGGGTTGGTGTAGCGGTAAACCCCGGTAAAAAAGTTGACAATAATAATAACAGTCTTGTTTAAAAAAAAATTATCTCAGTGGATTACCGTGGCTGCGGTGTAAGCGCGGTGACCCTTACCAGCCACCGTATCATCTGCTGAAGTTGCCGGCGGCACATGAGCACTTTGTTGTTTACAACCAAAACTTTCTTTAAGCTAAAGCTGAAATAATGGCCGGAGGAGACGGCAGCACTCGGGACATTTATTATCCCTCAAAGAAGACAAAGTCGGAAGTACGGGCATTTTTTGGATATTTGAAGAATGCCGAGGGACAGTTGTCTGTGAAAGGCAGTAACGCTACGTGGCCATCATAATGTAGCCATTGTCTCACGACTCCGCCATCTCCAGTTTGCCACTTTTCACAAAATTTTCTGGTTGCTACTGGTCCTGGTGGTTTTTCATCCAGTTCGACGAGTTTTCTTTTGGAAGGCTGGCTGACTCCAGTTAAAAACCGCCACATTTCACCGCTAGTTTTAACACGAAACTAACTGCTAACTTGATAAACTGATAGAATGGGATAGGTGGAAATGACGTTGGATGCGGCGCTCACGTTTCGCGTACGTTTGTGTACGTTACATGCAGGTGGGAGGAGTATCAGAAATCCATGGAAGATGACTGATAAACATAACTAATTTGGTGCAAACATTTACTCGCCAGGTGGCAGGTAGAGCTCAAAAATTTACTCGCCAAATGGAGCAATTTGCTCGCATTTGGCGAGTGGCGGGTGTTAATTTTGGACCCTGAGTGGAGACTAATGAGACACTGCAGTTTTCATAACATTTCACAAGATCCAACCTTTTTTTTTTTGAGGAATTTTGTAAAAAAGGATTAAAAGCTAAGGCTGATCCCCATCACCTTATGTAATATGAAAGCTGTAAATGTCTTCATCAGCATCTTGGGTGAGGTTATGCACTCTGGGCAGGGACATCTTAAACATCCATCTTCAGGCAAATTGTTGTCTCTCTCTCCCAACAGTTGAGTCAAAAGATAAGTTGGGCCCTCGCTTCTGGAGGACATAAAGTGTAATATCCTCAGGTAGACACAATTACATCCAGAGAGTAGGGTCTTGGTTGAACCTCGTTTATTGCTCATCACACCGAAAGCACCACAGCTTACGTTACACCCCCACAACCGGAAGTGCCCCGGACCTAGCTAAAACAGTACTACCAGAATGGAGCACTGGCTCCCCCCTAGAGGTGTCATATAGTAGTTTCTAGGGTTGTCACGGTAACCGGTATAGCAGTAAACCCCGGTAAAAAAGTTGACAATAAAAATAACCGTCCAGTTTTTAAAAAACTATATTATCTCGGTGGGTTTACCGTGGCCGCGGTTTCGGCGCGATGACCCTTACCAGCCACCGTCGCTTCAGCTGAAGTTCCCGCGGCGCGCACACGCACTTTTTAGTTTGCAACGGCACCAAAACTTTGAAGCTGAAATAATGGCCGAAGGAGGAGACGGCAGCGCCCAGGACATCCATCAGCCCTCAAAGAAGACTAAATCGGAAGTATGGGCATATTTTGGATTTCTGAAAACGCTGAGGGACAGTTAATAGAAGACGGCTATCCCGTTTGCAGAACGTGCAGGAAACAAGTGTCTGCAAAAGGCAGCAACACTTCGAATCTAATGGCACATCTGCGTGACCATCACCCACATCTCTACAGCCAGTGCAAGGTAGGTTAACATTAGCATTTTAGCTTAAATGCATGACGTGAGGACTTTTGGCTGAGGGAGAATGCAACGAGTCACTATATACTGCAGCCGCAGCGTCCTCTGCCAGCATTTAAACCGTGTCACGGACACCCTGTTGCTGGATGAAGCATCTTATTTGTTGATGATGAAGAGAAATATACAATTAGTTCCTTGTCATTGATTTGTTTACTTATTCAATGCCATTTATACTTGAACGTTTGGATTTGATTACATAGTGTAGTAGTTATTTTAGTAATTTGTTTAAAGTGGCTATTTATTTTAAATACATATTTTTTTAAGGTTGACTTGTACAGTGCTCAAGTCAAGTGTGGACTGGAGTTTTAGATTTTCATTTTGATAATGAAGAAAACAAGTATATGAGAAAACAAGTGGTGTTTCTTTGATTTGTTTACATATTGTTTATGTTTCGAATGTTTGGATTTGTATCATTTAAACCTGCACTGACTACTGTAACATGTTCCAGAAAAAGAAGCTATTTGTTCCTTTACTTGTGAAAAGTTGCACTTTTACTAAGGCTTTGTGTTATTTTAGGTTTAATAAACACTGTTAAACCTTTTCTGAACTATTTCAGTTTGTGTAGAACAGGACTATCAATGCTTTCTGAACATATGCAACACCGTTTAAAAAATACCGCGATAATACCGAAAACCGTGATAATTTTGGTCACAATAACCGTGAGGTTAAATTTTCATACCGTGACAACCCTAGTAGTTTCCTACCTCAACTACTACACCCCCCCCCCCACCCCACCCCCCCCAGACAAAAACAAAGATGAAAAATAACACCATTCCCCCTAAGCTAAAACCCACACACAGAAAAACAACCACAAACCGTAACAACCCTGTAACTATGCGAGTATTATTATGGGTAGCAAAAAAAAAAAAATTTTTTTCTATATAGTAGACCTTATGTAACATACAGCAAGAACAAACAACAGTTTCACATGGCACTCCCACTTAACTAACTAGGGAATTCGGGTGGACCACCTCATCCCAGCGAGCTTCCAGGGCGCATTCTTGCCCTTGCCGTGGAGCTCACCACTATCTAAGAATAGTCACTCAAATACGCAGGAGGCCTCCTGCTTCTCTGCGATCTCCTCACTTCAGGTTGTTCCCCTGCCGGCAACGCCTCTACCCTCTCCGGCCACGATGCTGTTGTCAATGGATCGTCCAAGTCCACTTGGCTGGCTGATTCCGTTGCGGCTGTGCTGCCATTCAGGACAGGAGACAACACCAGAACATGTTCGGTTATTTCCGATAGGGGCGACCTATGACACACCTGATCGATATGTCTTCTCACCACATTCCCATTTCCTAGTGTGACTTTGCATGAGACAGGACCCGTCATCGCAGCAACAGCCCCCGGAACCCAGCGTAGACCCGAACCAAAGTTCCGAGTGTAGACCAAATCTCCTTTATCCAGCGTCCTGTCCCTGGCATGCATGTCATGATAATAGTTTTGCTTCCCTTGTTTACCAATCAGTCTGCCTTTGAAATAGGGGTGTATGAGATCCAAAATTGATCTTAGTTTCCTTCCGCATAGAAGTTCAGCTGGTGATTTGCCTGTTGTTGACTAAGGAGTAATGCGATAACAAAACAGAGCTCGGGCCATTTTAGTCTCCACTGACCCCCCTGTGCTTTTTTTCATAAATGACTTAAGTCTGAACGGCGCGCTCTGCCAACCCATTCGAAGAAGCATGGTATGGGGCTGTGGTGATGTGGCGGATCCCATTCTTTTGTGTGAATTCCTGGAACTCCTCACTGGTAAAACAGCGGCCACTGTCGGACACGATTATTTCAGGAATGCCATGGTGACGAAAACTCTGGCTGAGGCACTCAATGGTCACAGCTGATGTAGACCTGTTTACCACGTGCGCTTCAATCCACTTCGAATACGCATCCACCACAATTAAGAACCACTTGCCCATGAATGGCCCAGCATAATCCACGTGGACCCTCCTCCAGGGGTTTTCAGGCACCTCCCAGGGGTGTAAAGGTGCCATCACGGGATTATTTCGGTTTTCCTGACACACGGCACAACCCTTCAGCAGCAACTCCACCTCTTCATCCAAGTTTGGCCACCACATGTAGCTGCGTGCCAACCCTTTCATCCTGGTCATTCCTGGATGGATGCGATGAAGCTGTTTCAGCAGACGTACTCAACCTTGTGGAGGAATAACTACACGCCCTCCCCACAATATGCAGCCTTCCTGTGTGCTGAGCTCCTCCTGACGTAAGGTAAAAATACCACGTCCTCTACCTTTCGAGGCCACCTTCTTAATATGTACTCTCGCACCCGAGCCAGCACAGGGTCTTTGTCTGTCCAAAGTTTCACCTGCTGTGCAGTCACCAGGGATGTGTCACTGTCCTCAAACAGCAGGACCCGTTCCCCCTCCTCTGAGCCTGCGTCAGCCCCCTCGCTCATTTCAGTCAACGGCAACCTGCTCAGGGCGTCTGCATTGGTATGATTCTTCCCTTCCTTATACACAACGGTGTAATCGTATGCCCCAAGCGTGACTGCCCATCTCTGGATGCGAGGTGAGCCCTAAGCTCGCTGAAAAGTGAAATTAACGTCTTGTGGTCTGTTGTAATGGTGAAATGTTTCCCATACAAGTACTTGTGGAACTTTTTCACCCCAAACAGTACCGCCAACCCCTCCTTATCCAACTGTGAATAATTTTTTCCGCCGCATTGAGCGTTCGAGACACAAATCCTATGGGTCTTTCCGAGCCATCGGCCAACTGGTGAGAGAGCACCGCCCCCACTCCATAGGGTGATGCGTCACATGCTAGGAGGAGGGGCTTTCCCGCATCATAGTGTACCAATATCTTGCAAGATTACAACAGAGACTTGGACTCTTCAAAGGCTTTCTGTTGTTTTGGCCCACATGACCATTTCACCTCCTTCCTCAGCAGTAGGTGTAGAGGAGCTAGCAGCGTGGATAGGTTTGGAAGGAACCTGTGGTAATAATTTAAGAGTCCTAAGTACGCCTTTAACTCCGTGATATTTTGTGGTGCTGGAGCTTTTGCGATGGCCTCCACCTTTTCTCTCAGAGGATGTAATCCTGCCGCATTTATTCTGTGCCCCAAGAACACCACTTCCCTGGCCATGAACTCACACTTGCTTCTTTTTAATCTTAACCCACTATTTCCCAACCTTAGGAGGACCTCATCAAGGTTTTTTAAATGTTCTTGTTCACTTGGCCCTGAGATGAGTATGTCATCCAGATACACTGTGATATTCGGAATTCCTCCTAATATGCTCTCCATCGTTCGCTGGAAGATGGCAGGACTGGAGGCCACCCCAAATGGCAGCCTGGTGTATGTGTAAAGGCCCTTGTGTGTGTTAATGGTGACATATTTCCTGGACCCCTCGTCCAACACAATCTGTTGGTAGGCATGACTCATGTCCAGTTTTGTAAAATACTGTCCCCCTGATAACTGTGCAAAAAGATCCTCCACCCTTGGAATAGGATATTGTTCCAACTTGGAAGCCTGGTTGATTGTGAGTTTGTAATCCCCACAAATTCTAATGGATCCATCTGGTTTCTGTGGGCGCCAGCCCTACGTTGTTTACCAGCTGCTCTGCCATCGACAGCTCCTGTAACCAGCTGCGCCCCAGCAGGTTTGGTCCAGCCCCATCCACTACAACCAAAGGTAGTGTTTTACGAGCATTCCGGTCCTCTACCTCCACTTGCGCCATTCCCAGGACTCCCAGCTTTTCCCCTGTATACGTTTTCAAGATTAGTGAGCATGGGCTTAGACCCGATTTGGCAGTTTTGTTACAAAGCAGAGAATATTGTTTGCTCAAAATGGTCACCCCACATCCTGTGTCTATCTCAAACAGTACGGCCAAGCCATTTATGCTGACCATGCGAGTGATGGGAGCGACCTTTGGTAGGCCACCCGACACATTGTAAATGGTATTAATGCCATCAGATTCTTCAGCGTCACTCCCCCCCTCTGTTCTCAACAAATGCGTCTGACTGCCTCTATTTGGGTCTCTCCGTCCCTCCTTTTTGCTCAGGGGCCCCTTTTTTTGTTTCTCCTGAGGACCCCACTTGGACCTGCAGGCTCTTTTAATGTGACCCCTCTTGCCACAACCGTGACATCGTTCAGCTGCAAACCTGCACTCAGTGCCCAAGTGTCGGCCGTTGCAACGAAAACAGCTCAGACTTTTCAGCTGAGCCTTGTCCATTAAAATCTTGTGGACTGTCCCCTGACTCCTTGACACACGAGAAGCTGGAGTCACCTCGTCCCCCAATATCTCCTGCAAGTCCCGAACATCCTTAGAGGCAGACTCCATGGCCTGGCACAACGTAAGAGCTTTGTCAAACGTCAGGTCCACTTCAGATAATAGCCGGCGCTGCATCCTGTCATCATTCACTCCACACACCAACCTGTTCCTCAGCATTTGTGGCAAAGCCGCTCCATAGTCACAGTGCTGGGCCAGTTTCCTCAACTCAGCCACATAATCTGCCACCGACTCCTCATGCCGCCGCACCTGTGAATTAAACTTAAACCTCTGTACAATCTCACTTGGTTTAGGACTGAAATGCAACCGCAGTGTCTGCGTCAACTGTACATACGTCTTGTCTTTCGGTGCCTCCGGGCTCAACAGGTTTCTTAACAAGCTGTAGGTAGCCGGACCTACACCGCTCAGCAACACAGCTTTCTTCTTATCAGTATCCGTTATCTCATTAGCCTCGAAGAAAAAGTCAAGCATTTCGCTATATTCTTCCCATGACTGTAAGTCGCCGTCAAACGGACTCACCGACCCAATCACCGCCGCCATTTTCCCCCTTTGTGTCGTCCAAAGGCGAGTAGATGTCCCGCTCCCAACACGTCCGGACCGACTGGCCGTCTATTCCCGACGCAGAGAACCACACCAGACTTTATCCTCGTCGCCAATTGTGTAATATCCTCAGGTAGACACAATTACATCCAGAGAGTAGAGTCTTGGTTGAACCTCGTTTATTGCTCATCACACCGAAAGCACCACAGCTTACGTTACACCCCCACAACCGGAAGTGCCCCGGACCTAGCTAAAACAGTACTACCAGAATGGAGCACTGGCTCCCCCTAGAGGTGTCATATAGTAGTTTCCTACCTCAACTACTACATAAAGGAAATACGCGATAGCCATTTCAGCTAGAAAGAAATACAAATGAAAACCATGGACCTCGCCCTTGAACACTAAGACCACCAGAGGCCGGATGCTGCTCAAGAACTGCAAGGACCCCAAACTCATCTCGCCAAATGTGCTGACCAGAGCCTTGGTGGCTGTGATGTTTGTCTTTGTGAAATACTAAAACATAAACCCCATCGTGGCACATGACTAGAGAGAATTTGGCCTCGTCACTTACTGATGAAAATGCTCACCTGAAACACGAGGCCAACTGAAATGAAATGGACTGCGTACCAATGCGATTGACTACAACTTTGACTACAACTTGATATCAAGCCAGGTGGTGACGAGGGATGTTCTGATTGAGAAAGGTTACCATCGACGAGAACCCCACTCCAAGACAGGAGGAAGAAGAGCATACCACCTAAGAATTTGTGGGAGGAGAGGTTTGATTGAGGTCAAAGATTTTAATTGCAATAGCCTGAAGCTGTGTTGCTGAGCATTGAGAAATGGTTTTGAGTATTTACAGCAATTAGCTTAAGAGCTATTGAAATAAATCACTTATTTTTTAATAAAAACTCTAATAGAAAGGATCAGAGCTTGTGAAATGTGAAAACAACTGCAGTGTTTCATTGGTCTGGCTTAGTAACACCACTGAGAAATGGTTTTGAGTTTTTTGACTGATTTACCAAGGAGCTATTGACAAAAAATACTTAATTTTTGATAAAAATCCTAATAAGAAAGGTTAGATCTTGAGAAATGTTATAAAAACTGCTGTGTCGTATTGGTCTGGCGTAGTAGCATCGTTGAAAAATGGTTTAGGTTATTAAAATCAATTAACCTAAGAGGTATTGAAAGAAATCACAGAAATTTTCATGAAAATCCTAATTAAAAAGATCAGATCTTGTGAAATGTGATGAAAACTGCTGTGTCTCATCGGTCTGGCTTAGTAACATCATTGAGAAATGGTTTTGTGGATTTAGACAAATTTACCTAGGAGCTATTGGAAAAAAAATCCCTTGATTTTGGAATAAAATCCTAATAAAAAAGATCAGATTGTGTGAAATGTGTTAAAACTGTTGTGTCTTGTAAATGTAGCTTAGTAACACAAGTCAGAAGTAATTGAGTCATTTAGCAAGTTATTCTGGAAGCTTTTAATTTTTTTGTACTCGTTTACAACGGACTACAAATTTGTTGATAGCCCCTAAGTGAACCACCGTTCCCATTAGCGAGTCCTCGGAACTCAGGTTACCGCTGTCTGTGCCGCAGTGCACGGCATGAAGGCTTATCGCTGACCGTGTAAACCAATGTCTGTCGAATATCCAACGTCCAACTTCAAGCTAACTTCACCGCAGTAGAAATATTAACCTGCTGCTGAGGCTAAAGGTCGCTACTAGCTTCGTTACTTACTGCTCTCTGCCGCTTTGCCTCGCGTCCGTACAGTCCGCTCCGGCTTCACTTCCATTGGCCGACATATTTCTTTGGGACAGAAATAGGTGCACCGAACAGCGAAATTGTACGCCCAGAGTGCCAGAGAGCTGATAAAAGACTACCAGGATACTTGTTCAGGCAGTAGCGGCGGCTCCTCCCTGCCGCCGTGATAAACAAAGATGCTGATGTCACGCAGAGGTGCGCTTGTTTTTCAAGAGGGGCAGGGAGAGGAGGGCGGCGAAACCACCGCGAAAGCCCATAAATTTCCAAACTTCAGGCATGATCCTCAGTCATAAGACTTGAGTTGTTCGCTATTGCATTACACCATTTCGTGAATATATGATTCTTCCTTACAATATTGTTGCATTTTTCAGAAACATTTAATCTTAAAAGTAAAATAAACTAAAGTAGAAATAAGAGCACCCTATCTGAGGTAACGCCACTAAGTAAATATTCTGACATTTAATTCAATATAAACACAATGGAGATTCTACATGTTGCATTAAGTGAAATTATAACAAAGAATGAAAAAAATTAATGATTAGGCACGGCCCTCAAGCCTGGCTTGCTATGAGGGTGGCATCGGCCTCCACTGGACCCCCCACCCCCCTCGAACCGCTACTGGTGAAACTCAATATTACTGTAGCACATACAAAAATGGCTATTATTGTCCACTTTTAACTCATGTTTGGCATTTATGAGAATTAGTGCTTGGCTAAAAGTCAGCAATGTGTCAATAATGTTACTATAAAAAATCCCAGGTGATCACCGCTCCACCCTTGCGCTTGATAGTTATTTGTTTGTGCTGAGATGTTCTGTCGAATTTTGACCAAATTCACCAAAAGTTTAGGTCAACATGCAGTCCTGTGTGTACATATAATAGACCTCAGATCATTGGGAAAAAAAACGGCCTTATGACCAACAGGTCAGTGGTTAGAATCATCACCGCGTGACAGGAAGATGTCAGGGTTGATCTAAAAAACTATTTGGAAACCAACAAAGGGAGATCATCATTTATTAGTTATATTATATCTGAAAACACGTAGGTACTGTGCTAAGTGCAAGAACACCTTGTCTTTTAAAGAGCAGTAAGAAATTGTGGCATCAAGGAAAGTGACAACCTCCACAGTACGAGGGCAACTAAAACACAAACTCAAAGTAACACAAAACAAGAGACAAAACTTGTAAACGCAGTTATTTCTGAAAATGTACTTAATACATCTAACCAAATGTTGCAGAAGAATCCTGTAATTTTTTCAATTTGAATTAGAAACCCACTTTAGCTTGTAAAGGCAAATCAAAGATGAAATAAATCTTTAAAGTGCTTCTTTGCATTTAGAGCAATTCAAAAACTGCACATTTGTTATATTTACATAGAAGTACTTGCAACAAGTTTAGTTGTCATCTCATTTTAAGTACACTTGAACATCAAATATATATTTCTCTTTATATAAACCACACACTGCTTCCTCTCATCATGCATAACAGTGACAAAGAAATGGAACAGAAACTTTGCAGCTTTAGTTTTCTCAGTCAGGTTTTCCACTCATCTCAGTTTAAAGGCCTGAGATGAGACACTCTTATTGCTGTTTGGTAATAACAGATTATTTTAAAGCACAAAACACTAACATCTCCTCAAAAAAAGTTAAAAAATGCTATGATCAGAACGTTTAAAGAATAAAGGCAAAGAAACAAAAACAAAATATTAGTTTGAAGTGTTAGTGTACACTTCACATATAATGAAGTGAGTAATATTCAGCACACAGATCTGTATGTGAAAAACAAATATCTGCAGTTAAAGGATGTGTGTGTCACACATTTAATGCTAAATATGACAATTATGCATTAAAAATCATGTCATCTGACCAGGATCTCATCTACAACACGGTTTAAAGTGATCGGTTGGAGGAAAACCAAGTTTTCAGGGCTGATAATATTCAGTGTAACAAGTATCTTCATGGGTCTGGAACGATTTCTTGTTTGCAAAAATTGGTCAACTTATCCAACAGTATTTCATCATATTGAAAATGAAATTATAATGAAAAATTCGGATTTTTGCATAAACATTTTTACACAAAAACAAAGAAAATGCCACAACATAAATAAGGGATATGCAATATGTGGTGGTTTAAAATGACTGCAATCAAAGCAGAGCAACTATATTTTATCACTTCCATGTCATACTTTCTAAAATAAAGGATTATGTCTGTAAGGAATAAAAGTAAAAGATGAATATACAGACTGACTACGTCTCCAGTGGCAGAGCTTCACTAGAGTAGCACCAGAAGTCGCCAGAAATTCAAAGAAAATTGCTGCATTGTTGGTTTGTGACACCAAAAACGACGTAGTTTGTTTTCCAACATTTGGGAAACACCGCCACATGTAAAGAGCCATTTCCTTCTATTAACAAAAACAAATATAATCACACATCGTCAGGGAAAATTCTGCCTCAGATGAATCAGCTAGTGAGGAAAATGTACTTCATTCAAGAACTGGACCTGAAACACTGGAAGCAAGCAGGGGACAAGTTTGTGAGGCAGTGAGAAGGAGCTCTAAACATCACAACGATGCAACAGGAGTGGAGCCCAAACGGCCCTGATCCAGCAGGAAGGAGTGTCGCGATGACGCTATGATTCACGTAAGGCTTGATTCATGACTTATTCAGCAAAGTGAAGGAAGGGCCCTGCTGCTGACTGTCTTCTGTCCTGCAACTGGTTTTAGGTGTGATCAGAAGATATCTGGACACATTTCCCAGCTTCCTTGATCCTTCGCCTCCCAGTAACCTCCCTTGTAGACATGCAGCGTCTCTCCCGATACGGAGTCGTGAATCTTCTCAAACCACAGCGCCTGGTAGCTGTCTGGATGGGCATCTGAAAAGTAGTGGAGACAAAATACTTTAGCAAAAGGAGAATTTGCACTAACCTGAAGTGACCACTAGAAAAGCCAATCATGGTTGTGTTTTGGTCAGATTAGAGATTGACCGATATGGGGTTTCTATGCAGATGCAGATATGCAGAGGTCATGGTCAGCCAACGGCCTGTTGATTTTGGGCCAATTCAGGCACACATTTAGATGGTTTCTGCCTTGCCTGCAGGCTAAAATGTCTCCAATAACAGTAGGAGGACAACATTTCTGAACTCCGAATTTAACAGTGTTAAAGGGCTGTCCATGGCTGTGCCTGACTTTAAATCAGCTCTATTAAATAGGTATGTAAGCCTAGAAGTCTAGACAAACCTGCAGCAAGAGATTTTGCTCTGCACGTTGGTCTAGCCACGCTCCACTGTAGCCTCAGCAGGTCTACCATTGGCTCAAACAATTTTAGGTCAGGCCAGTCACAGCGCTCCATTTTATAGAGATGTTGGGCAGACTTAGCACCAGAGCTGCGATGGAGAAAAGCTACAAAGATGGTGTCAGCTCAGGAGCAGCACTCATTTCAAACAGCTTTGGCATTAACTATGGTTTATTTCTACTTGGTCTTTTCTTTGAGGTACTTAATGGCGAACTCGCACTGTTGACACATCTTTGTAGCAATGAATATGTCATGTTGTTCATTGCTCTGGTCCTAGCCCTGTCCAATTGTGTGTGAAGACGGTCTGAAAGACAACCGTAGCTTCCACCCATCGACTCAGCTCTGTCTACAGGTTGTAGCCATTGGACGACTTACCACGCTATCAGTCAATTCCTAATTCAGACAAAAAAAAAAACCAACTGATTTTTGATTTGAACTCTAAATTATTTAACACACAAAGGCCAGTCTCAATCAAAACACATGGGACTACTCTGGATTTTAGTCCTTCTCAGCCGCTCTACGGGACAGTTGATAATGGAGGGCAGGGCAGATGACACTTGCTTTTGACTTGAGCTCTATAAGGACCTTCTTTGCCTTCCACTAACAAACAGCACATCATAAAATGTGTAAAGAGGACATTAGGTGAATTGTTTAAATCTCAAGAAGGCTTTTCTAATCTAGATTTGACTAAATTACAGGAAAGAGAGACGTCATTTTATTGCTAGTCTCGTGTTTTCAAAATACTTGCTTATGTAAGAAGAGACTGGTGATCCGTGAGGGACTGAAGGGAAAAACAAAGAATAAATGTTTTGGGGGTTTTTGAAATGGAAAACTTAAATATTATAGTTACAGAGAACAGTAGCCACGTTTACATGATGCGATACATTTCTCCAATCCGATTCAAATCTTGGTCGGAAATCCTGAATCTCTGTTTACATGCATACACTAACTGAAAGGATCGAATCATGCCGTGAGTTTATATGCACCAAGTACTCCAACAGATTAAATAGGTTGAGCATGTGCAGTTTTCTTTCCCAGAAAAAAAAGTTAATAAACGTCATGAAACTAAATGAAAAATGTAAAAACAGAAAAAAAAACAATTCTTCCTGCTTTCCTGATTCATTTAATCAATGTCATGTTTTTTTTTTTTTTGCTCATAGACGTTAGGGTTTCTTCAGTGCATAAGTGCAGATATTTGCTTTGCTGTGTTTTATTGTTGACAATATTAAAATAAGGGAGGGTTATCCTCGTCTCTGCCTCTTGATCAGCTGTCCCGCGGGTCTGACGCGCAGCGCTGCAGAGCGGGGGTGGGGGGTTCAGACTCATGTTTATTACTGAGCTCTATTGTGGCTTATTATTAATAAAATGTGCCAATCAGCTGAAACTTGGTTCAAACTAAATAACAGGAGATGTTCAGAAAGTTTAGAAGCCTGTGTTCATCAAGCTTTAATAAACAAACTGCATC
The DNA here is from genome assembly GCF_043380555.1 of Nothobranchius furzeri. NCBI lineage: Eukaryota > Metazoa > Chordata > Actinopteri > Cyprinodontiformes > Nothobranchiidae > Nothobranchius > Nothobranchius furzeri. Next base: position 19,572,053 of record NC_091744.1, on the reverse strand, counting down.
TCATCTGCGTTAACATGCTTTTACACAGATAGTCACCCAGAATATTTAACTGAGGATGTTTTTCTACTCAACATCAGCCTCTTTAAGCCCAAACCGGGTCCGTTTAACTGATGTTACCGTCTTCTTTACGAGCACCTGCTGCAGAAACAGCTGCTGCTTCACAGAAACAGGGACCGTGCTGCAAACCTGAAATGAATCTGCATGTTTCCAGTAGGGTTGTCACGGTGTGAAAATGTAACCTCACGGTTATTGTGACCAAAATTACCACGGTTTTCGGTATTATCGCGGTATTTTTTTTAAACATGCTATATTTTCACACAACTAAATAAACCCTTTATGTCAGGAAAATATCGTCCTCAGTTTGTGTCTAAATTTTGCCTAAAATGTGTTATTTTGTAATTATGTTGTTTATTTGTTTACATTTTTTCCCTTTAGTGTTTAAAATACCAATATTTGCCCATAACTTCTTATTTTATGTCTGTTTGATGTCATCATTTAAAAAATATTAGACCAGATGATACTCAGTACTCAAGTAGCCTTCTAATCAGATACTTTTTTTACCCTTACTTGAGTAATAAACCCTATATCAGGAAAATATTGTCCTCGGTTTGTGTTCCAGTGAGCTTTGCAGATGTGGGAAAATGTCATCAGGCAGTAATCATTGTTAAATTCATAATTATTCTCGGAGAGAGACCAACTCTTATCTGCCCCTGGGAGCCCCGTAATGCATAGCGTCATTTCAACATGGCGGTGTCCGCGACACGTTTATATGCAGGTAGCGGCGCTGCGGCTGCTTTATATAGCGACTCGTTGCATTCTCCCTCAACCCAAATCCTCGGATCACGCATTTTAGCTAAAACGCTAACGTTAGCTTGCCTTGCGTTGACTGTAGAGTTGTGGGTGATGGTCACGCAGATGTATCATGAGATTTGAAGCGTTGCTGCCTTTCACAGACACTTTTTCTGCACGTGCTGCAAACAGGATAGCCGTCTTCTATCAACTGTCCCTCGGCATTCTTCAAATATCCAAAAGATGCCCGTACTTCCCACTTTGTCTTCTTTGAGGGATAATAAATGTCCTGATCGCTGCCGTCTCCTCCTTTGGCCATTATTTCAGCTTTAGCTTCAAGAAAGTTTTGGTTGTAAACAACAAAGTGTGCATGTGCCCAGGGGCGTGTCCAGGGAGTGGCCTGGGGTAGCACATGCCACCCTTAGAATCTGATTGGCCACTCCAGGTGCCATCCTACCAAGTTCCAGTTTAAATTGACTTTACATTGTTGACAAAAGGCTTGGGTTGTAAACTCCAAAATAGTGTGGTAGTAGCATGCACCTTTAACATTGTTTAATAGCCCAGACCTACAGAACATTTCTGTAGTATTAATATTATTTATTTTTTCATATTTACATAAATAGTATTTAGAGTCCCACTCAACTCCAGTTGGTGGCAGTAATGCAACAAGAGGTGACTTGCTAACCACCACAAAACTAGAAGATGAAGAGGAAAAAATGGTGATTGTGCAATGTGAAACTCAAAAACTCACTAGAAAGTAAAAAAATAACTAAATTAACGATTTGTGTAAATACAAATAAGCATAACCATTGGTGCCACCCATGCATAAACAAGTGCCCCACATGGGCCACCCCATTTTAAAAGTCCTGGACACGGCTCTGCATGTGCCGCCAGCAACTTCAGCAGATGATACGGTGGCTGGTAAGGGTCACCGCGCCTACACCGCAGTCACGGTAATCCACCGAGATAATATAGTTTTTTAAAAAACAAGACAGTTATTATTGTTATCAACTTTTTTTACCAGTCATGGTAACCGCTACACCAGTTACCGTGACAACCCTAGTTTCCAGTACAGACTTGAACATGTTTGTCAATGATTTGTGCAATAATCAGATTTTTATTTTACTTCCACAAAATGTAAGTTCTGGATGAGATATTATAGAAACGGGGACGCTTGCCATCATATTTAAAAGCCGACACCCGTCAATTAGGCCGTCATTTATTGAAGTCAGGCAGTGTAAATGACGGCGGGGAGGCTCGCTGGCTGTTGCACACATGCGCAGTGGGCATTGTTTTTCTCCAGCAACCTGAATGGCTGTGTACATGCACATCAATCGGACTGATGATCGGACAAAGCCACCTCTCTGTCGGATTGGAATTTCGTTCCGATCGGGCCGAATCGGATCAGAATAGTTCGATTGACATGTTTATGTGCAGAATTTTTCATCTGATTTGGCGTTCAATCTGATTAATTGTGCGCATGCAAACGTGGCTAATGAGTGAAACTGTCAGAAGATACTTGCATGCAACAGGAGTAAGGGGGGGGGGGGGGGGTCCTTTGTATCAGCTGAGCAAGCCCCAGCATAAAAACAAACCAAGAGTCACTAACTAAATTCACACAACTTCTGCTGTTTCATTTCTAAAAGTGCCGTGTGTTGCATGCGTCCGAAGTCCATTTCCAACACGACTTCTGAATTTACCCAGGTTTTATTTGTTATACAGCCCTTTCTCACCACTCTGGTAAGTATGCTGCACAGAGCACTTTTAAAAATATCATTTTGATTTTGATACTTGCTTTCATCAGAAACCTCACTTGCTGTGGCGCCAGGCTCCTGTGCATCAGCTACATGGAACAAACATGGATGAAGATAATGCACCGTGGTTACACAGACAAGAACGCTATGATGGATGTTAGCTTTTAAATGATGAAACCAGACTGAGGCCTTTTCACCACTGATCCCATTGCTGCTGTACAACTCATACTTAGCAGTAGATTACTTTAAAAGCAGTTTCTTTTTAAACAGCAATGATGGCGTATTTACACTATGGTCAGCTCGACCTGGGCAGGGGTGAGCAGTGTCACTTTGGGAGACTCTGACAAGAAGCGGTGCTGCCGTGGGCTCCTCCCCGAGACGGTTAGTCATCGAGCTGCCGCCGCAGCTCCGCCCAGTCCGAGCTGCAGTCAGAGGATGATTCGGGTTGCCGTTGCTGGCTTTTTCTACCCGAGCTTAGTCAGGGTGTGATTTAAATGTTACAATCCCTTTGTCTAAAACCAGTTTAGTTCAGTTCAGTCGGGTGCCTTGACTGCACACCGCCAGGCCAATCAGAGTCATGAGAGTGACCGTGTGTATGGTCCGCACGCACAACACCATGATCCTATTAGGGCCTGACCGCGTCACCATAGGGTAAATGTGGCTAAAATTGAATAGATGATGTATCGTCGAGGCAAAGAGACAAAATGCTGAAATGACGGTGAAACATCGAACAGAAACATGAAAAATAAACACCAGGAAGAAAAGGCCTCTACATAGTTTGGTACCTTCCTCGGGTGTGCTGGACGCTTTAACAGCTTCCCTTTCTCTTTCTCGACGAACAGAACGCTGTTTCTCTTCCAGTCTTTGCTTCTCTGCGTTAGCTTCCTCCCAGCGGCCTTCCTCCATTAACCGCTGGTCAGGGCGCCACCGACTGTCCGTCAATGCCACCCCCTCCTCGGGTTCATTGAGTGTCAAGGCAAGCGAGGAGAAGTAGTACATATTCTCTGCTGCCTCTCTGCAATTTCATCACCATAAAACATAATCCAACTTTAAGCTGCAACACCTAACTGATGCATTTGTGATAGTCCTTGGATTCTTTAAAACAAAAACTTACGGTAAAGGGTTCTTTTTCCAGATTTCTTTGGCTTTGAGGGTCTGATACACAGTCCTCTGTCTTCCTTCAGAGCCGTTCTCACCTTTGCTGCTTTGCATTATTCTGGAAAACTCCATCCTCTCATCCCATGTTCCTGACAGCACATAATGAGCCTTTCCATCCTTATCCGTCACCACTCCAGTTACCTGGGACGGACACAACTCTCAGTTATGGAAGCTGTCAAATTAGGTTTGGACCTCTTACACGTCTACATCCTTTTACAGAATAAACTATTTCAATAAACTGTAAATGATGGATGTTTTATATCAGCTCTTACGGATTTCTGATGTACCGATGTAGTCTAACTCCTAATACAGATATGAACTGATACTAGTGGGCCATTCCCATCTGTACCGGGTCGGCCCGGGCCGGGTAGCGTAGGTTGTTTACATATCTGGGTGGCCTGGTATTTTTCCGGGTCAACCAAGGCTCATTCTCAGCCCTCTTCTCGAGGGGGTCTGCTTCAGGCCGACCAGGGCCAACACGCCCACTGCTGACAGCAAATTCACTCCTTCCATTAGAGCAAGCCTCTGATTGGTGGGTAGAATCAGCCCACATGGGCTTAAGGCAAGGATGTGGGGAATCAACCGGGCCAGGCTGGGGCCGACTGGGGCTACCCGGCCCGGGCTGACCCGGTACAGGTGGGAATGGCCCATAAAACACATGTAGGGTCCCTCATAAACAAAACTAAACCATTTTAGGTCACTAACATCACATTGCTCCCATCATATTTATATTTAAGCATTATCTGTGCAAAATATAACTACTTCAATTTAAGTTAGGCCTGTTGGGCCAAACAAACTAAAATATCTCAAAAACTAAACCTCAGATCAGTCATATTTGACATTTTGAGTGAGAGCAGCAGTAGCTGAAGAGTAGTTTTGTCAATAAGAGTACAAAACAATACTTTACCATATTACATTTCAATTTCACATTGGTCGATAGTACCGGACATCCCTACTGTAAATTTGTGATAAAGCAAATGATGACGTGGAATTGTTAAACCCAACTAAATACCTTTCGTGGTACATCTCTGGAGAAGTAACTGTAGGGAGTAAACTTTAGGTGGCAGCGATCTCCAGTCTTGTGGTTGACCACATCGATCTCACCGGACTGCCACAAACACAGAGATGTTCCAAAAGCCTCAGCAAGCGAACTACAGACCGTCATGCGGTACTAGCAGAAAAACAAATCACTTTAAGTTCATTAGTTTTGTGCTTACCTGATCAATCCATAATTTCCCAACAATAATGTTATGAACAGTTGTGGTGACTTTTTTCCAAGAGTAGTGATTGTTGCTTTTATCGAATAAACACTGGATAGAACCTGGTGACAGACGGGGTAATGACGCTTATTCTCCCAAAACACTAAATCAATACATAAGGACACAGTTTACAAAAGGGATGCACGATAGATCTGCATCGATATCGGCCGATGTTAGTCAATTTTCAACAAATCAATATCGGTCCGGTAAGTAAAATTGAGCCAATAATAACAACCAACATTTTTTCCACCTTGTTTCTGTTTCAAAGGTGAGGGGAGGTGATGATGTCACACACACACACACTCTCATTTGCACTTTATAAGAATAAAACAAGACATTAAAATATTCAGCTTCAGTCTATACAGAACCTGCAGATTTCAGAAGCATAAATGTCAGCGTGTGTGTATATGTATCGCAAAACATCGTTTTTCGGCCGTAACGGCGATACATCGTTATCCAGCCAGAATTTCACATGGATGCATTTCTAGTTTACAAGGAGCCCATTGCATCATAGCCTGTTGGCTGAACGTTAAAACAACCATCACTAATACATTAGCAGGATAACTTCCTTTTAATTTTGAGATCAGTCTTCCAACACACACACACATCCCAGACAGAAGCGTTTCACAGCCAACGCAGGAACAAATATAGAAGCAGTATCTTGTAATAAGAACGTTGCTCATGATTTAATATCTCGTAATAATGAGCTAGCTCTTAACGGTGAAATGCCAAACACCTTGTGAGATGTTTGAATCTCGTCCAGATGTAGCAAAGGGAGAAGAGCCAGAGGGCCTCTGTAATTGGTCAGATGAACATATTCCTGTAGACGTCCATCAGGCCGTCCTCCACTTTGAAAACAACGAACAGAGACAACGGCCCTCATGTGGATTTCTGGTCCACGCATATTTGCGGTACTTCCACTTTCTAGTTGAGGTCCAGCTTTCAAAGTAAAAGTTGACTTCCTGTTTATGCTTTTTCTTATTAATAACTTTTTACATGAATGAAACAACATTACATTAAACATGTTCCTTTTGTGTGGGAAATCTGTGGGTTTTTTGGTGTTATGCGCCTGTTACAACAGGCTTTTCTCGGCATGAAAAGCTGTCAGTCTGTTGCCTTGGCAATGGGGTGTGAGTGTAGCAGACGACAGAGAAGAGCCAATAGCAAGTGCAATACTCTTGATTTATGCAGTGTACAGCGGTTATTCTTCCCGGTACTGTGTCGCTGCCAATGTTGGGAATGTTACTTTAAAAAAGTAATTAGTTATAGTTACTGATTACTTTGTCAAAAAAGTAACTCAGTTACTAACTGAGTTACAAGATCATAAAAGTAACTAATTACCAACAAAAGTAACTACTTAGTTACTTTTTTCATTAAAGAATGCAAGAATTACTACAATAGTAAAATATAAATGACTAATGACTGAACATAATAAAATGTATGTCCAAATGTTTTATATAAACCTGAATAATTTAAACAAATAAGCACTTAACAGGAGGAACTACTAACAGGAACATTACACTAATCTAGACTATTAAAAGGTCACTGTGTGATATTTAACAAGACCCCAATCAGCTAAAATTTAAAATTGCAAATAGAAACACCTGTAAAGGTTCCCGAGCCTTTAAATGGTCTCTCAGTCTAGTTAAATTACAGAAATAAATGTAATTTTGCACAGTATTCTAATTTTTCCAGCTTCACATAACTGTGTGTTTTTACTAGCATTTCTGTTGCTGGTAATTTAGTAATGGTTAAATAAATAAATAAATATCCTTTAAAATGACACTAGAAGAGGCACAGATCTGATGGAGGACTTACATTTACTAACTTGGGTCAGACCCAACCACAGAAGAGCTGAAGCTGGGTGGTAAACACACACAGGTAGTTCTAATAACACCTGAGCTCCATGTCGTTTGAGACTGATGCATCAGTGTTACAGCAGGACTAAAGACATGATCAGAAACAGGTTACAGCTGGATCATCTAGGAAGGTAGAAGATCAGGATGTCTGAGCGGTGAACAGGTGAGCAGACCTTCAGGGCATCCCGCTGTCACGCTAGGGCACGGCTGCAGACCCGCAGATTCGCTGCTGCAGCAACAAATCTGCGGGGGTCTGCAGCAGTAGAATATTCATCACGTCTTCCTCGTTCTTCACGGGCCGTGATGCTCTTAAACATCTGCCTCTTTAGCTCCTGATCAGCTGATGACAGCTTCAATACACCGCGCTGCTTAACGCACGCATTTCCTTATCAGTAACAGAAACGACGTTTTGATAAAAGAAGACGTAATTAATTAGTTTGCTCGTTACAGAAAGAAATATTTTTTATTGACGCGGTTATTTTAAACGGAGTTATTCCCGTTGTGTCTACAGCAGGAAGTGACTGAGACAGTGAGGGTCTCCGCCCACCCGGCTAATCATCATCGTGTTTGTAAGTGTGTTACCGACACCTCTCTCTCCCTGCCTGCAGCTGAAGTGTGGCGGTCAGAAAGCCTGCTGCTCAACGTTCGACAAGCACATAGTAACGCACAACCTCCCGTCCCCAGTAACGGTAACGGCGTTGCAACGGCGGGAAAAGTAATTAATTAGATTATTCCATTACCTATAAAAGAACGCCGTTATACTTAAACGGCGTTACTCCCAACACTGGTCGCTGCTGCTGGACTTCCTAAAAGTTTAACATCAAGAACAACTGCCTCGTTCATTCTGAGGAGAACGCCATTTTACCAACAAGACCATTCTCATCTTTTTAAACGTGTCAGTACAAGAAAGTCTCTCATCAAAGCGAGACTTATCTCACGTTACGACTGACTATTGCATTCTTAGGATATACTGCCCCCCCCCACACACACACACACACACACACACACACACACTGACGGCCATTAGCTTCCATACATAAGACTTACCCAGAGGCATAATAGAAAGGTATTTTCCTCTAAACTTGCTGGCCAGTGTGATCTCTTGTCTAAGGGTCCAGCCCTTTTCAGAGAAGGCGTGATGTGCTGCAGCAGGTGGATGGTGACTCACCTAGACAGTAGTGAGAGCATTGAAAAGAGCAAAGCAGCGAAGTGATGATTAACGCTTAGAATTTTTTTTGCAACACCTCAGGCCAAAATTTTTAACTATTTGGAAAATAATCTGAAATCCCAAAGTTATCCTGTTAAAGAGCTAAAGCTGTACGAAGCTAAAGAGAAACAAACACCTTTTCCCCCAAATACCTGTTCACACAGTGAGCGAAAACCGCTCTCTTTGAGTCGATCAAGCTCAAACGTTTCTCCAAGCAGAGGATTGAACGGCTTTCCTGTGCGGTGGACGGTGGTGGAGTAGGAGGAAACGGTGAAAGCTGCCACATAACACATCTGCTCTAAAGAGCTGTGACACTTTGCAGCCTTATCCAGAAGTTCGTAGTACTCCAGGTCTTCAGACAAACGCTGCAGCATTGATAAGGGCTCGTTGAAATTCACCTGGGGGAAGAGGGGGGGTCCTCACCATTTTGAAACGGAAAATCAAATCAGGAGTTATAAATTGGGGGGACTTCTTACAGGCATTGGTATTTTTGAGAGCTCTTTCCCAATACAGTTCTTCATGATGCTCCACAAATTGAGGTAATAGTTGGGTTTGTCGGGGATTACAGTTCGTCTTTGTCTGACCGGCTCCAGCTCAAGGGGCTGTGGAGACTCCGTATTGGAGGCCAAAGACAGATCATCAAACTGTAGGAAGAAAAAACAAAACAGATTAATATAGCTTTTGTAAGTGAAGAACTCTTAAAAATAAACAAAACCAGCACATTTACCGACTGATCGTCCGTTCCAGTCTCGGTGCTGATCCCGCTGACGTTGCTGCCAGATCTCCTGGAGAGCAGGAGGAGGAGGACGCATCGATTATGAAACAAACAAGAAAGAGGAACAAAAACGTCTCCATTATAAAGACTAACAATAACAACCTATGAAACTTGGGGTCAGCTGGAACAGTGATGAATTCTGCAGGGTCTTCCATTGCATCAAAGAACTCATTGTCATCATCCTCGTCACTGGCATCGCCTTTAACCAAAGCACCACCTTATGATGATACAGCAGAAAATAAATCACCCCAAGGCTTACCTGTTGGAGGAGATAAGCGGCAAAACACGAGAAGCTTCACTGGGAATGAGATCCATACCTTTGTCGGCTAGAGTGGGATTACTAAACGATCGAGGGAGGACTGTAGCTCCTCTGAAAGCTCTCTCCAGGTGATTGTGCTGTTTAGCTAGCTGCTCCAACGTCTCCTCCAGACGGATTTTCTGGTCTCTTTCCATCTGTAAGGCCTTCTGCCAGCGTTTACTATGACTCTGGGCCATGGAGAGGAAGTCTCTACACGCCTTAGGGAATACAAAACAAACATGTCAGCAAAAACACCCAGCAGCAGTTTTCTTCACTCATCCCTGACAAACACAAGAAAAAGGTCAATAAAACTTACGTTGATCATTGCATTAGAGGTGATTCTGAAAAGCGTGGCCCTCTCTGTGACTTGTCTGATCTTCTCCCCCGTGTCCCCGCCAACACGCAGCCCTTCCAGTTCTGATAAAGACCTGAGTTTTTAAATAAAAAACCCTCAATGAGCAAAAAAATAATAATCCAACAACTTTAATAAAACCTACAGCGTTTGTTCTTTGTGTCTAACATTCATCAATACCTTTGGAGAGCAGACCCATGTTTGACAATGAGATCATTGCAAGTGATCAGGTCCTCCACCTTGCTGCTAAGGGTGCGTAACGTGGACTGAACTTCTGAGATGCAGGAGCTCCCACCCTGTGCTGAAACAGGGGCGGCTGTGGGGAAATCATCACTGGAATCGTCTGAAGAACAGGAAAAGGGGAACTGTTGACAACCACCAATGAGATATACTATTTCAGGGTTTATTTGTTCATTGTCTCACCAGATTCCGCCTGCATGTGGACAGCCTTTGCTTTGGCAAGTTCCAGTGCAGTGATCCATCGCTGGCGCTCCACTTCTGAGCTAGCCTTCAGGTGATAGGTCTGCGCCCCACCGTTGGAAATGACAAAATTGCACGAATCCTCCACAGCAATGTTAGCAGTGGCCAAGTTTATTGTGCCTCTGCATGTGTGACCCATCTCTGCCTGAGTTCTAGAAAATGACATAGGAGTAAAAAAACAATCTTGTTAGCAGTCAATGCTACTTTAGATGGCTAGGTTTATTATTGCATAATATCATCTATTTAATTCTACTTAGACTGCCGATCAATCTGTCTGTAAAACAATTGGTCACCTAAATAAAATCTTTCTTAATAAATGAAAACCTTCGCTGGTCTATTACTTCCTATAACTGACCTGTAATAAGACAGCAGTCCATTGCTGAGAACAAACCATCGCCTCTGGTAACCTTTAATGTAATTAGTCCATTTAAAGAGCCAGCCCTTGTACGTGTCACCGGGGGTGGGAGTGGAAGTGGGAGCAGGAGGCTTGGGCTCCGACATCTCAACAGCTTGTTCCACTGATTGATGTTAGATCCTAGGGAATGAAAAAACATCATATGAATAAAAGCCATCATGAACAACTATTTCATACCATAAAACCCACAATGATACTAATATGGTGTAAATCATAAATTAAATACGAACAAATTAAAAACAATAACATTTTTATCGGGTCTTATCAGGTCATGGAAGTGGTCAAAACTCGTTGGTGGCAAGGCCCCAGGGGTGGATGAGATCCACCCGGAGTTCCTTAAGGCTCTGGATGTTGTGGGGCTGTGATGGCTGACGCAGCTCTGCAATATCACATGGACATCGGGGGCAGTTTCACTGGATTGGCAGACTGGGGTGGTGGTCCCATTTAAAAAAGGGGGCTGCAGGGTGTGTTCCAACTACAGGAGGATCACACTCCTGAGCCTTCCTAGTAAGGTCTATCCAGGAATTCTGGAGAGGAGGGTCCATCGGATTGTCAAACCTTGGATTCAGGAGGAGCAATGTGGTTTTCGTCCTGGCCGTGGACTACTGGACCAGCTCTATACCCTTAGTGGGATCCTGAAGGGTGTGTGGGAGTTTGTCCAACCAGTCTACACGTGTTTTGTGGATTTGGAGAAGGCGTTCGACTGCGTCCCTTGGGGGGTACTCCGGGAGAATGGGGTACCAGGCCCTTTGATACGGGCTGTTAGGTCCCTGTATGGCTCGTGTCAGAGCTTGGTCCACATTTTTGGCAGTAAGTCGGGCTCCGGTGAAAGTTCCGCCAAGGCTGTCCTTTGTCCATAAATTTTATGGACAGGATTTCCAGGCGCAGCCAAGGTGTTGAGGTGATCCGTTTTGGTGGCCTAAGGATTAAGTGTCTGCTTTTTGCAGATGATGTGGTCCTGTTGGCTTCATCAGAAGGTAGAGGTTAGTATGAGCCTCTCGACAGGCTGCTGCCCCTGACCTGACTCCGGATAAGCGCTTAAAAATGTATGAATGGAAATTTTTATTTTAATTAAACGTGACAGGAAAATGGTGTAATATTGTTGCGTTGCTCTAATTACTTCTCTGCAGACAGAACGGTTTATTTCCGTATAATTTATTTAAACATGCCTTTTAAATAATTTTTATTACTTAACACTTTAACACGGGATATATTTAAACAGATACCTAAATACATTTCACATGAAAAGAATTTGCGTTTCTAATTATTTAAATATTCCGTTAGCCTTTCACGTTGATCAAAATCAATGGTTGTTTTGCTAAAACGAGACAAAAGTATCAAATGATCACCGCAGATGTAGGTTACACCGAGAAAACCGAGGCCGGTGTTGTGCCATAAATCGACTCGCTGCCAGAAAATGATTAGCCACTAAAGAAAGGAAGGGGAAAAAATCAAATCGCTGGAGAATTGTTCATTTACATTTATACAACGTTTACATTCAATACAGGGCGCCATTTTACATTGTTTATTTATTTTTTTAGCATCAAGGCTGTAACATAAAGAAAGCCAGTTCTTACCACAAACCATCTTTCAATCGCAAATATTGCAAAAAGGATTAATATATCCTCATTGTGAACGTTTAAGACAAATAGCAACACTTAAAACAACTTCCGAACTGGACAAAACTAAGCTAATCATTTTTTGGCAGTGATCGATTTATGGCACAACACCGGCTCCCAAAATTAAAGCTACTTAAACTCTCCGTACCCGCCACTAAGCTGCCTGTGAGCTACACGGTGTCAGAAAGCTGGAAAACGAGCTTACACATCGCCTCTAAAGATTTCAGCTGTGCGGTCTCGTGTCGTTTAATTTCTTCGTGGAATAACTGTGGCAACAAACCGGCTGCGTAGCTCTACATAACATCACTTACCTCTCAGCGATCATGACGTGACGTTAGATTACGTTAGCGGTTAGCTTTGAGCGAATTGCTACAGGTTGTGTATCGGAATTGGGCTCGGCCGCAACTCCCAATTGCTGAACAGGGTTCCGCTCACGGTCGCCGTCAAAAACTAATTGCAGTCGCTAAGTAGGGAGGTTAGGCTGGTTAAACAGCGATTAAATGTTTAAGAAATACTAGTTTATGAACGGAAAAAGAAACTAGTTCATTTAAAAGATTTCTGAGCTGTAGCCACGTGGTATGCTGCAAAAGCCTTCTGCGCACACACAACCGGAACTTGAACAGGCCTAAATATTTACTGAACTACAACTACTGCTATTTCAATAATTATCAAATAACAAAAAATATACTATATATGATTTTCAATACTGTTATTAGCCACAGCTATTGACAAACTACAAAAAGTGAAATGTCTTGAACTCCCTAAATTTTGAGCTTTGTTATTTTAAGTGTTTTATGACATGTTGTGCAATAGAATTTGCAATTCATATATATATATATATATATATTTGAATTGCAAATTTTATGTACAATATAAGTGTATAACTTTTAAAAATTATGTTTAGACATTAAATCATCAACAGATGCACTTTATTTATTCAGAATTTAAAGACAGATCAAACGATATTATCCTAACAGCTGTTTCAGTGAATGATCCAGGCTCTCCAGTTTTACCTAGGGTGGTTTTACAAAGATTTCAGTTCCCAGTTTAAGGTCAAATATGAAACAACTCTCACTCGTATATTATCTGAGGCAGAAAATTAATCACAAAGAGCAGGTGACATAAAACAGAAACTGATCAGCATTTAAAATTTCTAATGACCTTTTGAAAAACATGCTTGCATCCCATTTTTTAACGTTGTTCTTGTTTGAGCTTAAAGGTGCAATGATGCAAGTTATCCTGTTTTAGTTTTGTGACCAGAAATTTTTTTCCTTTATCTGATTTGTAAAAATTGCCCATATATTGTTCAAAAATTCACCTCCAATAATAACTGAATCCATTAATCATATTTTAGCAGAAAAAAAAAGTTTCAAAAACAATTTGTGGTTTAAATTATTGTTCTTTTAGGAAATTCACAAGACAAATGAAATAGTTTACACCTGTACTGATTTTCTTATACTATTGTTATATCAACACTGAAGCAAGACCATAAACTAGCAATAATCTCAAAAGAGCTACAACAATAATCATTTTCCCCTACATATTTATTTAGTGATGGTGTTTGCATTCATGCTCTTCCCACTGCCACTGAGGACGATGTACGGCGTTTTCTGAGATTTCTGTTTCTCTTGAAGCAAAGCCACCGTCCCCAGAGGTGTATCGCTGCTGCTCATCTTCTTCAGCAGCGCTTCCTCCTCCAGCTTTTTCATCCTCCTTTCAGTTTTCATCTTTCCAGAACCTTTGCCGTGGAAACGATGCGAAAGCTGCCTGAATGCCTCTTTTGGGGTGAGTCTGCGCCCAGACTCATCCACATACTCAATTTTGACGTCGGGTTTATATCCATCCTTTTCCTTGAAATCCTGCGTGAAGCCTCTGTATTCTTCCCGGCGACTGTACTTATCATCAAAGCCCATCTTGTCCTCGATGCAGTAGTTGTCATTAGGCAGGGACCCCTTTGTTGCTTTGACACGAGCCACCTTTTGCATTTGCGTGTCCAGCAGCCCTTTATTTTTGCACAGCAGTAAAGCAGCAGCAAGGCCAGAGTTCACGATGGGTTCCTCATCCAGGATAGTGGCAGAGGCTGTGGAAAATTCAGCATGATTTTGCTCCTCATCCAGGTTAACTGTGCTCCACCCAATATTTTCATCCATTTCGGAGTCTGAATCTCCAGCATCATCTTTCTCTTCTTCCTGTTCAAAGTCCATGATATCCTCCTGGTCTTCCCTGTTTCCAGACAGTCCATACGTTGGAATATCACCCAGAGTTCTGCAGAACTCAGAGGTGGCATTGAAGACAATGTTATTCCTCTTGTCAGGATCATTTTCGTCACCGCCTTTAACAAACCGTCTGATCTGCTCTGCCACCTTCTCCCCGGAGTCTTTGAGAAGCTGCTTCTGCCTCAGCTTCCTCTGTTTCTCCAGTTGTTTCTGCAGCTCCTGCTCTGCCTCATCCTCCTCAATTACAGCTGGCTCAGGAGGCGTGAAGTTTTCTTCATCACTCATTTCCATTTCTGCCGTCCTGATGTCATCAGACATTTGGGGGATTTCATGTGGCCAACGCTCGCCCTTGCCTGTATTCTCCTCTTCGTTGTCCTGTTTGCGGCCCCGACCTCGTGCTCGGGAGCCAAAGTCAGAGCTGCGAGTGTCATCAAGGAGCTCATCTGCAATTGTCTGCTTCTCCTTCTTCCTGATTTTCTTCACACGGCGTTTTGTCTTTTTAAAGCCAACCATTTCCTGAGGCGTGTAATACTCCGAAGCGATAGCAAGAGCAGGCATTTCCAAAGACTGGGCCTGGTTTTGCAGCGTTTCTTTCATAGCCTGCAGCTCCCGTTCTCGCTCCCCATCAGCAAATCCCCATGTGCTCAAACGAAAGCTCTTTTTCTTTTCACCTTCAATTTCTTCATCGTATTTTGAAAGTACAGTGCGGGGCTTAAAGGTGACCATGTCATCCACACTCTCCTCTTCTTCGTAGGGCTTGTAGTCAGGCTTTTTCTTTTTCAACTCCACATTCTTTTCTGCTTTTTCCTTGTCCACCAGTCCCACGTTCACAAGCACATCCTCCTCTTCTTCCAGGACACCTTTGTCTTGCAGGGTCAGAATGACAGTGTGGCCCTCCTTGAAGGAATCAACCTTGTGCTGCACTTTGAGGCCTTTGAGATCCCGTGAAGAATAAGAATCCAATTTACTTTGAGCAAACTCCTCTTCAACCAGATTGCTGACACCAAACTCCTCATCCATCTCTTCCAGAAGTTTGGCTCTTTTCTCTGCCATTTCTTTCTCTTGTGCCAGCTTTCTGCTTCTTTCAATCCAAGCGGCTGTGTCATCGAGCCAATCATCATCTGCAAGGTTTTTGACTTTGCCCAGTTTCTGATTGAGGAGACGTTTTTCTTTCATAGCTGCAAGCTTCTCCCTCATCTCTTTCTGCTGCTGGATGAGAACAGGGTTGATGGTCTCAGCCACCAGTGGCTCCTCTTTGGTTCCAAGTTCTTTCTTGTTCTCATTGAGTTCCAGAGGCTTTAAACCCAGCTTGGCTCGGAGTTTGTTCGTTTCCTCGACGCTGAGGGAAGCATCTCCACTTGCACTCTGAGGCTGTATTTCTGCACTGCCTTCCTCATAGCCAGGATCCAATTTCTCCCTCTTTATACGAGTCTCGCCACTGCTTTTTTCCCCTTTGCTGCGACTATCCCGTCTGCTCCTTTCCCTGGACCTGGAGCGTTTTCGTTTTTCTCGAGTTCCATCCCGATCTGAGGCATCTCTGTCTCTCTCTCGTTCTTTGTGCCGATGCTTCTTATGTTCACGACGGCGCTCTTCTGCGTCCTTATCGCGACTCTTTTCCTTGTGTTTCTTTGAAGAACCCATGATTTCGTCCGCTGTTTACAACTCCAGAGTCGTAGTTCCGTCACAGTCAAGCTGCGTACGCAGTCTCTTCAGCTGTATTGATGTGGTAAATGTCGCGAACTTTTCTCCCAACTAGGTCGAGTTAGCTTCAAAAGCTAAAGGGTTAGCCACGTCAAAACTCACTCATTTCGGGGAAAACTGCATCATATTTTCGATATCCAGCATCGGTGGAAAATACGTGGAGTTTCGTTGGTTTGTTTATTTGTAGCACCTCGCACCAGCATAAATACTAACAACCACGTTTTAAGTTTGCTACTTCGACGAAACGAACATACAACGACAACGAATTCGTTTCCGGAAGTCAAGTGGTAGAAAAAACTTTGCTCGCCCTGGTTGTATATCGCCCCCTGCTGGCTGGGGCTTTAACAACCGGACATTAACTGACAAACAAACGCTTTTAAATGTTTTAGGAAAATTGTTTGATACTTTACAAAAAGTACACGAAGTGCAACACAGCGATTTACTATCTCCTCTATTTTGGCGCAGTTCCTTTACTTTAGCTTGTTAGCTTAGCAAAGGTTGCAGCCTGCAACCTGCTGTATTTAGCAAGCCGTGATAGCATTTAATGAAGCAAAACATTTCCATTCACTTAAAATTTTAGATAAAGTTATAATAATTCCCATTATCAAAATGTATTTCTTACTTATCGTAACTGAAATAATATCTAGAAGTGCATTCTGATCAGTAAAAACACATTTTAATACTGTAATTGATATTTCAATTGGAAACCCCCAGGTTTAGAGTATTTAAAAATGCTTTTGATTCCAAACGGTCATTTGAACATTTAATGGCTGGGATGTTTATCACTTTCAGATATACATCAAAATTAATTCTTCTCAGACAAAGAGAAAAAGTCAGATGTCTAGCAATGGTTTCTGTCTACCAACAACAGCATTAAGGATTTTTTCAAATTACATTTTTCTACTTCAGCTTTTGCATTTATCTGTATTGAGCTCCAGATATCAAAAAGGGCATTGTGCTAATGTATTTGGCAGATGCTTTTGTCCAAAACGATCTATAAACAAGGATGTAACAGTACTTGCATCTGATTCTAACGATAAACTGATTAGAGGAAAGAACACTAGGCTCCGACAGAGGAGTATGCGAAAATAGTGTAGAAATGAATCAGAGTGCAACATAGATGGAAGTGCACAAAGAGATGCAGTGGAATAGAGGAAGGGATGGGTGGATCCTAGGGTAGGAGTAGGTGTAACATTATGGATATCATATCAGTTCACATGTTAATTTCACTCATTTTTATACATACTACATTTTAAATTTTACTTGAATCTGTTATGCTTTGGCTGCATGTTGGCACAGTGGTAGTGCTGTTGCCTTGCTGTATTTCAATAAATAAAGTTTGAATCAAATGCTATTTCATCAAGTTCTTAATAGATATTTTAATTATCTTTCAAAATATTTGTAATTGCATTTGTTGCGAGTTTCTCAATAGATCTATACACGAGTTTACCACTATTCTTTATTTTGTGTATTAAAAAAACCTTTGAATATGTCACCTAGGATAATAGATACGTGAATTGCGTGTTTCCCTCAGTAAGAATCGTCAGATCATGCCAGGATAAGAAAGAATAGAAGAAATTGTTACCTGGATGGCTGAAATGTCTTTTAGCACGAAACCCCCCACGATGGATTGAGCCCAAGTAATAAATGACAAATCGGCTTGCTTGTAACAGCATCGTGCTGCTTCTGTTAGCCATTTGGGTCCAGGCAGTTAGCAAAGGTAAATGGCTAATGTCACTTTGAAGTTGGGCATGGCTAATGTGCATAGAATTTTAACAAAACACTTTAGGTTAGCTTTTTTTTTCAAGGTAGCTAGCCTCCTAAAAATGATCATTTTACGTGACGACGCAAAGTGGTTGTATGGAAGTATGTTGCCATGGCAATTGCTGGTCGGAAATAGGTCACAAGTGTTTGGCTAGTAAAGTTTACCGAGAAGCGACCGTGTTATTTGCTGCCAATGAAACACCAGAAGAAGAAGAAGACCGTGTTATTTTAGAACTAACCCTTGGAGAGGCTACTGCTGGTTTTGTTGTTTTACTAGGTAACGAAAGCAAGTCTTATGGAGTTCCGAACATTGAGCTCAACCCGCTAGTCCCCTCGAACGGACGGTGGAGGGTTTGTATCTTTCCCCGGGAATGCGAGTGGGCCAGACACAGAAAACAAAAGCAGCTAGCGCTTACGGACAGGTCACACACACGACTAATGACACAGTTGTGGTTTTGAAATCTGTTAGTTTAGTAAAAAAGTTGCGTCTTTTGACGAGAACATTTGTTTTTTTGTTATTGCGGACTGACGCATTTTATAGCTAGTTGTAGCATCGACGGTAGCCTTTAACAATCCGTTGTGATCGCCTCATTTTTGGTTAATTTCTCTTGACTAAATTGGTTAACAAGATTAATCAGATGTCGATTGTAATGAAACTTCCTTACTTTTTATTTAATTGAATGATATTTTCTGTGCTCTAGTCATGTTTTTCTAAAACGTATGTAACCAGATTTTCAGCTCTTGCTTTCTGTCTGTTGTGAATTCCAGCAGGCGGAAGCAGTGGGGGACATGGCAACGGGAGGACCTGTAGATGATCCTGTAGAAGAGCTTCACAACTGGACTGTAACTAATGGCAGTCTGGAAGATAGACTCAACAACATGGTAAGGGCTCCACACAAATGACAACTGCATGTCAGTCTTTGAAAAAACAATCATTGATATTCAAATGCATCACTTTAAAACAATGTTTCTGATCAGGACTGGGGTATACAGCAGAAGAAACCCAATCGATCTTCAGAAAACAAGAAAAAGCTGTCTGCCTCAGTGGTGGAGAGCCGTCTGACTAATGACATTTCACCAGAGTCCACCCCAGGAGCCGGCCGCAGGAAAACACGCACTCCTCATTCCTTCCCTCACATCAAATACTCTACTCAGATGTCTGTCCCAGAGCAGGCTGAGCTGGATAAGCTGCGTCAGAGAATAAATTTTACAGATCTGGATGAGGTAAATTAATTATTGTTGTTTTCAGTGATTTTTTTTTTTGTGTCATCAAATGTAAAATAAAATTTAGGTGATTTACTAATGACGTGGAAACAGAAATGAGCTTGGTTACACTTGTGCCTCTAATGTAAAAAAAATTTTATTTTTTTTTTCATATGTTTGGATCAATAATATCAGTCAGTCAGTCTAAAGGAAGGAAAGGAGCACTGTCCTTTTTTACTTCAAGAATAAAAGACGTATAGATGAGTCTTTTTGTAATGACAAAAGTGGTGCGTAGCTGCTTTTCCCTTGCTTGCTGTACTAGCACAATGTTTAAAGACTAGTGGATTGATTCACAAAACCTCCAAGTATGGCCCAAAAGCACTAAAATACACCACAAAAATCACAGTAGTTCAAATAAGCAGTCTTAAACCTTGCACAGTATTTGATTTTAATCTATTTTTTTTTTCTTATCCAGAGGAGCATCGGAAGCGACTCTCAGGGGCGCGTCACGGCTGCTAACAACCAGCGTCAGCTAGCTGGAGAGAACAGAAAGCCCCACAACTACCTACCTCTCCATGTAAACACTAACAAAAGCAAAGAGCCACTCCTTCCCTCGGCCTCTGCCCCAACCACCCCTGCTATCACCAAGGAGATCAAGAAGCAGAGCCCTGGTTTCAGGGATTTGTTGACCCTAGCGACTCCTGTGAGAGACTCTTCGAGGCTCGCCCACAGTGATTCAGAGCAAGGCCTCCTGTTGCAGAGAGAGCATGTGAGAGGAGAGCCGAGATTAGACAGCAGTCAGGTAATGTTTTGCTGATACCAACACCATGGCCAGTCCTTTTAAATTACTATTTGATACCTTTATTTAAATAAAACAACTGATTAGGATGGGTGGTTTGCTCCAAATGGGTAACTGCCGTAGAATCTGAATGTTTTGAAAAAGTTGTACCACATTTAACCCTCCGACTGTCTGTATGGGTGACCCCGCGAGGAAAGGTGACCATTGAGCAGGATTGATGGTTTATCCCTTGAGGTCCACGTGGCAGGGGTGAGGTGGTGCTCACTCCTCACCCCTGCCACGTGGACACAACCCTGCTCAATGGTCACCTTTCCTCATGGGGTCACACCCATTAGGACAGTGGAAGGGATAAAGAATGTATAAGGTGATGTGTGGAAAAGCACTGTTTGGAGAGTAGCTGCATTGCATTTCTGAGCGCTTTAGTAGAAATGTCTTGATTAAAGCGTATTGCACATGTTGGCTTGTACAGAAAGCGAGGAGGGACCGTTATCTGGGTTAGCTGATTGGGGGTACAGAAATAAACTCCTGTTGCTATTACAGGTACAATCTAAGATCTAAGGATAAATATACACTTATTGTAGCTTTAGGGGCTTGCACCGCATTTGATTACAAGTCTTTCTTCATGTGTGTGTGCATAACCTGTAAAACCACTCTGAAAAACTCCAGACAACTTCAGAAAAAAAAGAAAAAAAAACAGGATGAGAGTGAGGGAGAGCTGGTGCAGCTGAAAGTAGGCTGAATATAGGTCAGTTTATAAATATGCCACCGTCGGTATCCTGTGAGTTTTGTGCCCAACCCCCTTTCTGCCCTTGCGTTGCCAAGTCTGAACCATCGCTACGGATGCTCTCTCAACTTCCTTTCTGTGTTTTATGTCTCGTCTTTATTGAACCTTTTATCTCCTAACAAACCCGCACCCCACCCTCCCCCATCTATGCACGGTTTCAGGTGGTGAGCAAGCTGGTCCAGATCCGAGACTACATCAGCAAGGCCAGGTCCATGAGGGACTATCTGGTGGAAAAGAACGATGTGCCAGCCAATGTGGAGCGACTCTCTCTTCTCATCGAACATCTCAAAGAGCAGGAGAAGTCCTATTTACGGTTCTTGCAGACGATGCTTGTAAGTTTATTTCTCTTCTTGCGTCACCGGCTTTATCAGATAGACCTTCTCTTTCGTTTACACGTTTTCAAACAGATGACTGCTATGAACTGAATCCTGTGTAAAGGATGCCTCTTGGGTAATTTAAAGTAGGGATGCTCCGATCCGATCACGTGATCGGAAATCGGGCCCGATCACGTGACTTTTAAAAGATCGGAATCGGGTGTTAAAGATCGGATTTAACCTTATAAAACAACAAGCATGACATTTTTAATCAATCTTGAGTTTCAAATTGAATAACAATGGCTTAATTTTGTACCAAGTTTCACTTCCTCAATAACGACATGACACCATACGGCAGCCATAATGCCACATGTTTTAAAGTGGACCGTGGAATTCAGGTAGCAGTTAGCTAGCAGGTTAATGCTCGTCTCGCTCCAGGAGAGCAAAAAATGTCAGCGGTTTGGAATCATTTTAAACTGGAGACCGAAGGCTGTCCAACAGCCACTTGCAACATTTGCAAACTGAGTGTTTCACGTGGTGGAAAAGACCGAGCTGCTTTTAACACCACGAACCTGATCCGGCATCTTAAGAACAAACATCCAGCTCAATATTCCGAGTTCACCGCGGCAACGCAGATCAAAACATGGAGCCAGCCGACACTGGAAGCTATGCTGAAAAACAAAGAAAAACTTCCTAAGGATAGCGACAAGGCCAAGAACATCACAGCCAAGATAGCTGAATTTATTGCACTAGATGACCAGCCGCTGTCTGTGGTTTCAAACGTAGGATTTCGCCGTCTCATGGAGCACCTGGAGCCACGGTACGAGTTACCTTCTCGAAGCTACTTTACAGACACAGCTCTGCCCAGCATTCACAACAAGCTACGTGACCACCTGTTAGTCATGTTATCAAAGGTGTCTGCTTTTGGGTTTACCACGGACATATGGAGTTCGTCTGTTTGTCCAATGTCACTGATCAGCTTCACTGCACAATGGATCGACTCGAGTTTCAATTTACAACGTGCTACGTTAAATGCGCAACATTTTCGCGGATCTCACACAGCAGAGCATGTGAAACAGGCTATTGAAGAGATGCTGAACAGTTGGGGAATTGAAAAGGAACGTGTCCATGTAATTGTGCGTGACAATGCGCGAAATATGAAGAGAGCCATGGAGGACTTGGCAGTACCAGGCTTGGGCTGTGTTGCACACACGCTTCAACTTGTTGTGCACGAGGGTCTGCTCTCTCAGCGCAGCGTCACAGACACAATGGCTAATGCCAGGAAGATAATAGGCCATTTCAAACATTCTCCTTTGGCCTATTCACGCCTGGAAGATATCCAGATTTCTCTGAAGATGACCGTGAAGCGCCTGCAGCAGGATGTGCATGTTAGATGGAACAGCAGCCTCTATATGCTACAGAGCATTCTGGAGCAAAAGCGAGCGCTCAGCATCTATACAGCTGACCACAACCTCCCTGCTACACTAACATCTAGTCAGTGGACCCTGATGGAGAATACAGCTGAAGTGTTAATTCCCTTGGAAGAACTGACTAGGGAAGTGAGCAAGGAGACTGCAACTGCAGCAGATGTGATCCCTGCCATTTCAGGTTGGTTTTGTTTTATTTTCTACATTTTAATTAAAGAACACACAATGTTTTTTATTCTAAATAAGTAATAAACTGTTATCCATCTATTCATTCTCTAAACAGCTCTCAGACGTGTCCTGTCTCGAGAGCAAACGACTGACCAGGGTGTTCGAACCATGAAAAGAACTCTCCTAGAGGCAGTGGAGACTCGCTTTGCTGAGGTAGAAAAGGAACCACTCTACAGCATCGCCACTTTAGTGGATCCAAGATACAAAGACAGGCAAGTAGAAATAATGTACATTTTTAATTTGATTCTAAGAAAATAAATTTTCAAAATTGTAAGTCAGCCAATGTCTAATTATGTTTTTAAAATTTAGATTTAGCTCTGTTAATGATTAGAGAATTGTTTACTAGGGCTGCAACAAACGATTATTTGGATAATCGATTAATCGGATGGGGTCTCGACACGATTAATCGATTAATCGGATTACATAGGGACATTTTTAAAAACTGCTAGGGAAACGTTATTTTTCTCCTTCCTTCACTTTATTAAACACGCCATTATTAGAAAACAGTTCAATAGCAGAAAAACAACATGCCATCACCTAAATTGTCTTATAAGGTGTATAGACAGAGACCCTAAGCTACACCTATCTGTGACCTAAAATGCTTGGTCCAAGTTAAACAGCTTAAAGAGCAAGTCAACCCCTACCAGAGTCTAACTCCACTCCCGCTTCATGTTTGAAAAATGCAACACATGCTGTTGCCTGGCAGACCGAGAGGGCGGAGCCGCTAACAAATACACACACACTCAGGCTCACGACAGCATTGTGACATCATAATGTACCAGTTTACATCATAGCATACTTCTTAGCCAATAGCGGTGGTAGATTTAAATTAAAATACAGTGCAGAGTTTTTACCTGACAATGGCACAACACTGCCAGTTTGAGGCAGAATATTTAAATTTTAACTAAGATGCAATGAAGTGCCAAATTATTGATGACACGTGTCTGCAGCACAATTAGACACTCGTTTATTTAGTTTATCAGCAAAAAAAAGTTTATTTGGGGGTGACTTGCTCTTTAAGGGCAATTCTCATCTGTTTTGTTTGATCTCATCTGTAGACATTTATTATAATTGGGGATGTCAAACAACTAATTTTTAAATGTAATTAAACATAGGCTGTGAATTAATCAAAATTAATCACTATTTCCAAAAATGACTGAAACAATACCAAATAAAACAAAAATAAATGAATGCCATCCTCCTTGCGATGATGCCCTGGGCAACTGCCATAAAGTCACATCAAGAAATGTTGCTGATCATTCCAATGATCCCAAACAGACTCACATTAGGCCACATGAAAGCAACTGAACCCAAAAATATATTAACCAGTATATAACTGCACTCACACAACACGCCTGCAGCAACAGTTAGGACTCCTCCCTCCCTTTTAAGAGCGTTTTCGCTTCTGAGGACATTGTGGTTGTAAAGCCACATGTTAGTAGTCTGGCCCCGGTGTAATCAACCAGTTTCTGCGGAAATGTGACGGCGGAACCGGTTCGCAGCGGCGCGAGTCCCCCCCACCCCCACCCCCCTATCTAATAGCGTCACGCTTACAATTTTATAGACTTTTTTTAAGAGCTTAGGACATGTCTAGCGTGTGTAATAATCCGGGGCTTGGGTGAATCACATTTGAAAAGTTTTTAACTTACCCGGACACCGAGCTCTCTCCTTCCTCGCTGATGATTCTGACATGCTTGCGTTTAAGACGCTGCATCATCACCGTAGTATCCCCGTGCCATGCTAAGTCTGACCTACAAACATTGCATGTCTTCGCCTGATTTAACTGAAAATGCTCCCAAACTTTAGAAGTTTTTACTTTTTTGGGGTCTCGCTGCTTCTGCCATGTTCCTCTTACAAACACCTGCCGGCTCTCCACCGGTCTGCGTGCAACGGCGGGCGGGAGGGGAGGGGGCTTTTGGAAGAGTTGCGCAACACAACGAATCGATGACGCAATTCGTTGCCAACGCTTTTAGTAATCGATTTTCATCGAATTTATCAATTCGTTGTTGCAGCCCTATTGTTTACTATTATGTAAATATAACATTTCCTCAATTGAACTGTTGTGTTATGCAGTGTCTTGCCTAACATTTTTAAAAAAATTGTTACATTTATCTTGTAGATATTTCACAAAGTCAGACCACCTGAGGTTTGCTAAAGATTCCCTCATCCAGGAGGTGATGAAGATGGAGGAGAACAGGGTTGCCAGTAAAGAACCAGAGGCAGCAGAGCCTGTGAGCAAGGCACCTCGTCAAGGAGCAGGAAGCAGCCTTGGCAGCATCTTAGATGAGATCTTAGAAGAGCGTCAGCCAGAGGCCCAATCTGTGAGTACCACATCAGCAGATGTCCAGGTACGGATCTACCTTTCGGAACAAACCATCTCTAGGAAAAGCAATCCTCTAGACTACTGGAAAACACATGCTACACAGTTCCCTTCACTGGCTGCTGTTGCAACCAAATTTCTCTGTGCCCCCTGCACCTCAGTGGACAGTGAGAGACTCTTTAGTGCAGTGTCAAACATTCTTGACGAGAATAGGAATCGGCTCTCCCCCGACAAGTTAGAGATGCTGATTTTCCTCAAAAAAAAAAACATGCACTTTATTTGGGAGCCTTAGAGTAAAAGTTGAGCTCCATGTAGAGCACATGGAAGAGGTGATTTACCAGTTCTTTGCAATTTGATGTTGTTTTATTCTTGAATGGTGTTAAGTTTGTACACCACTTTGATTAGGCATATCTTTTGTTCGTTTTAATAAACTAGTCAGTCTAAAGGCCTAAGATGTATTTTATTTTGTTACCTGACTAAATTATGCAACTACCTCTTAGAGGTGGAGGTAAGCACTTTAATTTAACTTCTATTATTGTGTTGAGTTATTTTACAAACCTTTTCTACTTTTCTATAAAAACAAATTTGTTTACATATTGTTGCACCACTGATAAGCTACAAAGATATAATTTTGTTTACTTGGTTTGAAGTGCTGCTGCACTAACAAAATGTTTCTACTTTCTTATGGTATTATGTTGGATGCCGTCATTTAAATAATAATAAAAAAACCTAACAGGTCAATTTGGGTGCAGTCTCCTTTTTTTCTTGCTATTTTATTGTATTGCTGAAGTATCGGATCGGGACTCGGTATCGGCAGATACTCAAAATCAAATGACTCAGAATCGGATCGGGAGCAAAAAAATGTGATCGGAACATCCCTAATTTAAAGCTTAAATTGAGCCCACGTTCATGTCTGGCGGTCTGCCACGCTTACATTTTTAATCGCTGTTTTTATCTGTGAGCTGGGTCATGTTCAGATTTAGGACATGGTGTCTCACCTTTTTGCTGGCCCCCATCATAGTTTTTGTTGTTCTATTAGATGTTTTAGATTTAAGAATGACCCCGCCTTTCCACCGGATACGTCAGCGACGCTTAACATAACAGACACAAATGGACCCACGGGGAGCGTTTCACCATGAGCGCTTCACCAGGAGCGTTTCACCATGAGCGTTTCACCAGGAGCGTTTCACCAGGAGCGCTTCACCAGGAGCGTTTCACCAGGAGCGTTTCACCAGGAGCGTTTCACCATGAGTGCTTCACCAGGAGCGTTTCACCATGAGCGCTTCACCAGGAGCGTTTCACCATGAGCGCTTCACCAGGAGCGTTTCACCAGGAGCGCTTCACCAGGAGCGCTTCACCAGGAGCGTTTCACCAGGAGCGCTTCACCAGGAGCGTTTCACCAGGAGCGTTTCACCAGGAGCGTTTCACCAGGAGCGCTTCACCAGGAGCGCTTCACCAGGAGCGCTTCACCAGGAGCGCTTCACCAGGAGCGTTTCACCAGGAGCACTTCCACCAGGAGCGCTTCACCAGGAGCGTTTCAGACACAAAACGGTATCGAAAGCGTTCCACACAGCTGGTCCACGAGGTCACAAAATCCCACAACAATTGCAAGACCACGCGTGATTTTAGCAGTTCCCATGTTGATAAGCAAAGAGAACAATGACCATATGTATCCGGGTCTGTGTTTTTTCTGTTCTGTTGACCTCGGCTACAGAGGTTTCTTAGGATTGACGTACTTTTTTTTTACTAGCTAAGCAACTGGAAATTAGAACGTGAGTTTTATTTAGAAAATTTCTGGATGGCTTCCACAGCTTCTGTGTTGTTCGGCCCGACCTGAACTGGAACCGTAGCCTGTAATAAAGAGACATAAATTATAAGCAACGTGTACCTACGCTTGTGGGACGGTTCCAAAACAACGCTTTGCTGTCAGTAGAAACTCACCCATCCAGTATAACGTCCGCTAATCGCTGCGTGCTACGATTAGCGGACGTTACTCGATGCTTGCGTCTGGTGGAAAGGCCCGGTGATTGTAAATTACATTTGATGCTTGAATAATTCCTCCATATTCCTTCACATAAACTTTTTATTTATTTATTTCATTTATTCTTTCACATTTCGAGTTTATATTCATTCATGAGTGCGTCTGTTTTAACAGGCTCAGCAGAATGATGGTGATGGAGCGACCCTGGTCGCTGCAGTCGGCTCCGGATCGTTAGAGAGCGCTTCTCTTAACGCAGAGGTCCGTTCGTTAGACACTTCAAACACAACAGTTAAGTACATGTGTGATGAACTATTGGCATAAAATTATTAACTTAGCTTTATTGTTTTATAGCCTCTGTTTTACTTTTTAATTCAGTCTTTATTCTGTACGAATTAATATTTTGAAAAGAAGGTTAAGGAACACTAAATGTGTTTTTTATTAACACCTCTCATCAATTTCCTTATCAGCCTCTCCACTGACGTAGCGTTCTTGCTGGCATATTGGTTTTGCTGACACGTGGGGTTTCGTTTGTAGGGTGACAGGCCAGAAGCTGTGTGTGCTGATCAGAGGGAGGAGTTGGAGAACCTACGTAAGCAGCACGAGCTGCTGAAGAAGATGCTTGAGCAGCAAGAACAGCTCAGGGCCCTGCAGGGCCGGCAGGAAGCACTAATGGCCATGCAACGCAGTGCAGAACATGCACTTGCTGTGATTGAAGACGCTGGTGAGTGATACACACTTTTTGCCGTAATATGTTACAAAAGAAACGAGTCATCACAAAAGCTTCTCCGATGTCTTTCTGCTTTTAAAACTGTTGTTGACTTTAGTTGTCACAGAAACTACTAACAGTGTTTCCGGCCTGAGCGTAACATCAGAACTGAATGATGAGTTAAATGAGTTGATCCAGCGTTTCCACAAACAGCTACATGACTCTCAGGTACAGTTAAAACAAGATCAGCACAAAATCCATAACTAGCCCTTATGTCATCTAGATAACGATATAATCTGCTGTGGGAAATATGTGTTGAAGATCAGTAGATTTCATTTGTAACGTTAACATCAATAGTTGGAGATGTCTCCTGAACATCAGGATAAAAACCTTTGACATTCTATTGACAAGGCTTTTAAACTCTAAAAATTCTCCTGCAGACCAAAGCAGTGCCAGATAACCGTCACCAGGCACGGAGTCTTTCCCTCTCCAGAGAAGTTGGCTGGCCCAGAACCCCCCACGTTGTTGGTCCACCTCAACACCGGCCCCTCCTTCACTCTGCGTCTGGCCCGCACACCGGTCTAGACACGGACACTACTGCAGCCAGCGCCAAACTCACTAAGCTACAAGAACTCCAAGACAAAAAGCAAACAATGGACAAGATTCTACGAGAGTTGCATTCACTCAGAGACCAGACACTAAACAATAACTCATGTAGGAGGATTTATTTTAAACCCCCCTTCTCACAACCTCTGTTTGTCTTTGGCCAGTGCATGGTGCTGATGAACTGCTTGTTTATTTTCAGGCCGTGGCTTGTCAGCACTTTGCAGTTCAAGTATGGAAGGATCTTCAGATTGTCCATCTGTCCTCTGCTCTAATGGAGCCATGGCGTCCACTTCCTTTCAGCCTTTGCCCACACAACGGCAGGATGGCTCGAGCTCCAACAAGCTTCGGTACAAATAAGTCATACACACATTTTAAAGAAGACGCAAAGTCAGAACAGTGTAAGGGTCGTGTGTTGGCAGGAATCTGGCAATACCATATATTTCACAGTACAGGAGACACGATACGATAGATCACAACCCTAAAAGCCAGATGAAATATGCAATTTTTTAGACTGAATATAACTGCAAAACTCTGGTTAGACACTTCTCAGCATAGACATGAATATGTACACGCCGTGTTGGGCGCTGGAGAGCGTAACTGTGCTGCTGGCATAGTGGGTGGGTTACACTCTAAACCCAACTGGAGCCAACACGGGGTGAGCTACTATGACTATGCTAACAACGGGTGTACTATTAAACAGATCACGTGGGACGACTATTGACTAGCCTACCTGTTGGGATTTTATATTTAAATTTATTTAGTTTAATTATGTTTGTATTTTAATTGTCGTGCCATACTTCACTATGTGAAAAACATAATAAAATGTGTTTTTAGTTAGGCAAGCGCATTCTTAAGTAGAAATAAATGGGGACCCATCCAAAATGGCGGCCTTCTGCTACGCCAGCTCCAGTAGGCAGCACCAGTCCACCTAGCACCTATGTATACGATGTCTGTGCTTCCAAGAGATTTTGTTGTTCTGTCAGAACGAAGTTGGTAAAAATGCTGCTACCTAGCAGTTGGATTTGAACTGCACCACACCAACGAAATACAGTAAAACGTGTTAATATTTTCATGTAAATTCTCTCTAGAAAATCAATACACTGCTGTCAAATCTTGATTTAGTATCATAACACCAAGTACTTCATCTTATTTTCTTTCACACTTTATCAGCAGCATGTTTCATTAGAGTAAAGTTGAAATACTAATACCTCATCACAAAATCATGTTTTTCTGTACTTGAACCACAGGAAGTGGGAGGGCCTTATTCTAATGTGTCACATGACCATCATAATTAAACCCAGTACAGTGACAGTTCTTTCATATGTTCCCATAGGAAGCTAAAGGAGGTCCATAAGCGTCTGAATGAGCTGAGAGAACTGGTTCAGTACTATGAGCAGACTTCTGACATGATGGTGGATGCCGTCAATGAAAATGTGAAAGAGGTTGACGATGAGGAGGAGGAGGATGAGACTGAGGATGGATCTATGTTTGAAACTATTTTTGACTCAGAGCAAGAGAATCGTCAGCATTTAACCAACATCAGGTGTGTGTAAATTAAGAACTTGAATTGCTTTTCTGAGCTGGTTCCAGTATCATAGCCAGACTGTATCTCTATCTTCAGAAACCCACAGCGCAGCAGGAACTGGGCAGACCTGAACAGCCTGACTAACGGCCGCAGCGTCAGGGCTAGTACGACCAACAATCGCAATGGCCGACTCAACACCGAGTGCGAGATCAACAATCGGACAGCAGCTAACCTCCGCAGCCTCAACGTCGCCACACCCATAGGTCTGCTTTTTCAATTCATTGCTTAAAAAACGAAGGATCAGTTATTCTGAGTGGATCAGGGAAAAAGATGAATACCAATGTAAAGTTTCTATTAAAGGTGTGATTTAACCAGATTTTGCTCCCATTCAGAGTGCCAGTACAACAGGGACCAACCCTATGATCAGGGGAAGGATGAAGATGAGGAGGACGATTATGTTGATAACGATGAAGGGGCACAGGCTCTGGTTCCAGACAGTGTGTCAGAGTCCAGCCGAAGGAGCAGCCTCGGGAATGATGCAGAACTTACTCCGAAGCTTCATCGACAAACGGCAAAGCAAAAACTCAGGCAGCTGCAGGAGCTGGTGGCCATGGTTCAGGTAGAGACCTCAGAATCCTTCATGGTGGGCAGAAATGGTCATCAGATGCAGAAGAGTTTTTTATTTTTAGAGTTTGTCATGTTTCAATTTCAGGGTTACTTAGTCTATTTTAGCCACTCAGAGAAGAGATCAGTAAGTGGTTGTTAAACAGAGCAAAGGTCATGCACAATCTCTAGTTTTGAATATTATTTTGAAAAAAATTGAGGCAGTCCTTCTATCTGCAGAGTGATGACACAGATGGAACAACAGCTAATGAGGATGAAGCTTTGCACCAACAGCCAAATAATACCAGAGCTCCGATATCCGGGACGCCGGTGGACCACTCCAAAAAAAGTCCCAGAGATGTCGCCCGCTCCAGCAAGGCCAGGTCTGAGACCAGCTGGCCTCATTGTTTGTGCTGTTACTCTACAAACTGGTTATGCGACTTATTTGCAGCTTTGTGGATTTAATTTCCGTTGCATCATAGCTGCTCTGGTTTTCCCTACCAGGGAGAAGCTGTATGAGGAGAAGCTGCGTCAGCAGAAGCAGGAGCTGAAGCAGCTGCACGAAGAACGCCAGCGACTCATCGAAATCCAAGGCAAGATCCAGGACCTGCAGTGGGCCTGCCCTGACCTTCAGGTACTCCCCTCTTTAGTCCACTCACTCTAACAGTCTGCATATACTGAGAAACCAGTGTGAGGTTCCATACACTACCTACCTACGCTGTAGAGCAGTGGTTCCCAAACTTATTTAGCCGCGCACCCCCTTCTCTGTCCCGACCATGTTGACGCACCCCCAGCCCCACATCAGGGCATGGCTATATAAAGGGCATGGCTATATATATTTATATAGCCATATATATATATATATATATATATATATAGATATAGATATAGATAGATAGATAGATAGATAGATAGAGATAATCAGACGTCACGCTAAACCAGGGGTCGGCAACCTGTTTCCATCAAAGAGCCATTATTACCCGTTTCCCACAGTAAAGAAAACACCGCAGCAGCCGCGGCGTTGTGGGCGGGGCCTACCCTCAGACAGCAGAGCGCTGCTCACAACAGGTGACAGCAGCCAGTACCGGTCGCTCGTGTATGTCAAAGTTATCTTTCATAAGACGATAATCAATAAAACGATTTATATAAAGTGGATCCAGAAGTTGTAGCCCGTCTCTGCCGACAATATGTTGATATTTTTCACCCTGTTGGTGGTTTTACTGAGCAGGTGCCACTTTTGTCATACGTTTCTTTTAAAACATGTTTAGACTGTTCAGAATACAAATCCAGGCTCTGTCACGTTTGATTTTTGTAATTAAACTTTGTAGGTGGGGAAGGTCAGAAAAGGATCCGATCATTTTGTTTTTCCCTCGTTTACAGCGACAGAGATAACGGCGCAGTGCGCCTGGCTCTGGTGTTAATCAAGTTTAATTTTATCTATTTTCACAAGAAAACAGAACAGTTAAAAGCAGGGCTTGTGTTGACCGGACAGTTCCTGTGTTTGGCCGTTTATTTTGACGGAGAAAGAATAGAAAGAATTACCCCGACGCATGGAGACGAACTGACATTTTATTCTACGCACATCGCAGATGTAGCTAAATCACTCAAGAACAGATTCCCATCTGAACTTCTGAGCTGTACACCGCTCAGCGCAGCTCACTGTCAGCGTGTACATAAGGTGCACAGCGAGCTGAAGATGTGGAGAGGGGCTTGGAGCGCATCGCAGAACCAGAGCGCATGCAGGAAGATTCCTTCCACTGAAGCGAGAGTTTTCCAAACCCGGTCTCTCAGAGAGATTTGTCACTTAGAAAATGTTCCCTGATGATGAAACTTTGGCTGAATTGTGCTTGTTCCTGTCTCCAATGTGGCGTCTGAGGAGAGTCCCAGAATCTCACATCGTCGTCAGCTCAGAAAGCATATATGATTACGCACAAGAGTGACGCGTCAACCCGGTCACACAGTAGACCGGGTTGGAACTGTTCAGGTTTACGCAGACAATCTTTACATTTAGAATTGGCATACAGATGTAAAATTAATGCAGTAAAATATAAAGCATTTTATTTAAATATCCATTCATTATTTTACAAGCACAGAGAGCCACATCTGATGGATGGAAGAGCCGCATGCGGCTCCAGAGCCGCGGATTGCCGACCCCTGAGCTAGGGCATGTGGGGAGGACACACACACACACACAAGCAAAAATACTTGTTTTCAATTATATTTTCTTAGGCCCACTCACAAATGAGTTTCTGGCTACGCTAATGGTGACTTTTGACAGACTTCTCTGAGCTCCGCAGCCATTACACTTTTCACCTCGCGCACCACACTTTGGGAATCCCTGCTGTAGAGAGCAGCATCGCTGAGAAAACATTCTTACTTATTATTTAAAGGAGACATAACATGCTTTTAAGTTATTCCTTTTTACATCTAAATCCTTCAGTTGGGGTCTAAATACAGTGGAACTGCAGTTCTTTGGTCTGATTTCCTCATTATTGTTGCTCTACAGACCCTCATCTACCCCTGTTCTGAGGAGAGTCTTGAGAACGAGCCGTTTTTGGGTACTGTCTCTTTAAACTGGAGGAGGAGCTGTAAACTCCGCCCCCCTCCACAGTGCAGACATGTACTCTCCTCCCCCAGTCGGACTTTGTAGTTCTATAGAGAAATCATTATTTAGCATAGCAGAAACATTATATTAGCATTTTTAAAACATGTGGGGAGAGTTGTTCATCAGGCTGTTTCATGGCTGCTAACTCTCTCATGCATTTGTCTGTAGTCACTCACACACACCCGTCACGGCCGACGGAGGGACAAGCGAGCAGGCACGTGCGCGCGCGCACACACACACACACACATCCGTCACAGCCGACGGAAGGACAAGCGAGCAGGCGCGCGTGCGCACACACACACACACACACACACACACACACACACACACACACACACACACACACACACACGGAATGCTGCTTGCTTATTTCTATAAAAAATGTTTTAAAAAATGATACAGCTATTAAAACACCATTAAAAGAATATATTTTATTAAGATCTCTATCTATATATATATATATATATATATACATACATATAATTTTATAAGTAGTCTTATTTTATATTGGGTGTCTTAATGGCTGAAAATGGATAAAAAGCAGTTACATTTTAATTTAAAGATTTGAGATTCTAGTCAAAAATAAAGAACATTCCTCCAAATGTTCTTTAATGTGATCATTATAATTCTAATGCTTACAACTTTGTTTTTATTGTCGGCAATGCGTAGCCTATATCTTTATTAAATGTGTTTAACTGTAAAGTGGTAATTCTCTCTAATGTGTACACAGAGGTGGACATCAGTGCTGCAGTGAAATTCCCAAGATCAGTCTGCTTTGCTAACAAATATAGTTAAATCTTACCTGCATTCTAAATAAATACCGTTAGGTGGAAACATCAGTAGGCATCGAGTTATTGATACAATCCCTAACAGCCAGAATGGAAGAAGAGCATGCTGGGCCATCCTGGATCTGAGCCTGTTCTGTGTATTTACCTACAGGATGCAATAAATGTCTACAAGGCTGAGTTTGGACCATTACATCTAAAAGAAAACATACAATCCGTGATTTTTTTATTGTTTACATTAATATACAAATTTTCTAAGTATTAACCTCACAGCAAATAAGTAGAACAATATAATAAACAGGCTTTAGTAGTTAAACAGGCGTTGTGCACACAGGTGCTTTGTGTCTCGGTGCTGGTGGTGTCTAGGTCTCAGAGTTCCTGTCCTCCTGCCGTCTTCTGTTGTCCTCAGGATAGGAACTGATGTTTCCTGATGATGAGGGAGGGGCAGTATGTGGGCTTCAAACTGGTCCTGGATAACAGTGGGAGACCTCCGTTGTCTGAATACTGAGACCAGAGGGTTGGTGAGATGCAGGTCTTCTCTACCTCATCTAGAAACGGAGTTGGTTCAGGGAAAACTTTTCCAAAGACCAGTTCAATGATGTCATTGCCATATTCTGCAATGATAGACAATAACATTAGTGACATATTTTGTTTACAAGCAGCTTTAGGAAAGTTGTTTCTTTAGCTTTCATGTTTATAGTCACGTTTGTGTTGCTGCAGTGACTTCATATTCTTACAAATGTAATAAAATAGTGACACTAAAATTATACAAATGACTCCTTATGAAAGGAAGCTCAGAGAGCAGTGCAGACAGACTTACTACATGCTGCAGCTGTTTTTGTAGGCCAGCTGCTGCTGAATTTGGGGATAGTTATTCTGCACACATCCAGATCAGAAGGTCGATTACAGAAAATAATGTAAATCAATTATTTCTAAACAGACTAAACAAGTAAAACATCAAATAAATCACTCTGCTGTCATCAGACGGAGTGATTCAGGGGGTGAGGTGTTCTTAATGATGAGGGTGGCTAAGGTGTGTCATCACTCACTTTGGTCTGGTCCAGACCGTCTCTTTACTGGTGCGTCTCCTTCCTCAGTAGGTGACGTGAAACTCCAACATCTGAACGTTCTGTGTTCCTTAGAGGAGAAGAAAAGTAACATTAGCAAGCTGGCTAAATTATTTTTTACTAGCATCTCAAGGACTTGGAGAAGCAGATCTTCACTAACCTAAACATCAGACCAGTTTGTCCCAGCTGAGCTCATCAGGGCGTTAGTCTGACAGCCTGTCAGTGAAACACGGCTCTAGCCTTCTGGATGTGGACTGTAAAAAGCAAAGGAGCATTTTTACTTTGTTTTAATTATTTTACAGCCGATTTTATCAGCTTTCCGATGCTCACGCTCATACAGACGGTGAGCTTTGCTGCGTCTGACTGATGCAGAGTTAGTTTTTATACAGGTGCTGGCCAGTAAATTAGAATATCATCAAAAGGTTGAAAATATTTCAGTAATTCCATTCAAAACGTGAAACTTGTACATTATATTCATGCAATGCACACAGACCAATGTATTTCCAATGTTCATTACATTTAAATTTGATATTCATAAGTGACAACTAATGAAAACTCCAAATTTGGTATCTCAAAAAATTAGAATATTCTGAAAAGGCTGAATATAGAAGACACCTGCTGCCACTCTAATCAGCTGATTTACTCAAAACACCTGCAAAGGCCTTTAAAAGGTCCCTCAGTCTTGTTTTGAAGGCACCACAATCATGGGGAAGACTTCTGACTTAACAGCTGTCCAAAAGACAATCATTGACACCTTGCACAAGGAGGGCAAGACACAAAAGGTGATTGCTAAAGAAGCTGGCTGTTCGCAGAGCTCTGTGTCCAAGCACATTAACAGACAGGCGAAGGGACGGAAAAAATGTGGTAGAAAAAAGTGTACAAGCTCTAGGGATAACCGCACCCTGCAGAGAATTGTGACGACAAACCCATTCAAAAATGTGGGGGAGATCCACAAAGAGTGGACTGCAGCTGGAGTCAGCGCTTCAAGAACCACCACGAGGAGACTCATGAAAGACATGGGATTCAGGTGTCGCATTCCGTGTGTCAAGCCACTCTTGAACAAGAAACAGCGCAAGAAGCGTCTCGCCTGGGCCAAGGACAAAAAGGACTGGACTGATGCTGAGTGGTCCAAAGTTATGTTTTCTGATGAAAGCAAGTTCTGCATTTCCTTTGGAAATCAAGGACCCAGAGTCTGGAGGAAGAGCGGAGAAGCACAGAATCCACGTTGCATGAGGTCCAGTGTAAAGTTTCCACCGTCAGTGATGGTGTGGGGTGCCATGTCATCTGCCGGTGTTGGCCCACTCTGTTTCCTGAGGTCCAGGGTCAATGCAGCCGTCTACCAGGAAGTTTTAGAGCACTTCATGCTTCCTGCTGCTGACCAACTTTATGGGGATGCAGACTTCACCTTTCAACAGGACTTGGCACCTGCACACAGTGCCAAAACCACCAGCACCTGGTTCAAGGACCATGGTATCCCTGTCCTTGATTGGCCAGCAAACTCGCCTGACCTTAACCCCATAGAAAATCTATGGGGTATTGTGAAGCGGAGGATGCAATACGCTAGACCCAACAATGCAGAGGAGCTGAAGACGACTATCAGAGCAACCTGGGCTCTCATAACACCTGAGCAGTGCCACAGACTGATCGAGTCCATGCCACGCCGCATTACTGCAGTTATTGAGGCAAAAGGAGCCCCGACTAAGTATTGAGTGCTATACATGCACATTCTTTTCATGTTCATTCTTTTCAGTTGGCCAACATTAGAGAAACAAACATTTTTTCATTGGCCTTTAGAATATTCTAATTTTCTGAGATACCAGATTTGATGTTTTCATTGGTTGTCACCTATAAATATCAAAATTAAACGTAATAAACATCGGAAATACATTGGTCTGTGTGCATTGCATGAATATAATGTACAAGTTTCACGTTTTGAATGGAATTACTGAAATATTTTCAACCTTTTGATGATATTCTAATTTACTGGCCAGCACCTGTATCTGCAGTGAGACAAAAAACTAACCTCACTTCACTCAGAGATCGTTCTTTAAAACTCTATTAAATCCACTGTGTTGACGCACTTTAATGACTTTGTCACGCTGCATTTTAGCTGATATGGGACTTTATTTACTGGGACTTTATTTACTGGATGCTAAGATTACATCACACTCACGTAGAATAACACACAGGCTCTCTGCTGTTACAATCAGTGGGAGGTTATCATCTGGTGTAAAAGAAGGCGTTGATCAGAAATCACGTTTTATTCCACGAAAATCAGCCAAATCCACATTAATCTGGGTGCTAACTTTACTAGCATACTGTGCTAGCGATAGCAAGCCGGATGCTAACGCTTTAGTGCTGCTAATGCCCGTAAATCTAAAGTAAAGTTTGTCGACATTTTAGAGTGATATGAAGCTTACCGCTCTGCTGCTGTGTCCCAGTGCTGCCACATTCAGATGGAAATGACTCCTTTTAGATAGATGAAGCCCTCAGTACTTACTAGCCTGGAGACACGAACGAACGAACGAACCACGCGCGCGCGCACGCACGCACGCACGCACAAACAAACACAAACACACTACTTTTTCTTCTGTGTTTTTTTAGCAGTAGTGTCATCAGCTCCTGGGTTTAAATACTGCCACACCACCCTTCCTTAAAACGAGGAACAGTTTTGAGCTGTGTGTGGCTAAAATAACCAGACATTCTGCATTTTTCCAATAGGACTACAAAAAATCTTAGCGAGAAGAAAAAATGGCGGATTGGCTCTGTGTTTAGCCGAGGGCCATTACCATATTTGGTAGTTATCCTGACGAAATAAATTACTGATGTAATAGATAATGTGAAAAACTGAACGGGTGGACAAATATGCCCAAAACTTAATTATTAAATATCTAAATAGCAACTCCAGTGAATAATATAAGCCTTTTTGCTCACTTAGACACTTAAAATGTGAAACACACTGTGTTAATGGATAAAAAAGTGGGTTTTTCATGTTATATCTCCTTTAAAAGATCAGTCACACTGAGTTTAACATGCAGACTGAACGTGAAAACAGTCTTCACCCCTTTTTTCCTGCATTAGCTTCTGATAGCAAATGAACAGAAAAGCTCTTGGTCTAGAAAAGCCTGACAGATCTACGTCACACTGTCTTTAACATTCATGGACTCACCCATTTTGACTCACAACTGGAGGGCTGTTGTTGGGTTAGCGCCCAGGAACCAGCTCGACTAATAGAAGCTAATCATTAGCATTAGCAACTTCACCACACAGCAGAAGATGTTCGAGCTTGTGGTATTTGTGGAGATAAAACATCAACGTTGCAGAGTAAACAGAGTCAGTGGTAGAGTCGCGTTTCACGTTACTGTTGTCCAGTAAGAGCGAGATGTCCAAATATCAAGAAATAAGACTCCAAATCCTGTCGTCTTAAGCTGCTTTCATCCTGCTGGCTTCTATCACAGACCACACATATGTAGATGCCATGTGGACTATTTGTGCTGGTGTAGCAGCGAGCCGCCATGTTGAATGTTCCCATTCATCCCCAGTCATGGGCGTCGCACCCGTGGGGGATTCAACGCCCACACTTTTCCAGCCGTTTCGCTCACCTCCACACCAGTCTGGTTTCTCTACGTCGCACTCACTCTGTTTGCCTCATCTCCTTCTTCACCTCCTCTCCTGTTTCTCCTTAAACCCGACATCGGCTGTCGGGTTTAAGGAGAAACAGGAGAGGGAGGGAGGGAAGAGCTCGACTGAATTCATAATTTTACATCTTGACATTAGCTGTACAAACTCTGAGTTTGATAAAGTGAAGAACAACAATTTGCAGAGGTTTATAACAGGCGCGGCGCCAGGTTTTCATTTTTGGGTGGGCCACGGTAATTTTGGACGGACCTTAGTGTGTTTGTGTGTGTGTGTGTGTGTGTGTGTGTGTGTGTGTGTGTGTGTGTGTGTGTGTGTGTGTGTGTGTGTGTGTGTGTGTGTGTGTGTGTGTGTGTGTGTGTGTGTGTGTGTGTGTGTGTGTGTGTGTTTTCCACTTCAAACACTGGTCTAACCAACCAGACCAGCGTGTCCAGTAACATATTAATGTTACAATGAAACAGTTTCACTTCATGTAGGCTAGGAACATTTCACCTGCCGTGGCCCGACCGCTTCTGCTCCACATAAACTTTGTGCATGATCAAATGTCTCTACAGGAGCTTTCTGAGCTGAAGAGGCTATTCTGCCTCAGACTGGATGCGTCATGCGTCTCCATATTAGAGACGGGAACAAGCGCTGTTCAGCCAAAGTTTCATAATTTCATAAAAATAACATTTTTCTAAGTGACACATCCCTCAGAGAGACCGGCTTTCCAGACCGCTTCAGTGGGAGGAAATCTTACCGCATGTGCCGTGGTTCTGCTCTGCGCTGCAAACCCCTCTACAGATCGTGAGCTCACTGTCCACCGTGTGCGCTCCGATCCACGCTGAGCACAGTGTCCAGTAGGGCTGCAACAACGAATCGATAAATTCGATGAAAATCGATTACTAAAAGCGTTGGCAACGAATTGCGTCATCGATTCGTTGTGTTGCGCAACTCTTCCAAAAGCCCCCTCCCCTCCTGCCCGCCGTTGCGCGCAGACCGGTGGAGAGCCGGCAGGTGTTTGTAAGAGGAACATGGCAGAAGCAGCGAGACCCCAAAAAAGTAAAAACTTCTAAAGTTTGGGAGCATTTTCAGTTAAATCAGGCGAAGACATTCGTTACCTGCAACGTTTGTAGGTCAGACTTAGCATGGCACGGGGATACTACGGTGATGATGCAGCGTCTTAAACGCAAGCATGTCAGAATCATCAGCGAGGAAGGAGAGAGCTCGGTGTCCGGGTAAGTAAAAAACTTTTCAAAAGTGATTCACCCAAGCCCCGGATTATTACAGGCTAGACATGCCCTAAGCTCGTAAAAAAAGTCTATAAAATTGTAAGCGCGACGCTATTAGATAGGCGGGGGGGGGGAGACTCGCGCCGCTGCGAACCGGTTCCGCCGTCACATTCCCGCAGAAACTGGTTGATCACACCGGGACCAGACTGCTAACATGTGGCTTTACAACCTCGGTGTCCTCACAAGCGAAAACGCTTTTAAAAGGGAGGGAGGAGTCCTAACTGTTGCTGCAGGCCTGTTGTGTGCGTGTAGTTGTATACTGGTTAATATATTTTTGGGTTCAGTTGCTTTCATGTGTCCTAATGTGAGTCTATTTGGGATCATTGGAATGATCAGCAGCATCTCTTGATGTGACTTTAAGGCAGTTGCCCAGGGCATCATCACAAGGAGGATGGCATTCATTTACTTTTGTTTTATTTGGTATTTTTCAGTCATTTTTGGAAATAGTGATTAATTCACAGCCTATGTTTAATTTCATTTAAAAATTAGTTGTTTGACATCCCCAATTATAATAAATGTCTACAGATGAGATCAAACAAAACAGATGAGAATTGCCCTTAAAGAGCAAGTCACCCCCAAATAAACTTTTTTTTGCTGATAAACTAAATGAACAAGTGTCTAATCGTGCTGCAGACACGTGTCGTCAATAATTTGGCACTTCAGTATATCTTAGTTAAAATTTAAATATTCTGCCTAAAACTGGCAGTGTTGTGCCGTTGTCAGGTAAAAACTCTGCACTGTATTTTAATTTAAATCTGCCACCGCTATTGGCTAAGAAGTATGCTATGATGTAAACTGGTACATTATGATGTCACAATGCTGTCGTGAGCCTGAGTGTGTGTGTATTTGTTAGCGGCTCCGCCCTCTCGGTCTGCCAGGCAACAGCATGTGTTGCATTTTTCAAACATGAAGCGGGAGTGGAGTTAGACTCTGGTAGGGGTTGACTTGCTCTTTAAGCTGTTTAACTTTGACCAAGCATTTTAGGTCACAGATAGGTGTAGCTTAAGGTCTCTGTCTATACACCTTATAAGACAATTTAGGTGATGGCATGTTGGTTTTCTGCTATTGAACTGTTTTCTAATAATGTTGTGTTTAAGTGAAGGAAGGAAGGAGAAAAATAACGTTTCCCTAGCAGTTTTAAAAAATGTCCCTATGTAATCCGATTAATCGATTAATCGTGTCGAGACCCCATCCGATTAATCGATTATCCAAATAATCGTTTGTTGCAGCCCTAGTGTCCAGTATAAAGCTCTGACGTTCTGATGGGAATCATTTCTTGATTTAGTTACCTCTGCGATGTGCGTAAATGTCAGCTCATCCATGCGCATCAGTGTGCGTCGGGGTAATTCTTTCAAAACAACCAACATCCTTGAGTTTATCCGTCAAAATAAACAGTCAAATGGAAATATCTGTAACCTGCCATTTAACTGTTTTACCTTCTTGTGAAGATTGTTGCAAAGAGAAACAACTAAACCTGATTAACCCCAGAGCCGTGCGCACTGCGCTGTACTGACTGTAAATGAGGGGGACAACGATTTAATCGGATCCTTCTCTTACCTTTTCAACATGGTTTAATGTAAAGTTTCATTCAGTACAAACTTTAGTTACACCAATCTAACGAGACAGAGCCTGGATTTGTATTCTGAACAGTTTAAACATGTTTAAAACGGAGACGTGCGTGACGCGTCTAAAATTTGCACCTGCTCTGCTATTATGGAAATTAAACTAACAAGATGAATAACATGAACTTATTTTAGGCACAGACAACATCTCCCACACTTTTAAAAAGCTTGCAACGCGCCTGCCACCAGTGCATTTATTTCTACTGAGAAAGGTGTTTACCCAACTAACGTCAGACGTGATATGATAATGGATTAAATTGATATGGCGTGATAATAAAAATCTAAAGATAAAAAATCAAATAAATAAAAAAAGGCCAAAAAACCACAAAAGCAGTGTAAAGGCTAGAAACGTCAATAGTAATCCCACATGATCAGTTTTCAATCGTGCGCTAGTTGTTGCAACCAGAGGCTTCACAAAAATGGGCATAGTTTCTCGCTCTGCCCTGACTCCAGTTGGGTTTGGAGTGAGGAACCCACTCAAACTGGGCAGCAACGCTCTCCATGTATTCTTGTCTATGGCTTTTATATCCTCAAACAGGCGCACTGGAGTTGTCTTTCTCCAGAGAACGACTTACAAGACATTCATTCCTGCAAGAGAGCACAGCAAATATTAAAACTATGAGTGAAGTTGACCTATAAAACAGCTTTGTTTATATATGTGTCTGCAGTCATCTGTGTCCAGCACCGTTAGCCAGCAGGGTTTACTGAGGACGGCTCCTGTTGCAGTCTCCAGCCCCGCCCCCATCAAGGCTGTTTCATCCTCGGGACCCAAAACCAACTTGGCTGTGCTCAAAGCCACCGCTGCAGAGGCAGCTTCTTCCTCTGTCAATGATAATGAGGTGAAAGCATCTCAACTCTAACGCACCTCTGACTTCTTTTTTACTCCTAAAAGTATTTACATTTTTCCAAAAGTTCACACACGTTTACCAATTTCCTCTGTTTTGTACCTGTCAGCAGCTTTGGTCAGAAATGCGTCGTGGGCAGATGTTGCGGGAGGATCTGAGACAGCGCAGGATGCACCTGGAGTCATTGATGGCTGAACAGCAGAGGCGTAGTGGTCTCTGCGACTCACCGTGTCAGGCTGAAGACCAGGAGGACAATTCTGTACAGCCTCTCAACAGAGATGAAAGGTGGAGGACGTGCCTCCAAACAGCGGCTGTGAAACTTTTATAACTTTCCAGTTTATTTAGAAGTTTGAAAGGAGATAAATTGTTAGGAATGAACAACGGCAAAATTGTTAGATTTTTCAGTTTCTGTTTCTGTCTGGTGTCAATGCTGAGTGACAATCTTTCCTTTTTGTTTAGAACAATGGCCACCTGGGGTTCCAGTTCAGACCACCTTGATGATGACGATGAAAACGCTGATGATGAGTATCGCTCAGAAATCTGTGCTGAGGAGGAAGAGGAGCAGGAAGAGTGTACCGAGAGCAGCTCTGATGATGACGTGCATGTCTTCTCACCAGGCATGAACCAGTGTTCCCACTGTAACAGGAAGAACCAAGGAAGGTCTGACCACAGGTGGAGCCTCACACAGCTCAAATCTGTTACTTTACTTAAATTAATGAGCTCCTTTTTGTGCTTGTGTACCTTCAGCAATCTGAAGCCTCCAGCAGCCTTCTCAGGTGAGAGCTGTGACCACCTTCACAACAAGACTCAGGTGAAGCAGCAGTCCAGGCCCTCGAACCAGTCACCCAGCCAACATGGAAGCATACGTCGACAGGAGAACCTGCGCTGGCCTTCTGAGCTCTCCTTTGTTGATGGTACTCACCACTTCCAGGAGCAAATCAGCCAACTGCAGAAACAGCTGGACTTCAGCACCAGCATGTGTCAGACTCTCCTGCAGGACCAGCAGGTTTGCTTACTAACAAATCCACTCCTGTTAGCTTCGTTAGCATGTTTACAGGCTGGTCGGATTTCAAGGCCTCAGTAATAATCACAATGAGTTCAGGTTGTGTCCTGTCCCACAGCACAGGCACAGCATGAACTCCGATGAGTTCAGGCACCAGTTATTACTTAAACCCCCAACAGGGCCTGGGGGGTCAAACTGAAATTGTCCCCCTAGTGGCTGGTTCTAGCATAAGTTCAGATAAAAAGACCTCAGATACATTTTTAATTGTGGTTCTTACCTTGCTGCTAAACAATATTACCTTCTCTCGGCTCGTCAGTCATCCCTAAGCATTCTGGTTTTGAGAGGTGATTAGTTATTTATTCTTACCTGCTGATACCAATGTTGGCATAATCTGAGTAATCTCAAAGGACTACAAATAAGAAATGCCTGAACAGTTTGGATTAACTTGAAAGTTATGATTCTTAAAAACTTCTTGCTGGAAAATGTGCCCACGTAGGTGCATCTACCAGCAAAAGCTGTTCTAGGCTGGACTGGTGGGTCAGAAACAAAAGAGTCATATGTGCCTGCCTCCACAGACACTATCCTACATGCTGCAAACTCTCCTGACTGGTCAGAACAGTCTGTTACCCAACAACCTGTCATCCCCACAAGTCCAACTGGTCATGCATCAGCTGAACCAGTGCTACACCCAGCTGGCCTGGCAGCAAAATAACGTACAGAGGTAAAAGCTGTGGCATGACTAAGAATGTGTAACAGAATGCTTTCAGATGGTGCTTTTCCACCAGTTATCTGCTTGTTATTTCAGACTCAAGCAGGTCTTGAATGACCTGATCCACCAGCAGCAGTCTTCAGCAGCCGGCTGGCAGACCCAGAAGCGCGTCTCGGCTCACGAGTCCAGCCCCGGGCCCTCGGCGTCCCCTGGTGTCTTCCACCCGTACTCCTCTACTCTGCATCCCTCAGCTATCAACACGATGAGCCCTGCCTTGTCTCCATTCCCTCCCAGTACGATTATCTTATTGATTTAGAGTTTGACTTACCTTGTTTGAAAAATAACAGCAAGAAGAATAGAAAAAGTTTGTTGTTATTTTGAATTAAAAAAGCACGTGGATGACACACTTTATCTCAAGTTTATTACCTAAAGTTTGTTTTAATGAGTCTTGAGTTAATTCATTCTATTTTGCCTTACTCTTTGAAGGTTTTAACTTGCACACACCGTTCCCCACTGCGACAGGCGATTCCTTTCAGGGCGCGGCTGGTCCAGCTGCTCCAGAGTGTCAGAAGCTGCAGCTAGATCCCAACACGTCGGTTCAATTGGAGTACATGAGTTTCCCTCCGCCGCTGCAGCGCTCTCCTCTCAACACAGCGACAGAGAGAGGGTATGAAAAGCAAACATACGTTTGTTGCATCATTTTAACGCTATTTACACCCTTTTTCTTTCCTCTACTACGTCAGACCTGCTGTCCGACTTAACACTTCCTACACAAAGAACATAACTCGGCATCACGCGCCTAAAATGGAGCTTTCAGAGTCTCCCACTTCCTCTCCCGTTTTTGCCAAACGTCACTCAAGACAGAGAGCGTTTGACAAGGAGTCTCAGGGAAGCTTCAGCAGTATTCCTGACCCTGTTGATTCCACCACAGTCACAAAGGCTTTCAAGGCTGGGTGCAAAGCCTCGGCACAAGCCAACCTGGCCTCTCGGAGCAA
The DNA here is from genome assembly GCF_043380555.1 of Nothobranchius furzeri. Classification (NCBI taxonomy): domain Eukaryota; kingdom Metazoa; phylum Chordata; class Actinopteri; order Cyprinodontiformes; family Nothobranchiidae; genus Nothobranchius; species Nothobranchius furzeri. The sequence goes on along the minus strand of NC_091744.1, from coordinate 19,527,373 downwards.
GACTCCCAAGAATCGACGCCGCAGGAGCAAAGGCCACAAGAACATGGAAGGTACACAGCCTCTCAAATGGAATATAATCTCCATCTTTTTCGTTACTTGATGAATGATCGTTTGTTTATCCCCGGCTCCTCGTCAGGCCCCGACAGTGAAAGTGTGAGCAGCAGTGCAGACTTTGCCCAGGAGAGGGCAGCCATGTCTCATCACAGAGAGCAGAATCAGAGACTGTTGGAAAAACTGACTCAAGAAAAACTGGACAGCAAAGCAAAACTCGGGAACAAAAGAAACGACCTCTCCTCCGGTACAACTTAAACTCCTAGAGAAAATGATGTTCACGTCTGTTCTCTTCTTCAGTCTGTTCTGCAAATTCATGTTTTAATTTAATCCATTATCAAATTGTACCTCTCTTTTTAGTTAGTTCTTACTCTTCTTTTAATCATTTGTTTTTTAGCCTGTTTTCCATTACTGCCTCGTTCATTTTTCAAAGTTTCGGTTAATTTGTTACTTTGAATTTATCTTACTCACAGCCTATGCTTGGAGAACACCCTTCCTCTCTAACAGAATTGCATGCACAGAAGCACCAGGTAAAGTTTAACCCCACCTCCCTCTAACCACCGTCCATCATCCAATCAGGATGTCCACAGAGCCTTTCCCTGTGGGGCAGCTTGTCTTTGATCACATCACTATTTGCTTTACTGTTTAACTTTTCCCATCCTCATTTAAAGGCCCGCCCTAATCTCACATCGTGAAATCTGATTGCAGATGCGAGCAGCGACTTCTCGCTGTTCGAAGCACTGAGGGAGACCATTTACTCTGAGGTGGCCTCTTTGATTTCCCAGAACGAGTCGAGGCCTCACTTTCTCATCGAGCTCTTTCATGAGCTGCAGCTGCTCAACACGGACTATTTGAGACAGAGAGCTCTCTTTTGTCTGCAGGTGAGTCCAAAGTCTGAGTTACTCTCCTGCTGTTTGAGGTGTGATCTAGTTACTTTATGCTGAATTCAGATTTGAGGACATTTATGGTGTCCATGTGATCATAACCAGACACAATAAGGCAGCTGGGTTCCAGTTACAAACGGGGTTGTCACGGTGTGAAAATTAAACCTCACAGTTATTGTGACCAAAATTACCACGGTCTTCGGTATTATCGCGGTATTTTTTTTAACGTGCTACATTTTCACACAACTAAATAAACCCTATATCAGGAGAATATTGTCCTCGGTTTGTGTTCCAGTGAGCTTTGCAGATGTGGGGAAATGTCATCAGGCAGTAATCATTGTTAAATTCATAATTATTCTCGGAGAGAGACCAACTCTTATCTGCCCCTGGGAGCCCCGTAATGCATAGCGTCATTTCAACATGGCGGTGTCCGCGACACGGTTTATTTGCAGGTAGCGGCGCTGCGGCTGCTTTATATAGCGACTCGTTGCATTCTCTCTCAACTCAAATCCTCGGATCACGCATTTTAGCTAAAACGCTAACGTTAGCTTGCCTTGCGTTGACTGTAGAGTTGTGGGTGATGGTCACGCAGATGTATCATGAGATTTGAAGCGTTGCTGCCTTTCACAGACACTTTTTCTGCACGTGCTGCAAACAGGATAGCCGTCTTCTATCAACTGTCCCTCGGCATTCTTCAAATATCCAAAAGATGCCCGTACTTCCCACTTTGTCTTCTTTGAGGGATAAAAAATGTCCTGAGCGCTGCCGTCTCCTCCTTTGGCCATTATTTCAGCTTTAGCTTCAAGAAAGTTTTGGTTGTAAACAACAAAGCGCGCATGTGCCGCCGGCAACTTCAGCAGATGATACGGTGGCTGGTAAGGGTCACCGCGCCTACACCGCAGCCACGGTAAACCTACCGAGATAATATAGTTTTTAAAAACAAGACGGTTATTATTATTGTCCACGTTTTTACCGCTACACCGGTTACCGTGACAACCCTAGTTACAAACACAACATATCCTCCTGAGTCTTCCCTGTGTTTCCAACAGGACTTGGTGACGAAGCACCTGGCCATGAGGAGTGCAGCGGAGGAGCCGTTGCCCTCCCTCGGCCCTGCTGTGTGGACAGCAGGCTCTCAGTCTGAGCTGACACCCAGCCAGAGTCTGGTTACAAGTGATGAAGTGAGTTTTCCTTCCAGCTTGGCATTTTGACATTTTTATCTTTCTTTTCTCTTCTTGTTTTCGTCTCCATTATAAAGTCTGTCTCTGTGTCCCTATCATCCTCCCTCTTGTTTTAAAGCCATCTTTCATTAGTTTCTCCCTTAGCCTTGTCATCTTTTATCTTACTTTTCTTCTCTCTTGTCATCCTTTCGTGTTCCTTTATATTCAGATTTTAATTTTCCCTCCTCCTTTATTGTCTTTGAATTTCACATGACAGCAAAGGTCTCTCTCTCTGTCTCTCTCTCTCTCTGTCTCTCTCTGTCTCTCTCTGTCTCTGTCTCTCTCTCTCTCTGTCTCTCTCTCTCTCTGTCTCTCTCTCTCTGTCTCTCTCTCTCTCTGTCTCTCTCTCTCTCTCTGTCTCTCTCTCTCTCTCTCTCTCTGTCTCTCTCTGTCTCTCTCTCTGTCTCTCTCTCTCTGTTTCTCTCTCTCTGTTTCTCTCTCTGTCTCTCTCTGTCTCTCTCTCTGTCTCTCTCTCTCTGTTTCTCTCTCTCTCTCTCTCTCTCTGTCTCTCTCTGTCTCTCTCTCTGTCTCTCTCTCTCTGTTTCTCTCTCTCTGTTTCTCTCTCTCTGTTTCTCTCTCTCTCTTTCTCTCTCTGTCTCTCTCTCTCTGTCTCTCTCTCTCTCTGTCTCTCTCTCTGTCTCTCTCTCTCTCTGTTTCTCTCTGTCTCTCTTTCTCTCTCTGTCTCTCTCTCTCTCTCTCTGTCTCTCTCTCTCTCTCTGTCTCTCTCTCTCTCTCTCTCTCTGTCTCTCTCTGTCTCTCTCTCTCTCTGCCTCTCTCTGTCTCTCTCTGTCTCTCTGTCTCTCTGTCTCTGTCTCTCTCTCTCTGTCTCTCTCTTTCTCTCTGTCTCTCTGTCTCTCTGTCTCTGTCTCTCTGTCTCTCTCTCCCCCCTCCCTCCCTCCGTGTGTGTGTTGCTAGATTAGACAGGAGCTCTTTGTTCTGCTCCAAGGTCCCTAGAGTCGGTGCTAATTGGAAGCCAGGTCTTGAGGCGTCTAAATGTTGCTTGGGTTGAAGACGGCGAGTGAAATTGCTTCATTTAGCAAAGGAAATCACCATTTCCATGTCAGTCGAGGACAAACATGACCCCTGCTCTGTTTGAACCTGAAGCATAAAGCATTGTGCTCTTTTGCAGGAGGTGGTGGAGAAGAACTTGAGGCACGTTCAGGAGTTAAAGAGGAAGGGTGATACTGAATCTGTGGATAATGACAGCAACATGTCCACCTCCTCCATCCTGGAGCCTTTTGCCAACGATGACCTGGGTATAGTTGCACATGTTTGATAAGTGTGGGATGCTCAGTTGTTTTCAGACTCGTCTTGGAATTTGCTAAAGTGCTTTGCTCATTTGCTTTTTTCAGTGTTTTCAACATTTAAGTCGATAAATCAACCAGTTTATGCTGCAGGGCCTAAATAAATTCTACCCATCTTTATTTAACCCTTTAGTGTAAACTTGGTTGTTGCGGTTATCATTGCATTCTCCTCTCTTCCTTTTGGTCGGTTGGTTTCCAGTTTTCACACTCCTGTGTCTCCTCGCTCTCACGTCTGTGTTGCTCTGACAGGCAACACGGTGATTCATTTTGGCAATGTGGTGAGGATTAGGGAGTATGAGCGCATGAAGCTTAAAGCCGGGTTTAATCACTGCAACGCCAGCGCTGCAGGTGTGAACACTTCTGAGGCTTCAAACGCTGAACGTGCTTCTGCCAACCCCGCTGAACCGGTAGAAGGTACAAACCACACGATGCTGCTCGGATATGTGTGCAGAGACCTGATCAGGGCTTGGTGAAACAAACAAATGGATGAATTACTGATCCAAATGACATGATGTTTGCAGGAGCTGCAGCTGGAGATGTGCACTGCCCTCAGATCGACACCCAGCAGCTGGATCGTCAGATCAAAGCCATCATGACTGAAGTCATTCCCTTTCTTAAGGTAGAGCTGAACTTTTCATGCATCTGATTAGGTTCTCTTGAGCTATTCAACAAGTTGTTTCCTTCCACTGAATCAGGAGAACATGAACGAGGTGTGTTCCCACCAGCTGCTAACATCTGTGCGGCGCATGGTCCTCACTCTTACACAGCAAAATGATGACAGCAAGGAGTTTGTCCGCTTTTTCCACAAACAGCTGGGGGGCATTCTGCAGGTGGGATCTGTGCCCGAGGCCTTAAATTTGACCCTTACAGATTTGGGGAGATGAGACCTTTTTGTTCTTTTGTTCAGGAGTCTCTCAGTAAATTTGAGGGTCGTACTCTGAAGGACTGTGGCGAGGATCTGTTGGTGGAGATTTCAGAGATCCTCTTCAATGAGCTGGCCTTCTTTAAGCTCATGCAGGATCTGGACAGCAGCAGCTGTGGCAGCACCCCTGCTGCAAGACAAAGACACCAGACGGAAAAGCCCAGCAAGACGAATCACATTTCACAGGTTCTCTACTTTTCTCCTTTATTCCTTCATATCAATGATGTGAAATATTAATTAGTCTAAATTGAGTTTTCCTGCTTTTAGGAAAATGCAGAAGGTGGCACAGAGAAGTCGATTTCTCCAGCAACTGACGATGAAGATAAGGTGAGTCATTTTCACACTGATAGAGAAATCATTTATTACTATTCTAAGATCAATTTTAATCTTATAAAGTGATAAAAAATCATAATAAGATGAATTTATTACTATTACTAAAACACCTGTGAGGTGTGTTCTACATCAATGTTTCTCATTTCCTCAAGGACCAGGATGAAGCAGAGAAGGAGGGGAGCGCCACCATCCAGGAGCATTTCCTGCAGATGGAGTTGAAGAGCAGCGACGCCTCAGAAATGGAGGAGGAGGAAGACGAAGGGCAAAGTCAAGGAGCACCCCTGTCGATTAGTAAGAAAAAGTGTTTTCTTCTTCATTTTTTTCTACAAAAGGAAGAAAAACTGACTAAAAAATAGAAAACTGACATAGGTAAGCATCTGAAAATGGATGGATGATTTTTTTTTAAAAAGGGGTTAAAAAGACAAAATTAATGGTAACACTGTTCAATAAGGGTACTTCTAAGGCTTCCACGCGACCACCGGCTCCACTCTGCCTAGACAGGGTAGGAAGTGTTCACATTCACATAGACCAGATTTTTTATTACACCTTTATTTAACCAGATGAGTCAATTGAGAAGTCATTCTCATTTACAAAGACGATGTGGCCAAGAGGCAGCAGCAACAACAGACACATAGCTTTAGGGCTGCAGCTATCGAATATTTTTGTAATCGAGTACTCTATCGAATATTTTTTTCGATTAATCGAGTACTCTAATAAATTACCCTTTTGTATTTGTAAACCATTATATCAAATAGCATGTTATAATTATGAAAGACCTGTTAAAATGAGCAAGCAATTGCCAGTTATTCTTCAAGTTTTATTCAAAATTAGTTTTCAAAACTTCAGCACTTCAACTTTACTTCACAGTAAACAAATGGCTGTGCAAAAAATAAGTACACAACCTGAGCCGATTTTCCCCTCGTGCGAGAATCTGCTAGCCTGCAAGCCAGACAGAAACTAGGAGGATAACTGTTGAAGTAGCGCTGCGGGCGGCTGCGGCCCAAACAGAACCAGAACCGCTCACGGTGCATGTGCAAACAGCTCGCCGGCTGTTCCCTATTAACACACATCCGTTTTAATTTCAACACTTTTTTCTCACACAATAACAAGGATTGTCGAGAAAGCATGTTTGCCGTGGTTTTGTCAAATTATACTGATCACAAAACATTTATTTCTTTCGTTTTCCTCTCATAAATACCCATGTCCTCCTGCAGCAATCCCGAAGGACAACAAACATCAATAACACAATAAAAAGTCCTACGTTTTGTGTAAAAATGCTATTTTTTAGCACATTTTAAGTCCGACGTGTTGCTACCAGACGTACGGTGTGAGCTGAAACTGAGTGCTACAAACGAAAAAGTCGCACAGTGTTCGCAGAATATATAGAAATACAGGCTAAAAAGCATTATCTTGTAGAGGCTCCGAGTCCGCTTGCAGAAGTGACATTTACAGGTGCTGCAGCAGCATGGAGGATGTGGTGTTGTGGTAGGCTAAATCCATTTTACAGTATTTACACTGGAGTACGTTTTCCGCCTAACGACGTGAAAAATGGTCCCACATCTTGACATTTTCTGTCTTTTTCGCACTCCACCGGGGTCCATGTTGTCCGCCATGGCTTAAGAGAAAGTTAAGTTACATTCGCTACTCGCGTGTGCAGTCCAGTGGGCATGTGCGTCACTTATTTCAGTCCGGGTGAAACATGACCACGGGCGACTGCAAAGCCACGAATTAATTAAATATGAATTAAACGAATCCTCGAGGCAGAGAATTTGACTCGAGGATTTTATGTACTCGAATTATTCGAGGTACTCGAGGAATCGTTTCAGCCCTACATAGCTTTACATCAAAGTAAAACAGATAAGATACAAACATATAAAATCAAAATAACATAAAACAATTAGACATCAAGACAAAGGACTGTTCTCATAATATAATATGTACAAGCAATCAAAACATTTTCCAGCCCTCTTCCCAAGGCGGTCTGCTTCGGGCCGAACTGCTCCGACACACCTGCTGCTGACTGATTTGCTGTCTCAAATTCACACTTACCATCGGGGGAGCCTCTGACTGGCAGAATCAGCCAATGGGGGGCTTCCCGCATGTGCAATTCATCATCATTCTGGATGCTGTGGCGTTAACATGCCTCTAGTTCAAGTTCAAGTTTATTTATATAGCGCCAAATCACGACAAGAGTCGTCTCAAGGCACTTCACATAATAAACATTCCAATTCACAGTTCATTAAGCCAATCAGAAATAATGTTTCCTATATAAGGAACCCAGCAAATTGCATCAAGTCACTGACTAGTGTCAGTGACTTTACAGCAATCCTCATAATAAGCAAACATGCAGCGACAGTGGAGAGGAAAACTCCCTTTTAACAGGAAGAAACCTCCAGAGAATCCTGGCTCAGTATAAGCAGCCATCCTCCACGACTCACACACACACACACACACACACACACACACACACACACACACACACACACACACACACAGTGTCTCCAAAAGCAACGCTGTTCACCTTTCCGTGAGTCTTTAGCCCTGCCCGTGTGCTCGGAGATGCGCTCATGACCTCACTGATAAATTTGTGATAATTTTGGAGACTGCCCATATGCTCAGTCACATCCACCTTCCTAAAGATGTGTGCAACCAACCTGGCCAGGCTGGGGCCGACTGCGCGGCGTGGAGCCGGCGCTAGGGTGGGAGGGGTGACGGTGGCACAGGAGTTAAGTGCTCGCCCTGTAATCGGAAGGTTGCAGGTTTGAGCCCCGCTTAGTCTGTCGTTGTGTCCTTGGGCAAGACACTTAACCCACGTAGCCTGCTGGTGGTGGTCCGAGGGACCGGTGGCTCCAGTGCTCGGCAGCCTCGCCTCTGCCAGTGCGCCCCAGGGCAGCTGTGGCTACATCGTAGCTCATCCCCACCAGTGTGTGAATGTGTGTGTGAATGGGTGAATGACTGATTGTGTTGTAAAGTGCCTTGGGGGGTTCCAGGACTCTAGAAGGCGCTATATCAATACAGGCCATTCACCATTTAATGCAGTGGTTCCCAGCCTTTTTCCCAAGGGACCCCGTTTTTTACCAGTAACATTTTTGACGAGCCCCTCCCATTCTCTCTTCCAGTACAAACATTATTAAGAAATGATAAATAAACATTTTAATATGCTTTGATTCAATAGATAACAGTAATAGTAGGCTCCAGTACAGAACAAAGTCATTAACAAAACCAAACAGAGCATCATGTGCTTGACAGTTTGTATTACATTTCTGAACACATTGTTTCTTGTAAACACTGATAAATCAATCATTCCTTTCAATAAACGTTTGACACATAAAAAAATACACTGAGCAAAATGTACTTAAATGTGTATATTACTGTTTATACTAGATTATTTACTGTAAATGCTGTGATTAATCAACCAGTCCTATCTTAATGAACTTTTGACACTTGAAAATAAAACAGTGAGCTGAGCAAAATGTTCTTAAAAGTGTGTTACTTTTTCTGTACTAATTATTTCCTGTCTTAATATCAGTAAACTTTTCACTCATGAAAAAAATGTGAGCAAAATGTAGGCTATAAACAAGTAATAAATGAAGTTTTAACCCCTTAAAGTGGAGAGGTCCTGGAAACCCACTGAGAGGCTTTGGCGCCCCCTTGTGGGGGTCGGGACCCCCAGGTTAGGAACCACTGATTTAATGCATTGTTAAGCATTAATAAACAAAAGGATCCCTTTATTAATGTTTTGGGTAATGTTAACAGGTGTCCTTAAGGTTAGAAGGACAAAGGGCTTGGGGGTATCTGCTTAGCAGTGCATTACTTAATAATAGTTTATTACTTAATAATGCACCAAGTAATGTTAGTAAAGGGACCCTTATTGTAAAGTTTTAGCAAACATAGTTTCTAAAGCCAGACTTTGTACTTGTTTTTTGGAAGTTACTGCAGAAAAAAGGCTATTTGTTTTTCTTAGGACATACATTTGACTCTTAAATACATTTTCTGATTCTTGCGTGAGATCCTGACAAACTCTTCATTTGGTTGCTTGTCAGACCTTTCTAAGGCAGAGACCCAGGCTCTGACTGACTACGGTAGTGGGGAGGACGAGAATGACGAGGAGGAGATGGAGGAGTTTGAAGCCGGACCCGTAGACGTCCAAACATCCTTGCAGGTTTCTGCTGATGGACAAGTAGAGCAGAATATGGTCAGCCATATTCTTTTTAAAATGTTTTTCAATCAATCAAAGATACTTTATTAATCCCAGAGGGAAATTAGAGTTTCAGTACACACAATTCAGAGATCAGACATACATGGGCAAGACACATGACAAGAATTGGTGACTGTGGTCATTCGCAACCTGAGTCGCGCTACCTTAATAGAGATAAGAGGGTTACATGAGGATTGGTTCAGGTGGAGGGAAAAAAAGGCACTTCAGAGCGACTCTCGAGCAGGAGAGCAGCTTTGCTTTGCAAAAAAAAAACCCACCTCAGACAGATATGATTCAGACTTCAGACAACATAAGTGTCCGCTAGGAGGGGTGGTGGGTTGGGACTATCCCAGCTTCAGCTCCTGCAGCCACGATGAAGCAGCGCATGTCACCTCGGTGTGGATGGAGGGGGAGCATTTAGGGTTGGAGGGTTGCAGTGACCCTGGATGTTTCAGCGGCCTTCCCGCTGTCCCGCACAGGGTGGGAAAGGAGGCAGAGTTGAGTTGCCATAGCGACGGCACATTCCTCATATCTTCTGGGGGGGGGGGGGGGGGGGGGGGGTTTGTAGCCTTGCAGGCTCGAGGACGCCAGATTCCGATTAGAAATTGTTTTGGGGCCAGACAGATAATTTAATCTCTGTCTAACAGTCTGCTGGTCCTCTCCGAATCCTAATAGTAATGGACGTTAATCTATCCCAATCCGTGCCGATTTGTCCACTCTATCCTTAATGGCATCCATCTTTGTGCCAATGAATGAATCTCGGACAAAGTCCCAAGCTTACGATTCATCCCGACATTTATGTGAGTCTGTGAATTCACAGCGCGGTGCAAACCATCTCTGAGCACCGGGATCAGGCCAATATTCCTCGACAGCTCGTTAATTTTCCGGTAAGCCAGGTAGCCTCCAAGGCCAATGAGCAGGAAACCCGACACCAACACCACGAATATCCACAAATAACGTCACACCTTGCATTATTGAACACCCTCTTTCTTGTATGACTCATGCAGTTTTGCTCCCTTCACTTCCAGGCTACAAACAGCAGTGAAATTCGGGAGATAGAACCTGAGCAGAACTATAACGGTGAGCTCTACTCAAAACAAGCACTTTGCTGAAACTTAACTAGATATTAATCATTTTCAGAGTAATTTGTCTTGCAGAGATAAACAAGTCAGAGGAGGCTGTTGTGGATTCCACTTTGGAGGAGCATCCAGATGTGGAGCGCCAGAATCCTGAGGAGGACAGTGAATTAGAGGTGGCTGCTGCTACAGAGGAACCTCCTGCAGGGGGTCCAGATGTCCCTAAGGAGTCGGTGACTACTAGCAGCCCCGACACAGACTCGCCTGTTCTTGTCAGTGTGGATGTAAGAGCAGGTTGTTGATTCCTTCATTGATGTATTAGCGGAGGTCAGGTTTTTATGTTACTTTTATTGATGAAGGAGATGGGATCAGGAAACACGAGCCAAAGGTCTGATGAAGAAGACTTCGTCAAGGTGGATGACCTACCGCTGCAGCTGACAGTCATGTGTGAGGTGTGTAAAAGATCGGATGAACTCAGGACTTTAAAACCTGCATAAACTAGAGTTTAAGATGTGCTGTGTGATATTAGGAACAGCTCCAGAAGAGGATCGTGGAGGAGCAGCAGAATAATAACCTCTCTGTGGAGATCCTTAATGGGAACCCTGAGTTAGCCACAGGGCTGGTTGGAAACGCTCAGATGCTGAAGGAACCAGGTATGACCATCAAATAAGATCATTTTAGAGGAGATGTGTTTTAACACATCTGATTTTCCCTCTCTTCTCTTCTCTTCTCTTCTCCAGAGACCACTAGTGCCCAGATCGTGTAGAGGTCAACGCAGACCTGTTTTTAGTAACAGTATTTAGATCCTCAGTTATAACTGTTAATTTGTTTTATGCTGATTTTAAAAGAGCAAAGTTACTTGACAGTCACGGATTAGCTGTGGCAGTCAGATGCACAGACAAACTCTCAACCTTTAGTTGATTTTTGTTCATTTATGTGATTCCCTGATCCGGTTTGGGGTCGTTTTCTCCTGCTGCTGATGGACAGATAAGCCTCTGCCACCAAATCTCTTGTTCAAATCTGGCTTTGTCTTCTTAGTTGTAGGATTAGTTTGACACAGTTTTTAAAATGTTTTGTTTGTCTTTGCCTGGCCTCATTGTTGCTCATCTTATTTGCATTAGATTCCTCATTATAAAGAGATTACAGGAAGATGAATGTTCAGCCAGGAGGACCAAAAAGCCGCTGTTCCAGGAAATGTGTAAAATGTGTGGAGGGGTAATTATTCTCATGATGTAGTTCATAGCTCTTTCTAGAAGTTAAAAGCTTCTGTTCCTCAAAATATTCTCCTTGAACTCGTATCTTATTGTATTTTTCTGCTTTTCTTCTCATAATAAAACTGAAGTTAAGAAGAGTTTTGAGATGTTTTAATGGAACTTTTGGTAAATCTGCTCTACTGAGTTGGATCTGAAGTGAAAACTTGGAATTAAAAAGAGGAGGGGAATAAACTTGAAAATCATTTTATTCATTAAAATGTGAAAAATTAGTCAGTACAGAGGTACATTTGTTAGTGATCATTTGTGCATTTTACATAAACATGTAAGTTTGGATTCACTCAGTTCTCTCTAAGAACAAGAAAACATTTACAGGTTTGATGTCCATTTCCCTCATAGAGCAAAACCTTGGATTTAGTTTAGCCACCTCTTAAAAAGTGCCCGACTACACACAGTTAAAGTAACACTAAATAGTTGTTTAAACTTTAAGCTAGAACTTTAACATTGGTCTCATTTGACAGCCCTCTGCTGGCCAGATCCTGCACTTAGTTTTGTGGAGCAGGTAGGTGTTCTAGGGGGCGCTCTTTACCTGCTTTACAGCTGTTAGCTATTTTCTGTGCTGGTAACTAATAAAAGGCTAGCAATTCACTTTTTCAGTTTGCTAACCGTCCCTAAAAAATAACCACAAGAAAAAAAAGTTTTCTTTATTGTTGGCATCACGGAGCAGCCATTTTTGGAACAGGGATGTCTAAACTTTTCAAGATGAGGGCCAAAATCATTAAGTTCAAACTTTTCACGGGCCACAAAAATGTAGAAATAAAACATTTTTTTTCTGCTCAAAAAAGGCCTAAAATCGATATAGTAGTAAACATTTGAACTTAAAATATATGAATTTATCTTAACAGCCTCCGGCAGAGACTAAATTCCACAATTCTAAAAACGCTAGTGAGGTCCATGCAAAACCACTCAGAGGGCCGCAAATGAACCACAGGCCACACTTTGGACACACCCGTCTTAGGAGGTGAAGCAAAGAGCTAAAACCAGTGTGAACATCCACGCGACCTACACTTGTTTGAAGGAGCTAAAGGAGGCTAAAAGAAATCACGGGCTGATGGTGAAAGCCAGCTGGCTTTCTTGCTTCTGGACTTGTAAATAATAATATTATTTGTTCAATAGTGTGGATCTTTCAACTTAGTGGCTTATTTAGTATCAGCTGGCTCATGTTTGTGTTAGCCCATTATTAGCACTAGCTACAGCAGGCTGCTTCAGTTGTAATTTAACTTTTAACCAGTAGGGCGGAGGAGCAGGAAACGGTTTAGTGCTACTTTAAAGCTTAAAGGAGACATAACATGCTTTTAAGTTATTCCTTTTTACATCTAAATCCTTCAGTTGGGGTCTAAATACAGTGGAACTGCAGTTCTTTGGTCTGATTTCCTCATTATTGTTGCTCTACAGACCCTCATCTACCCCTGTTCTGAGGAGAGTCTTGAGAACGAGCCGTTTTTGGGTACTGTCTCTTTAAACTGGAGGAGGAGCTGTAAATTCCGCCCCCCTCCATAGTGCAGACCTGTACTCTCCTCCCCCAGTCGGACTTTGTAGTTCTATAGAGAAATCATTATTTAGCATAGCAGAAACATTATATTAGCATTTTTAAAACATGTGGGGAGAGTTGTTCATCAGGCTGTTTCAAGGCTGTTAACTCACTCATGTATTTGTCTGTAGTCACTCACACACACCCGTCACGGCTGACGGAGGGACAAGCGAGCAGGCACGTGCGCACACACACACGCGCACACACACACACACACACACACACACACACACACACACACACACACACACAAGGAGTGCTGCTACCTTATTTATTTCTATAAAAAAAGTTTTAAAAAATGATACAACTCATTAAAACACCATTAAAAGAATATATTTTATTACGATATCTATCTATCTATATAAATAATTTTAGCACAAGCGAGCAGGCACACGCGCGCACACACACACAAGGAATGCTGCTTGCTTATTTATTTCTATAAAAAATTATACAGCTCATTAAAACACCATTAAAAGAATATATTTTATTAAGATCTCTATCTATATATATACATACATACATATAATTATAAATAATTTTATAAGTAGTCTTATTTTATATTGGGTGTCTTAATGGCTGAAAATGGATAAAAAGCAGTTACATTTTAATTTAAATATTTGAGATTCTAGTCAAAAATAAAGAACATATCTCCAAATGTTCTTTAATGTGATCATTATAATTCTAATGCTTACAACTTTGTTTTTATTGTCTGCAATGTGTAGCCTATATCTTTATTAAATATGTGTTTAGCTGTAAAGTGGTAATTCTCTCTAATGTGTACACAGAGGTGGACATCAGTGCTGCAGTGAAATTCCCAAGATCAGTCTACTTTGCTAACAAATATAGTTAAATCTTACCTGCATTCTAAATAAATACCATTAGGTGAAAACATCAGTAGGCATCGAGTTATTGATACAATCCCTAACAGCCAGAATGGAAGAAGAGCATGCTGGGTCATCCTGGATCTGAGCCTGTTCTGTGTATTTACCTACAGGATGCAATAAATGTCTACAAGGCTGAGTTTGGACCATTACATCTAAAAGAAAACATACAATCAGTGATTTTTTTAAATTGTTTACATTAATATACAAATTTTCTAAGTATTAACCTCACAGCAAATAAGTAGAACAATATAATAAACAGGCTTTAGTAGTTAAACAGGCGTTGTGCACACAGGTCCTTTGGGTCCCGGTGCTGGTGGTGTTCCTGTCCTCCTGCCGTCTTCTGTTGTCCTCAGGATAGGAACTGATGTTTCCTGATGATGAGGGAGGGGCAGTATGTGGGCTTCAAACTGGTCCTGGATAACAGTGGGAGACCTCCGTTGTCTGAGTACTGAGACCAGAGGGTTGGTGAGATGCTGATCTTCTCTACCTCATCTAGAAATGGAGTTGGTTCAGGGAAAACTTTTCCAAAGACCAGTTCCATGATGTCATCGCCATATTCTGCAATGATAGACAATAACTTTAATGACATATTTTGTTTACAAGCAGCTTTAGGAAAGTTGTTTCTTTAGCTTTCATGTTTATAGTCACGTTTGTGTTGTTTTGGTTTACTTTGTTTACAAGTAACATGTAGTACATGGAGTGCGTTTACATGCAGCCAGTAACCCTTTTAAAACCCGAATATTCACAATAACCCGGTTCCGCAGGTCCATGTAAACACCGCCAAAAACCCGGATATGCTCATAACAGGGTTTTTAAAAACCCGGTTACTACACCTGGGGTAACCCTTTTCTAACCCGAATGTTTGGTCGTGTAAACGCATACCGGGATATCCCCATCAATGCGTGTGTTCTGCGCATGCTCTGTTCGCAAGGAATCTTGGTCTTTTGAGTAGCGAGACGTCTTGTATGCGCCAGAACACCGGAAGTAAACAAGTTGGGAGCAACATGGCGAGTCGCGGCACAGCACCACACTTTTGGAGTGACGAGGAAACCTCTGTCTTCATCGGTCTGGTGAAAAGTATAAACATTATGTCTTTTGTTGACAGCTGAAAGTACAGAGACAGCGAAATATGACGCATATTGCGTCTTGACGTAGTCCATACGTCCTGACGCTACCCCAACGTCCGCATTTAAATCGGGTTATGCAAGTTAGGGGTAACTCTTTCTATTTATGCTCGTAAATGGGTTATTCTGATCAACTAAGAAACCCGAATGCCGACCTTAACCCGATCATAACCCGGATATTGGCTGCATGTAAACGTAGTCATGGACCTGCGGAACCGGGTAATTGTGAATATTCGGGTTTTAAAAGGGTTACTGGCTGCATGTAAACACATTCACTGATGAGGGTGGCTGAGGTGTGTCGTCACTCACTTTGGTCTGGTCCAGACCGTCTCTTTACTGGTGGGTCTCCTTCCTCAGTAGGTGACATGAAGCTCCAACATCTGAACGTTCTGTGTTCCTTAGAGGAGAAGAAAAGTAACATTAGCAAGCTGGCTAAATTATTTTTTACTAGCATTTCAAGGTCTTGAAGCAGATCTTCACTTACCTAAACATCAAACCAGTTTGTCCCAGCTGAGCTCATCAGGGCTTTAGTCTGACAGCCTGTCAGTGAAACACGGCTCCAGCCTTCTGGATGTGGACTCTAAAAAGCAAAGGAGCATTTTTACTTTGTTTTAATTATTTTACAGCTGATTTTATCAGCTTTCCGACGCTCACGCTCATACAGACGGTGAGCTTTGCTGCGTCTGACTGATGCAGAGTTAGTTTTTATATCTGCAGTGAGACAAAAAACTAACCTCACTCCACTCAGAGATCGTTCTTTAAAACTCTATTAAATCCACTGTGTTGACGCACTTTAATGACTTTGTCACGCTGCATTTTAGCTGATATGGGACTTTATTTACTGGATGCTAAGATTACATCACACTCACGTAGAATAACACACAGGCTCTCTGCTGCTACAGTCAGTGGGAGGTCATCTTCTGGTGTAAAAAAAAAAGGCATTGATCAGAAATCCCAGATCATGTTTTATTCCACGAAAATCGGCCAAATCCACATTAATCTGGGTGCTAACTTTACTAGCATACTGTGCTAGCGATAGCAAGCCGGATGCTAACGCTTTAGTGCTGCTAATGCCCGTAAATCTAAAGTAAAGTTTGTCGACATTTTAGAGTGATATGAAGCTTACCGCTCTGCTGCTGTGTCCCGGTGCTGCCACATTCAGATGGAAATGACTCCTTTTAGATAGATGAAGCCCTCGGTACTTACTAGCCTGGGAGACACGAACGAACGCACGCGCGCTCACACACAGAAACACACTACTTTTTTCTTCTGTATTTATTTTTTTTTTTTTAGCAGTTGTGTCATCAGCTTCTGGGGTTTAAATACTGCCACACCACCCTTCCTTAAAACGAGGAACAGTTTTGAGCTGTGTGTGGCTAAAATAACCAGACATTCTGCATTTTTCCAATAGGACTACAAAAAATCTTAGCGAGAAAAAAAATAGCGGATTGGCTCTGTGTTTAGCCGAGGGCCATGACCATATTTGGTAGTTATCCTGACGAAATAAATTACTGATGTAATAGATAATTTGAAAAACTGAACAGGTGGACAAATATGCCCAAAACTTAATTATTAAATATCTAAATAGCAACTCCAGTGAATAATATAAGCCTTTTTGCTCACTTAGACACTTAAAATGTGAAACACACTGTTAATGGATAAAAAAAAGTGAGTTTTTCATGTTATGTCTCCTCTAAATCAGATGACGTTAGTGCTTAACCCTCCCACTCTCTTAATAGTTGTGACCCCGCGAGGAAAGTTGACCATTGAGTAGGGTTGATTGTTAATCCATTGGGTCCATGTGGCAGGGGTGAGGAGTGAGCACCGCCTCACCCCTGCCACATGGACCTCAAGGCATAAACTATCAATCCTGCTCAATGGTCAACTTTCCTCGTGGGGTCACCCATAAAGACAGTGGGAAGGTTAAAACAGCAATTCTGCTCAGTAAATCTATATGGAAACCATTGTAAAGCCTGACATTTTGTGCAAAGATCCCCAAACTGATCAGGAATCAGAGGATCACCAAGGCATGCATGGGCTTGGACAGTCCCGGATGTAAGACTCCAGTTTGCCCTCTGACACTTGCATCAGAGCCGTGTATGTGGTCAGCTGAAACGACAGTTTAAAAGTATTTAAATGTTTCACCAGATCCAACCAGAGTTGATTAGAATAGTAAAAGCAAACAAGAAAAGGCTAACCTTGTTCAACACGGGTTTAGTCGAGAGCACGTCGTACAGCGTATTCACAGAGATTCTCTGGGGAAAAAAGGCAACAGATCAAAGGTAAAGAACCAGATTTTTTTTTTGTTAGACTTCAAAGCTAAAATGTCCTTTGGAGAGAAATTCAGTCCATGGGTACTTACTGCCTGTGTGGTCTGGTTCATACACTTCATGGCAGGAGTCCTCCGGTCATCCAGGAAAAACGGATCCTTCCAGTGGTCGTAGTTTGTCTCCAGGACGTACCAACGACCCAGTTTCACATCAATCCTGAGTGCAAGGAGTTAGTAAAAAAAAAACCAACTTAGAGCGTGACCGCTAGCCACACTCAAACACGTTTCCCAACTTAAATCAGGTGATCTGAAACCATCGACGTCACAAGCAGCTTGTTATGTAAGTTTCACAAGAAAAACGAGTCAGAGACTCATGACTCACTTCTTCATTACTTTTCTTTTTCGTTGTGGTTTAGCAGGAACAACTTACAGGTAGTCTCAAAAATATAAAACTATTCTGAATTAAATTCAGTGTGAACAAAACCCTTCGGTACTCACTCCAACACATCGATGCTGTGCTGCCTGGAGCGGGTGATGATGCAACCCTGCCCCCTCTGGTTTCCTCCGAGGATGAAGTAAGCTGGAGCGAGCATCTTCGTCTCGGCCAGTTGCCTTTTGGCTTCCTCATAGCTATCGAGGAACAATATAAAACTCATTTAGCTTCATGAAGAAATATTCAGCTTCAACTTTCAAATCAAGTTTAATTCTTGTGTTTTCAATTAATCTCTATTTTAGTACATCTAGTACATTCAAATGCTTGTAATTGCTGTCAGAATTCGATGCTTTAACATCCTATTTAATGCCGTAACGTTAGCTCTACATGTGCATTACAAACGTTAAACATGGGTACCTGTTCGCATTCTCCAAGACAGATCGAGTGAGAAAGCTCATCCACATCCCGTCTCTCTGTCCCATGATCCACTCCAGGATTCCTGTGTGTGAACACGTTAACATCGTGGCATTTCACATTCCGTTTGTGAAAACTGTTCCAAACTCACCGATGTGTCCTCCATTATGAGGGAAGCGCCCGTTCATGGTCAGGGTGAAGGTGTGCTGGCAGAGAGAACAAGCAGATGCTTTTAAATCCTTCTGAGAGAAATAACTCCATGTTTTATTCGGACTGAGTCTCCAGTTAGGATATTAAATCACTCACAGGCTTGATACCAGTCAGCATGCCAACGTAGCCAGCAAAGTTAGTGGACTTAAAAACCGTCTGGCTGTTCTTTCTGAAGTCTAGGTTGACCACTAGAGGCTTTAGCTTCTCACTGATGATCCACGACTTGTCTTTCACATCCCAGCTGCAAAAAGGACCAGATCTAATACACACCAGAGCCAAGACTCGGCTTAAATATACAAGAGTGTGGAAACTTTTGCGTTCTTACCCCATAAACAGCCCAAAATCTAGATTTCTGCCATGAAGGAGGTTACCTGTTGAATCCCCAAAAGATTTAAGAATTTGTGATATTATTCAGTTTCTTGAATAAACTTCAGCTTTCAGACTCACCTTTCTTATCTTCTGCTACAACAGAGGTGCACAAAATGGATACCTCATAGAAGATGTTAAACAACACCACTTCACCTAAATTATTACAATAAAAATGAGCAGAGGTTAGTATGGTGACGAGGTTGGGGTTAGGTTGGGGTGACGGTGGCACAGGAGTTAAGTGCTTGCCCCGTAATCGGAAGGTTCAAGCTTCGCTTAGTCTGTCGCTGTTGTTGAGGTTCTGCCCTCATGAGAAAATTACTACGCAGTATTTGCGCCAAAAAAAACTGTCATCTGCGCCCTGAAGCAGACAATAAAAATCAGCGCCAGCAGGGACTTCATCTCCCATGATCCTCTGCAGCTGGCAGCAGCTTAATGATGTCATCAAGCGACGCCAACCCCAGCTGTTACAGACCGCCCGCTGGAGGGTCTATGGCTGTGTCCGAATCCAGGGGTAGGATGCTTGTGAGTGCGCATTTTGAGGTCGATGACGTCAAAGCGCAGCGACGAGTACTGTCCGAATTCCAAGAATCCTCATTCTCGCGTCCTCAAACGCGTCCTCGCTCCACCCACATTTCGAGGATGGGTCTGATGGATCCTCACAGGAGCAAGGGTATCCCAGCATGCTTTGCGCGCCGGCCGCTGGACTCGACACTCGCAACAACGACGGACGGAGCGGGACAGCAGTGCAGCTTAAAATGTAAGTTAGTTTAAAAAATAGCGGTCAAAAAAATAAAATACGTGTTTGGGCACTTTTGGTTTGTTTTTTATATAAGATCTAATACCGCAAATTGCTTTTTTTCATGTAATTTAAGGCTAAACCATGCCCCACCGAAAACCAGCTTGAGTGTTTAATAGGAAAAAACCCACCGTAAACTAGCTTGATCCCAGCAGGCTTTTTAAAAGAAAATAGCGGTAGAAAACTGAGCTGAAAGCGGTTCTGTTTATAGACATTTTTCGTTTGTATAAGTACATTTTAAGCAGAAATCAGCGAGAACGAGCTTGTATGGTGGTCCCGTCATAATTCCCGTGTGTGTGTGTTTATTTAGCGAATAAAGCTTCTCATCATTTGTTTTAAGGTTAACACCCCACCGTAAACTTGCTTGAAAGTCTAATAGGAAAAAACTCACCGTAAAAGAGCTTGCATCTTATGTAATCATGTAACGAACGCCAAAAATAACGAAAACTAAGTTTAATGTTTATTTAAGTTAATTTTTAAGAAACAACATTACTGATTTAATGTTTTTAATTTCATTTTAGGCGGAAAAAAACACAGAACACAATTTTCATCTCCCATGTTGATAAATTAAAATATTGTTTATTGCATGTTTTATCAACTATGATTTATAATCTGACTTTGTTCTTCTATTCCTCTCCATTCTCATCCAGAACCAGTACCTTTAAGGAGCATCTGTAATTTCATTATGCCCACAGTGTTCTCTGTTGTTAAATGACAATAAAGCCTTGTAATTCCAATTCCCTTTGTCTGCAGGACTGCAAGTATCCAGGGTCAGGAGAGGGAGTCAGCGGAAAGCCCACTGCTGAAACCTGGCCCTGGTTTGTCCCCATGGACGAGGTGTTGGGACAGAGGCCTTCCACTATGCCTCCTGTCCTTATTGCTTCCATTCCCGAGGACACTCCAGGGCCAAGTGCAGCAGTGGGTGAGACAGAGGACAGGGAGAGTGGTGGAAGGAAGCCGGACTCCTCATCAGGGAGAAAGGAGAAGGGCTGATGAGCTCCTTGACCTGATCAGGGAGGACATGAGACAACAGAGGGAAGCGGAGGAGAGGAGAGAAGGAAGGATGGACAGATTTTTAGCATTGATGGAAAGGATGGCAGAGAAATTGTTTTTTTTTTCTTTTAGTTTCTTCTGGTTCAGGTTCTATATATGTGTTTGAATGTTTTTGTTATTTGTTTAAATGTAATAAAATTTCTATTAATTGATAACTCTTTTTTGATCATTAACAGTTTTATTATTCAGTTTTAACAAGTAACAACATAGTGAATAAATTGTAAGGGAACACTAAGGAATAAAAGTAAAGATAAAAGTAAAATATATACAGTAAACTTGGAAAGCAGGGAGTCTTTGGTGTTGTTGCTAAATCTACTAAACATGGATCGAGGTGGATGGAGTGCAGGAACCGAGATCCGTGGCTGAACGTTTCGGGTTGGCAAGTGGAACATCAGACAGAGTGGTCTGCAGAGGGTGCTTCTGGATGCGTCATCTCACTGACCACTGCATCGTCCATCAAAAGGGTTTGCTGGGCTGGCTCAATCGACGGCTGTCACGTCACTAACATTCAGATATATGCAAAAAAGGAGATCATGAGTATAATACTTGTAACTCTAGCAGATAACAGGACTAAATGATTTTTAAACTTTAAATACAAAGGCCGGTGACGTTTATTGAGCCGTCGCAGCTCCTCAAAAACCACAAATAAAATGAAATATTGCTGTGGATCCATTTTCAACGTCGCTACTAGCTTGTTAGCCTGTTTGCCGCCGTCACGGTAGCTAGGCAACTTGACCTGGGGGCGGGAATAAAAACGAGGCTAGTACTGTCCGAATTCAGAGCCGCTGACTTCCGGTTTTAGCGGTCTTGCAAGGACCCGGCCCTGCTAGACCGGCGAGGACCCGTACTCACAAGCATCCTACCTCTGGATTCGGACACAGCCATAGGCTGTGAATTAGGATTCTTGGAATTCGGACAGTACTCGTCGCTGCGCTTTGACGTCATCGACCTCAAAATGCGCTCTTACAAGCATCCTACCTCTGGATTCGGACACAGCCTGTAAGACGAAGCACAGAGCGGAAATCGCTGTCTTTTGTCCAGGATTTTCATCTGGTTTGGAGAGACGCTGACTTTGCTTCTACCAAGGCACGAGGTCTGACTGCTGGAAGCAACGAAAACGCCATCTGGTCCGTTTGAACACAGAGGGACGCTTCGGGTTTGCTCAGACAAGATTTTCTTTTTTTTTTTCCTCTCCCTTTCTCTACCGATTTCTCTTATAGTCCAGAACAAGCGGTATTAAGAGACGGTTTCTCTCTTTTCCGTACCAAAACACCATCGGACATCTCAAACTAAGGTCCTTTTTCTATTGTTAATATCTGAGTTTGTTCATGCTGTGGCCAGGCTGACAGACTGTTTTAGATATTCAATTTGCCTTTGATTGATCTGTTGTTTTGTTTTTCTTGAACTTTGTGAAGTGATTTGAAGTGTTTTTGATTAAGTTACTGTGAAAGCTTGCCACATCACTGTTGGACGTTTGCTTAGACCCACTGATTGTGCGTGTTGGGAAGACAAGCTGAACTACACACACACACACACACACACACACACACACACACACACACACACACACACACACACACACACACACACACACAGAGAGAGAGAGAGAGAGAGAGAGAGAGAGAGAGAGAGAGAGAGAGAGAGAGAGAGAGAGAGAGAGAGAGAGAGAGAGAGAGAGAGAGAGAGAGAGAGAGAGAGAGAGAGAGAGAGAGAGAGAGAGAGAGAGAGAGAGAGAGAGAGAGAGAGAGAGAGAGAGAGAGAGAGAGAGAGAGAGAGAGAGAGAGAGAGAGAGAGAGAGAGAGAGAGAGAGAGAGAGAGAGAGAGAGAGAGAGAGAGAGAGAGAGAGAGAGAGAGAGAGAGAGAGAGAGAGATGATCCTCTGGTCAGCAGAACAAAGGATCAGCCATTTTGTTTTCAAAACTCCCTCCATTTTGGTAACCAACCTATCACTACCTCATTACTTCATGTTACCCCACCTATCGGATTAGATTATCACGTCACATTATCATTTCATTGTTTCATTGCTTGTTGTTTGTTGATAAAATCGGTTGGTTGATATTGATTGGCTAAACGCTTTGGGAGGAGCTGAAGTGGTCATATTAGTTAATAAATGTTATTGCCAATTAAGTTTTGTCTCAAGTAAATTTGTCTGTGCTGGATGAAACAGGACTGCTGCTCGTTAAACAAATTTTACGAACTTTAGACAGATTGATAGAGGTTTGGATCCATTTTTCCCAGATAAAGGGGGTGGTGCCCCGAGGATATCCACTGATATCCTAATTACGTAATAAATCAGTAAATATTTCCATATTTACGAATTTTATTGATGAATCCAAAAAGTAAGTAAAGCTTACAAATTATTTGTTGGCTAATACCCGCAACACTGTCGTTGTGTCCTTGGGCAAGGCACTTAACCCAAGTTGCCTGCTGGTGGTGGTCGGAGGGACTGGTGGCGCCAGTGCTCGGCAGCCTTGCCTCTGTCAGTGGGCCCCAGGGCAGCTGTGGCTACATTGTAGCTCATCCCCACCAGTGTGTGAATGTGTGTGTGAATGGGTGAATGACTGATTGTGTTGTAAAGCGCCTTGAGGGGTTCCAGGACTCTAGAAGGTGCTATATCAAATACAGGCCATGGTGAGTGAACAGCTGATTTTTAATTATAAGTAAATGTTTCCTTACCAAGAGGAACCCCTGAAACCTCAGCTATTCCTTTGATCTCCTCACCAAACGGACTTGGTAGTGTGTTCGCCATCAAAGGCTGTAAATAATGAGAGCACAGCCATGAAACCTTTGATATACAGCTTTCATTCAGAGGTGGAGGTCACTCACCAGTGTAATATCAACCAGCTCTATCAGCTTCCCGCTGGGCACAAAAGCATTTGCCAGATTTCGGACGGCTTGAATCAAGCTGATCAGCTGGAACATAAGGAACTCGTGAGTAACTCCAGACCTACCAGCTCTAACTACTGGTCCTCTGCATCATTCTTACATCTTGTTTTTTCTCAGTGATCACAGCCGTCCATCTCTTGCTGGGCGGCAAGTCGAGGTCCACCGTGTACCAGCTGACGGGTCCTCTGAACCTGTAGTGGAAAGAGCGACGTTTGCTGCTGTGGACACATTCACAGCTTCTATCACTTCATCTTAAACTGAACGTGTTTTGATGCAGAAATAATTCCTAAGTTATTCATGCCAGTAGAAATTAATTAGTGTTGAAAATGATGAAAATGCTCAGTTTTATTACATCACCTTAATGCAGTTGCTGACAGGCTATCAAAACTAAGGTATTAGTTGTAGAATCCAAGAAAAATAGGAAAATAATCCACAATTATCCTTTACAGACCGGCTTTTCAAGGGAAACAAACTAAAACATTTTTAAAGCAAAAGTGTTTTGATGAACTAAAAGGCATGATGTAAATTAACCAACGTGAGAAACAGCTAAAAGCAAATGTCTTTAAAATATATAATGGCACATGGCAGGCCATTAGAAAAAAAATGTATGTACAGTGGGGCAAAAAAGTATTTAGTCAGCCACCGATTGTGCAATTTCTCCCACTTAAAATGATGACAGAGGTCAGTAATTTTCATCATAGGTACACTTCAACTGTGAGAGACAGAATGTGGGAAAAAAACATGAATTCACATGGCAGGATTTTTAAAGAATTTATTTGTAAATCAGGGTGGAAAATAAGTATTTGGTCAGTTCAAACAAGGAAAATCTCTGGCTCTCACAGACCTGTAATGTCTTCTTTAAGAAGCTTTTCTGTCTTCCACTCATTACCTGTATTAATGGCACCTGTTTTAACTCATTATCTGTATAAAAGACACCTGTCCACAGCCTCAAACAGTCAGACTCCAAACTCCACTATGGCCAAGACCAAAGAGCTTTCGAAGGACACCAGGAAAAGAATTGTAGACCTGCACCAGACTGGGAAGAGTGAATCTACAATAGGCAAGCAGCTTGGTGTGAAAAAAAACAACTGTGGGAGCAATAATCAGAAAATGGAAGACATACAAGACCACTGATAATCTCCCTCGATCTGGGGCTCCACGCAAGATCTCATCTCGTGGGGTCAAAATGAACATGAGAACGGTGAGCAAGAATCCCAGAACCACACGGGGGGACCTGGTGAATGACCTGCAGAGAGCTGGGACCACTGTAACAAAGGTTACCATCAGTAACACACTACCACGACAGGGAATCAAATCCTGCAGTGCCAGACGTGTTCCGCTGCCGAAGCCAGTGCATGTCCAGGCCCGTCTGAAGTTTGCCAGAGAGCACATGGATGATACAGCAGAGGATTGGGAGAATGTCATGTGGTCAGATGAAACCAAAGTAGAACTTTTTGGTATAAACTCAACTCGTCGTGTTTGGAGGAAGAAGAATACTGAGTTGCATCCCAAGAACACCATACCTACTGTGAAGCATGGGGGTGGGAACATCATGCTTTGGGGCTGTTTTTCTGCTAAGGGGACAGGACGACTGATCCGTGTTAAGGACAGAATGAATGGGGCCATGTATCGTGAGATTCTGAGCCAAAACCTCCTTCCATCAGTAAGAGCTTTGAAGATGAAACGTGGCTGGGTCTTCCAACACGACAATGATCCCAAACACACCGCCCGGGCAACAAAGGAGTGGCTCCGTAAGAAGCAGTTGAAAGTCCTGGAGTGGCCTAGCCAGTCTCCAGACCTCAACCCCATAGAACACATATGTCAGAGTCAGGGCCAGATGCGGCCCGCGGAGCATTTTTATGTGGCCCGCGAGATAAATATCAAAAATATATTAAAACTGGCCCGCTGGCCGATTTTACCGCAAAGACTTCAACTCCCATGATGCTTTGCGGCATCAGAGCGGAGCCGACGAGCCCCCTCCTTTGTGTTTTTTCAGCGCCTGCTGCCGGTGTCAGCAGCTCCGCTGTCTCGGACAAACTACACTCCTCTCACTCAGCGCCGAGTTCACTCAGCTATTTTCTGACATTGAAGCCCAGAAACGGAGATTCTAGCCGCTCAGTAATGTGTTCACGACTGAAAGAGAAAGTTTTCCAACTAACGTCCAGACAGAGCCGATATAACTCCAGCGAGCAGCGACACGCTCAAACCAGCATGACTCTGTGGTTGTGTTTCCTCCCCGACACACAACAACGTGGTCAAGCTGCTCAGACATATTCATCAGCACAAACCTATGTGAGCACCTGTTGTCATCTAATGTTGTCATTATTATGATGAAGATGAACAAAACAACAGGAGTCTCCTCCTCAGCTCAGATCAACCCCATGATGCAGGTATCTGGCTGGAACAGGTGAGCATCACAGTAAATCAGTGGATCAAACTGAGTTTAAATATGTTGGTTTTATGCTCTTTTTCTGCTCCAAAACATGAAAGTTAACAGGTGAGATGTTGCATTTTCATTTAAGATAAAATGATATTTTTATTTTGTTGTTGGCCCGTGAGAAAAGATTTAACCTACAGTAAACAGGAAGTGGAAAGGTTGCAGATAGATGAATAGAATAGAAAATCCCTTTATTGTTCCTCAGTGGGGAAAGCTAGACGTCACAGCAGCGATGACACTTATTACAGGAGAAAAAAAGGAGAATAAAAAATAAGAAAAACGAATAAACAAGAAAACATAAATCCTGAATATATTTTAAAAATGCTGATTATACCACAAGTAATGAATACCACTGATGCCTTTTATTTAAAACTGACTTGCTCGTGTGTTATTTGGTTATTCCACATTCAATGTTCATGCAGAAATAAGTTTGTTTCCAAATTTAAAGGTTCAAAATGCATATATGTTGATAAAGAAAATGTGCAAATTTGCCGTCACTTTTTCAAAAATATTAAGTTTGGCCCTCGACTCCGTCCCAGAGTTTCATTTCGGCCCCGTGTGAGTTTGAGTTTGACACCCCTGCCATAGAAAGTCTGTGGAGGGAGTTGAAAGTCTGTGTTGCTCGGCAACAGCCCCAAAACATCACTGCTCTCAAGAAGATCTGCATGGAGGAATGGGCCAAAATACCAGCTACTGTGTGTGCAAACCTGGTAAAGACCTATAGTAATCGTTTGACCTCTGTTATTACCAACAAAGGTTATGTTACAAAGTATTGAGTTGAATTTTTGTTATTGACCAAATACTTATTTTCCACCCTGATTTACAAATAAATTCTTTAAAAATCCTGCCATGTGAATTCATGGATTTTTTTTCGCATTCTGTCTCTCACAGTTGAAGTGTACCTATGATGTAAATTACTGACCTCTGTCATCATTTTAATCAGAATCAGAATAGGTTTATTGCCATTGTCAGTGAACAAACAATTCACAAACTAGGAACTTGCTTTGGTACTACTGTGCTACATATAACATGAATAATAAGATTACAAATAGAATAAAATAGAATAAAACTTTCAGATATAAAAAATGGCAGGTAATGGTAACATGGCCGATAACGTGACGTTGTGTCAAGTACAGCAGACCAGCATGGTTGTGTGTTTATAATCTATTCACAAGTCTAACGGCAGATGGGAAGAAGCTGTTCTTATGGCGGGAGGTTCTGGTCCGGATGGACCGTAACCTCCTGCCTGAGGGAAGCGGCTCAAAAAGTCTATGACCCGGGTGAGAAGAGTCGGCTGCTATCCGACCTGCACGCCCCCGAGTTCTGGAGACATACAGGTCCTGGAGAGATGGAAGGCTGCAGCCAATCACCTTCTCAGCAGAGCGCACAATGTGCTGCAGTCTATGTTTGTCCCTCACTGTGGCTCCAGCGTACCACACAGCGATGGAGGAGGTGAGGATGGACTCAATGATGGCCGTGTAAAACTGCACCATCATCTGGGCCGGCAGCTTGGCCTTTTTCAACTGCCGCAGAAAGTACATCCTCTGCTGGGCCTTTTTGATCAGGGAGCAGATGGATGGCTCCCACCTAAGGTCAGGTGTGATGGTGGTTCCGAGGAAGCGGAAGGAGTCCACAGTGGTGACGGGGGTGTCCGTCAGGACGAGGGGGAGAGATGGGGCTGTGACTTTCCTGAAGTCCACAATCATCTCCACTGTCTTCTGAGCATTGAGCTCCAGGTTGTTGCTGCTGCACCAGTACACCAGCCGTTCCACCTCCCTCCTGTAGGCGGACTCATCACCGTCAGAGATGAGCCCGATGAGGGTGGTGTCGTCCGCAAACTTGATCAGTTTAACTGAGTCATGGCTCGAGGTGCAGCAGTTTAAGTGGGAGAACTTGCACAGTCGGTGGCTGACTAAATACTTTTTTGCCCCACTGTATGTGAATACAATGAGAACATAAGTAATTTAACATTCTGCGGCTTTGCAAGTTCTCCCACTTAGAAATCATGGAGGGGTCTGAAATTAACAACTTAGGCAAGGCCGGATTAATCATACGGGCAACTGGGCAATTGCCCAGGGCCCACGAACTCTAAAGGGCCCAGGGCACGAGCAAAATACTGTCTCTATAATTTCCCGCTTTATGAGGTCTATGGTGGTCCGTTTTCCCCGGACATGTCCACTTTTCACTCTCTGTCCGGGCGTCTGGACTGGGGGTTCTTGTATTGATGAAAATGTCCGGCTTTTCATCCAGAAGCAGGGATCGAATTATGGGGGAGCTGCATATCCTACACATCCAGGGGAGCCGGAAAAAAGTTTTCTACCTATATTATATCATTTTTGGACTCTTTTGAGCAGAGAGCGGCACAGCGTATTGTTGCGCAGCGATCCAGGCTGCTGCTTCCAGCGCACGGTCCATTCTCAAAGTGGCGCAACCAAAAAACTATAATTAGCACACGATCGTTCATGTCTGCACATGTTCTCTATTTTCTGTCTTATTTGTGCCTGAAGCTCTCTGCTACTGCGGAGCTCATCACCTGTGCTGTGGTGATGTCACCTCACGCAGCATCGAAAACGCGCTCTGCGCTTTGCGGTCAGGAGATCCCTTTGATCTGCTCAAAAGTAACTGCTGAGGTGAAAAAGTAAGAATCCAGGCAACAGATTTTCTGGAGAATTAAGAGGACATGCAGGAAGATGAGAGACACAGGACAGGAAAAATAAAAAACAGAAAACAAAACAAAGTGTTGAAAAGTAAAATGTATGTAGATTTATCTCCACTACACGTTTTTACCTGTATAAAACAATAAGTTATACACATGTCATATTTATACATCTGATACAATTCAGATCACCTTCAAAACTCAGTCACACACCCAGGGCCGTTTCAAGACATTTTGGGGGCCAAGGCAAGATGACCCCACCCACCCCCACCCACGCCATAACTGGGCTCCCCAGAAGCCTCTGTAATTCACACCCTCTCCAGTAGTGTTAGTTATACAGTGTTTGTAAAAGCCCCTCAGATATTACTGACATGTTCTAATATTATCAGATGAAAAACTAAATTTTCAGACACGCTGTCTCATCTGCTTCTTTTCTAAACTTGCAAAAAGTAACAAAACCATTTGAAAGCCACTATTTGTGGATTCTCTGAAAGTTTCCATGGAGTGTGTGACAACTTATTTTTTCATTGATCCTATCATCTAATCTCACAGCTGAAACAAGCATCCTTAATAATCTGTGCACAGGAAGCTTACCGATGCTGTAGTAAAACTAAAGGTATAATAATTTATTATTAATAAAATCTTGTTGCAGCACTAAAGCAGAAAAATGAGATTTTGCATTAAATATGCAAAATATTTACATATGAATTGTTTTAGAGCCCTTTTATTGGCAGAATCTGATATTAATTTAGTTCTTACAAAAAATGGGTCCCAACATGGTTTGTGTGGCGTTGCCATAGTGTGATGTCATAGGCACAGATCCCATGTCCTCTTGTTTGGAAATGGAAATATGATCACCCTACATTAAACAAACTGTCCACCCGGGATTTTGCGCTGCACAGAGACGCTTCGCTGCCTATGACTGAACGTCAGTTGAGAGTCAGTCTCATGCAGACTGACCAATGAAGAGAGGGCCTCAAGTTAAGACCCTCTCCTCATTGGTCAGTCCACACGAGGTGGGTCAAAGGTTACCCTGGGCGGGTTACGTGTTGTCAGGCATTCAAGTATTGAGTATATTTACTACATATTACAGTAAAATATTCTGTATGTGACCACATTATGGTGATCCTCGGGTCGTGATGATGGGGCCCTTGAATATTGTTGCCCAGGGTACAACAAAGTGTTAATCTGGCCCTGAACTTAGGTGCATTCCCACTGTGAGAGGCAGCATTAAAATTTCTATTTCAGAAAATCACATTGTATGGTTTTCAAGAATGTATTGGTATTGCACTGCTGCACAGAAGTATTTGAACACCTGGCAATCAGCAAGAATTCTGGCTCTCAAAAATTTATTAAAAAGTCCACATCTACTCCAATAATTTAAATTATTAGCACCTGTCCACCTCACAGTCATACTCCCAACTACTATAAGACCAAAAAGCTGTCAAAAGACACCAGACACAACACTGTGAACCTCCACAAGGCTGGAAAGGGCTATGAGGCAATTGCCAATCAGCTTGGTGCAAATAAATCAACTGTTGGAGCGATTGTTAGAAAATGGAATAGGCTTGAGACGACTGTCCGTCTCCCTCGGACGTGGGCTCAGTGCAAGATCTGACCTGGTGGGTATCACTGATGATAAGAAGGGTGAGGAATCAGCCCAGAACTACATGGGGGGAGCTGGTCATTGACATGTAGAGAGCTGGGACCACAGTTTCAAAGGTAGGTCAGTAGAACTCTGTACTGTCATTGTTTAAAATCATGCATTTCACGGAAGGCTCCCCTCGATGATCCAGATGAGGTATGGGAGAGAGTCATGTGGTCAGAAGAGACCAAAATAGAATTTTTTTTTAAACTCCTCTTGCCGTGAATGGAGGAAAAAGAAGGATGAGTTGCATCCCAACAACACCATCCCTACTGGGAAGCATGGGGGTGGAAGCTTAATGCTTTGGGGGACAGGACGACTGCGCTGTATTAGGGAGAGGATGAATGGGGCCTTTTATTGTGAGATTTTGAGCAACACACTCCTTCCCTCAGTCATAACATTGAAGATGAGTCGTAGCTGGGTCTTAAAACATGACAATGACCCAAAGCACACAGCCAGGATAACCAATGAGGAGCTTCGTAAGAAGCCTATCAAGGTTCTGGAGTGGCCTAGACCAAAATCCAATAGAAAATCCTTAGAGGGAGCTGAAACTCCACATTGCTCAGCGACAGCCCTGAAACCTGACAGATGTAAAGGAACTTTCGGCATCTTCACTTTTTTCACGTTTTTTAAAGGACCATCAGTTTACCTTTTATATCTCACCCTATCCTAAACACTTGGCTTTGTTTTATTTTGTACTAATTTCCTGTGTTTTCATTGATTGAAAACTTTATGCTGACTGTTTTTATCCTGCACTGAACCAGAAAGAAGAAAAGATTATTTGTATGATTTCCTTCTTAGGGAAACAAAGAAGTTGGTTTAACAACTTCACTGTCAGTTAAATGAATTATAAAAAGGAATAAGGGTATTTAAAAAGCAAATTGCAGGTTAAATCTTTTTTCTAATTCATATAAATTGCTGTCCAAAAAATACCATTTGGAATGCAGATTGTGGATATTTAGTTTTAAAATATATAACAGCAGAGTTTTCTAGTAAAAAGTGGCCTTTCTCAGCAAAGTTTCTAAAAAGGCTCTTTTTTCTAAATCTGAACCTCTGACGTAACCAAAGGGAGTTAGAAGCTAGGCGCTGCCTCAGCTCAGTGTGGAGAGTGGCTAGTTTTGGGGTCGAGGTCATGTTATCCAGTCAGAGTGTGTGTTTAATAGTGTTGGATTGTGTTCATGTTGATAAACTAGAGTGTGAAGGCTGTACCAACTCCAGCCTGTCTGGATATCGAGTCCCCGGGTTTCCAGATAAGAGAAACAACGCCTCCATCTCTGCGCCCAAGGACGTTTAGTGCAGCTGACAAGACGGAACCCACATCGGTCGGTACCGGGACAGGGAGGTCCGTGCTGGGCTCTGGAGACCCGTGGCGGGGTTAAAAAAAATTAAATGCGGATTTCTGGAGCTCAGATCACTGTCAGAACTAGGTCAGAACCAACCACCATGGAGCTGGTTTCTGGGTCGGAACCAGATCAGAACTGCCGCCTGGACCACCAGGAGAGGATGCACAGCCTTTAAATATACTAACTCAACTGGCTTGCTGGTACCTGGGTCAGATCAAGCTCACAGAAGCCCGCATGAGCGCCAGAACAGGATCACAGGCGTCTCTCTCCCTCCCTCTAAGTACCAAACTACAAACGGATATGAACGAGTATCAGACAAGCACCCTCTCTGCCAGTTTTTAAGAGCAGGTTGAAGACCCATTGTTACACCATGGCGTTCCACTAGCCTTCTTTTAGTCGTTCTTATCTTGTCTTTTAACTAATGTCTTTATTGCTTTAATCCATTTTGTTTTATCTTAGTCACTGCATGGTTGCTGTTGTTGTACTTTTCATATCTTTGTTGTGTGTACAGCACCTTGGTTCAACCCCCCCTCAGTCTTTGGCCGATTGTTTCTCCCTCTGGTTTGTCGCTGTTCTCTGGGGCGTGCAACAAACTCATAACTTTATGGTTTTGGTCCATCAGAAGTAGAATTATAAACATTTAAAGTTTCCTCTCTGTCAGAGTTAGAATCCATATTTTTCTCAGGATTAGACTCCCTCAACTGACGTCACTTGGTTTGGCAAAAGAAAAACCTCTCTCACAAAAATGACTCCTTAAGCCTAAATAATTCATGTATGTCTAAAAAAATTTCTCAAAACATTGGTTCATGGGAGTCTCTAACCTGCAATAGGCTCTTTAAAAAAGCATCAATAGGCTTTATCCCCAGCTTATGCTTTAAACAATAAGTATAAAATGTGAGTTGTTCTCAAACTTTTCAGCTTCTAAACCATAAAATAATGGCAACAGTGTTGTGACCCTGATTGTCATTAATAAAAATTATGCACTTACAATTATCAACAAGGACATAATGCCAACACAAGCACGGACAACAATTAATTAATCACAATTATGGCAGAAATATGGTATTAAAACAACGATTTTTTTAAACTGAATTTAATTTCTGAATATCATATCTGCTGGTCTCAACCCCAACTTTGCGAGCCACTGATCTAGAGATGCAATTTAGTGGAACTACTATCCAAACCATCAATGTCTTTTTGTCATTATTAATGTGTTTTATTTATAAAGAACAAATGAAAAAACTTCATATTATACAAATGCCGAAACCGAAGAGCAGTCAGTGTTCCGCTGAGATAATCTGAAAACAGATTACTCTGGATTTCTGTGATCAGTGATGGACAAGTTTAATTGATAAGAAAATGGGAATTGAACAAGTATTCAGCTGTTGCTACGAAAACATAGCAGCTGACAATAAAATGCGAATGAAAAATCCTTGATAAAGCAGACACAACCACCACAATACCCAAACAATAATCGCTAATTCCGCTGAAAATGAGATTTACAGGCGAAAGTGAATGCAGCGCTCGGCTCCAACAGTGACTCATTTAGCTCAACACAATATTTTAGACACTTACGTGGGGCCGTTTGGAGGGTACATGTCCGTCCGACAGTCTTCTGTGTACTGTAAAGAAATGGCAGCAAAGTTGTAAACATCCAGTCTGTAGAGTCAGCCTACAACTGTCTGAAAGTGGGACCGAGCAGAAATGGCGCTTACCGGTGGTAAAAACTGTGTTGATGCGACGAAGCAGAAAGCAGCTAAAACGAGAACCATACAGTACTCCATTATGAAAGGTACTGTCGTATGGCGTTTAAAGCGTGCCACAACCCGTGCACGCGCATTGGGTCCACAGCGCGCGTGTGAACGGGACTCGCGAGCGGAAATATACATGGCGAGAGGTCATTTGTGCACTGAGAGGGAGGCTGTGTCTCAATTCAGGGTCTGCATCCTACCTCGGCCGGATTCGTCGGCCGGTTACGTCACAGCGCCGCGACTCGGCCTGTCCCAATTCGAAGACTCCTTCAAATGCGGTCGACGAATGCGGCCTTCTTTTCGCCTGAATGAAGGATGGGTCGGGTGTATCCTTCAATAGGTAGCATTTCCCAAGATGCCTTGCGAGCCGGCCGGCAGAAAAACTTAAAAACAATGGCGGACAGTGAAGCGGGAGCTGTCGGAGAGGATTGCGCATATAAATGTAAGTATAAACTTGAAAACTGTCAGTTTAAGGACTTTTTGTGATACATGAACGTTATTTTAGTTAGAAATGTTACAGTAAAAGTGCTTGTATTGCGGTCTCGGCTCGTATGTTCGGCCGCGCTCGGTGTCGTACTTCTCCCACTACGTTTCCCCCTGATTTTAATAGAAGTTTGTATTTTAGGACCAAAAGAGAAAACCAGGGAATTTATTAAGCTTAGGGCGGAGATGGACCACATGATCACCGGAGCAAAGTATTCGGCGGCTGTGGCATGGAGGTACAATAACATCTCATATTTTAAAAACTCGTTTGAGTATATTTTTTTCTGCGAAAACATGAAAGGAATAACCCGTTGTCCTCTTTTCTCTTCCTGTTTCTTTTCTTACATGTTTGTTAAGACTATTCTGGAGAAAATGGGCATCCAGGGGAAGGTGCCAGCGATGAGCTTCTGGAGCTGATCTGGGAGGACATGAGGCTGCAGAGCAGCAGAGAGCACAGGAGAGAAGGAAGAACTTTGACAGCTTTTTACTTTGCTAGAAAAAAATGGTTAATGAAGATTAAACATGTACATGTAAAAGAAATATCTAAATAAAATCAGTTCTGCATTAAACTCTTGAATTTTATTTTTGTTTACAAATGAGAATTGTTTACTAGAGGGTATCCGCTGGGTCTTGAAAAGTCTTAAAAGGTGATAAATCGGTTTTGGTCAAAGTAAGACCCTTAGAAAGTATTAAAAACTATTATCACATCTTTGCTCAGGCTCAGCTAGTCTAAAGTATTTTCTCTGAATTAGCTCTCCAACAGTCAAGGAAATGATTAACCCCCAGAGACCCACGGTTGTAGTATTACAACATCAGATTTAAGTCTACAAAAATAAACCTTCCCCATTTTTTTTCTTTTTAAAACCACATTTACATTGCTAATAGGTCCTATTCAGTTCTGCAACACTATTGGCTGTTAAAATGTGTAAATAGGCCCGTTCATCTGGCCTCCTAGAACAACATGTGAAAGGTTAAAAAATATTTTGCAGTTGTTTTCTAAATTTGGGTTTCTGGGGGTTAAAAAGCTAAATAAAACGTCGAGCTCCATCGTTTAAGGTTCCTTCTGCCCAGCGGTTCCACGGTTGCTAGGCGACGGAACGTTCGCCGAGGGAGTTCATGAAGGCTAGGCCTGTCCAAATTCACAGCCGTTAACATCCGGTCTACCCGGCCGACGGAGGACGCAGCCCACGTCGGCCGGGTGGGCTGGGTCCTTCGAAGGATGCAGACCCTGAATTGAGACACAGCCGGAGCAAACTGTGTCTGTGAGCGCACAAGGATGTGTACAAGTGACAAACCTGCGTGCGCGCGTTGTCAACGAGCACACGGCAGAGGAAAACGTGCGCGCGCGGCAGCCTCTGTGCGCGCTCGGCAGCCTCTCTGCGCGCTCGGTTTCTGACTCCTGCTCGCTCGGCTGTAAGGGTTTTGGCACTCTGGAGGCGTGGCCTGTGGCAGATCTTCTCTGTCCTCTGATTGGTTAGCGTACCCCGCACTTTACTCTCTACCTATCTATATAAAAAAGTCTGCTAGTCAAGTAGTTGCTGGCATAGCTCAGTTGGAAGAGCGGGTGACTCTCGCCCCGGAGGATCCAGGTTTGAGGCCGGGCAAGGAAAATGCAGTAGATGTCATGTTAATTTTTCTTAATTTCAGGTATTTTACAGTTGTGACCGTTCAACTGTCATTAAACGTCCGAATGTTTGCTGGGCAGTGTTTTAAAAAGTGCACATAAGCTAGATGGTTTTAACCATATAAAATTACATTTTTTGTGATACTGGAAAAATACATACTGAAATAAAACTACTGATTGAAAACTTTATGACTGTGGTTGTACAATATATGACTCACTAATACACTGCAAACTCCCTTAGAGTGGGGCTTCCAGAGAGAGAGAGAGAGAGAGAGAGAGAGAGAGACAGAGAGAGAGAGAGAGAGAGAGAGAGAGAGAGAGAGAGAGAGAGAGAGAGAGAGAGAGAGAGAGAGAGACAGAGAGAGAGACAGAGAGAGAAAAGTTCTTGCCTCATTAATGAATTGTTTATTTTTTTCAGTATTTAATTGACAAATTATCCTTTCAAATAATTAATTGATGAGTTACATAATTGTCCATTTAGAATTGTTGAATGGACTGAGTCAAGTTTGGTGCACTTTATATATTTCAAAACATGTTTTTTTATTTTATTTTAATGATGCATATAAATAATTTAAATGTTAATTTAATGAAATATTTCTATTTTTTCATTACCTCACCCTTGTTTTGACAAAAACAAGACCTTGCTGGATAATATCATGGAGAAACTATTTGTTCACAGTACATGGCTCCGTAAGGATCTGTGTACCAAAGGAGGAGATACTCAGAAATCTGTCTGCAGATTGTTACAACCCAGACTGGAAGTGGCGGGCTGTAATAAGAAAGGAGACCAAACAGAGGAGTGGGGGTTCAACAACTGATTTATTTAACAAAAGTAAGGATTTACTAAAGCAAGTTAGTGAACAGAAAATGGCCATCTCAAGGTTTTACTCGGATGTCCCTCAGCAGGGTGCAGCACTGTTGAAGGTCATCTGAATGAAAGCTTGATATGCAGTTTCTTTATGAAAGTGTGTAAATATACAGTGTGGTTGCCGTACATACAGGTGCTGGCCAGTAAATTAGAATATCATCAAAAGGTTGAAAATATTTCAGTAATTCCATTCAAAACGTGAAACTTGTACATTATATTCATGCAATGCACACAGACCAATGTATTTCCAATGTTCATTACATTTAAATTTGATATTTATAGGTGACAACCAATGAAAACATCAAATCTGGTATCTCAGAAAATTAGAATATTCTAAAGGCCAATGAAAAAATGTTTGTTTCTCTAATGTTGGCCAACTGAAAAGAATGAACATGAAAAGAATGTGCATGTATAGCACTCAATACTTAGTCGGGGCTCCTTTTGCCTCAATAACTGCAGTAATGCGGCGTGGCATGGACTCGATCAGTCTGTGGCACTGCTCAGGTGTTATGAGAGCCCAGGTTGCTCTGATAGTCGTCTTCAGCTCCTCTGCATTGTTGGGTCTAGCGTATTGCATCCTCCGCTTCACAATACCCCATAGATTTTCTATGGGGTTAAGGTCAGGCGAGTTTGCTGGCCAATCAAGGACAGGGATACCATGGTCCTTGAACCAGGTGCTGGTGGTTTTGGCACTGTGTGCAGGTGCCAAGTCCTGTTGAAAGGTGAAGTCTGCATCCCCATAAAGTTGGTCAGCAGCAGGAAGCATGAAGTGCTCTAAAACTTCCTGGTAGACGGCTGCATTGACCCTGGACCTCAGGAAACAGAGTGGGCCAACACCGGCAGATGACATGGCACCCCACACCATCACTGACGGTGGAAACTTTACACTGGACCTCATGCAACGTGGATTCTGTGCTTCTCCGCTCTTCCTCCAGACTCTGGGTCCTTGATTTCCAAAGGAAATGCAGAACTTGCTTTCATCAGAAAACATAACTTTGGACCACTCAGCATCAGTCCAGTCCTTTTTGTCCTTGGCCCAGGCGAGACGCTTCTTGCGCTGTTTCTTGTTCAAGAGTGGCTTGACACACGGAATGCGACACCTGAATCCCATGTCTTTCATGAGTCTCCTCGTGGTGGTTCTTGAAGCGCTGACTCCAGCTGCAGTCCACTCTTTGTGGATCTCCCCCACATTTTTGAATGGGTTTGTCGTCACAATTCTCTGCAGGGTGCGGTTATCCCTAGAGCTTGTACACTTTTTTCTACCACATTTTTTCCGTCCCTTCGCCTGTCTGTTAATGTGCTTGGACACAGAGCTCTGCGAACAGCCAGCTTCTTTAGCAATCACCTTTTGTGTCTTGCCCTCCTTGTGCAAGGTGTCAATGATTGTCTTTTGGACAGCTGTTAAGTCAGAAGTCTTCCCCATGATTGTGGTGCCTTCAAAACAAGACTGAGGGACCTTTTAAAGGCCTTTGCAGGTGTTTTGAGTAAATCAGCTGATTAGAGTGGCAGCAGGTGTCTTCTATATTCAGCCTTTTCAGAATATTCTAATTTTTTGAGATACCAAATTTGGAGTTTTCATTAGTTGTCACTTATGAATATCAAATTTAAATGTAATGAACATTGGAAATACATTGGTCTGTGTGCATTGCATGAATATAATGTACAAGTTTCACGTTTTGAATGGAATTACTGAAATATTTTCAACCTTTTGATGATATTCTAATTTACTGGCCAGCACCTGTATGTTGAGGTTCTCAGACATCAGGCTTCTTTGCCCAGGCCTTCACTAGTGGGCTATTTTAAAAGTTGGTAAGGAGAAAAACCACAGCATATAGCTGATTGTTTACAAATGCAAGGAGGGGAATAACAATCAAAATGCTTGTGTTCTTGGACCAGATGAATGGAGCGCTCCACATGCACTCAGAGATGTTATGGCTTCTGTTTCTATAACTTTACATGCAGACATTTGAGGTTTGCCAGAAAGGAAAGCTGGCCTGTACACTTTGCAGGGCACAATGTCATCAATGAAGAAACCCCTGTCTACCAAGATGACCATCTCTAGTTGTAGCATTTTCAACACACCAGATTCCCAGGTTGGTCGCTGATAGTTCCAGCATACAGTGCTGAGACAAAGGTCACTGGCCTATGTGGCACAATCCAAATGAGCCTCTTGAGAGTGCAGTTGAACTTGAGGAAAATATATGACTCTGGAAGAGAGGGGAATATGGCCATTGACACCTCAGATCAGTGCAGTCAAGAATTACTGGTGTTTGGGTAGTCCTGAACGTGTTGTGATGCCCCCACCATCTCATTGGGTTTTCATTTGTGTTTAATTGTGTTTTTCTTCTGTTGTAGGCAGCTGGTTAAGCAACCTTGGAGGCACCTGGGCTCAGGGTGTGGTGCTGCCTACAAAGCCTACTGTTTTTCTGCTTTCACTGGGTCTCTCCTGTGTGGTGGAGAGTCCTCACTGGCCATTTTCTGTTCACTAACTTGCTTTAGTAAATCCTTACTTTTGTTAAATAAATCAGTTGTTGAACCCCCACTCCTCTGTTTGGTCTCCTTTCTTATTACAGCCCACCACTTCCAGTCTGGGTTGTAACAATCTGCAGACAGATTTCTGAGTATCTCCTCCTTCGGTACACAGATCCTCACTGAGCCATGTACTGTGAACAAATAGTTTCTCCATGATATTATCCAGCAAGGTCCCGTTTTTGTCAAAACAAGGGTGAGGTAATGAAAAAATAGAAATATTTCATTAAATTAACATTTAAATTATTTATATGCATCATTAAAATAAAAAAAAAAAACATGTTTTGAAATATATAAAGTGCACCAAACTTGACTCAGTCCATTCAACAATTCTAAATGGACAATTATGTAACTCATCAATTAATTATTTGAAAGGATAATTTGTCAATTAAATACTGAAAAAAATAAACAATTCATTAATGAGGCAAGAACTTTTCTCTCTCTGTCTGTCTCTCTCTCTCTCTCTCTCTCTCTCTCTCTCTCTCTCTCTCTCTCTCTCTCTCTGGAAGCCCCACTCTAAGGGAGTTTGCAGTGTATTAGTGAGTCATATATTGTACAACCACAGTCATAAAGTTTTCAATCAGTAGTTTTATTTCAGTATGTATTTTTCCAGTATCACAAAAAATGTAATTTTATATGGTTAAAACCATCTAGCTTATGTGCACTTTTTAAAACACTGCCCAGCAAACATTCGGACGTTTAATGACAGTTGAACGGTCACAACTGTAAAATACCTGAAATTAAGAAAAATGAACATGACATCTACTACATTTTCCTTGCCCGGCCTCGAACCTGGATCCTCCGGGGCGAGAGTCACCCGCTCTTCCAACTGAGCTATGCCAGCAACTACTAGACTAGTAGACTTTTTTATATAGATAGGTAGAGGGTAAAGTGCGGGGTACACTAACCAATCAGAGGACAGAGGAGATCTGCCACAGGCCACGCCTCCAGAGTGCCAAAACCCTTACAGCCGAGCGAGCAGGAGTCAGAAACCGAGCGCGCAGAGAGGCTGCCGAGCGCGCACAGAGGCTGCCGCGCGCGCACGTTTTCCTCTGCCGTGTGCTCGTTGACAACGCGCGCACGCAGGTTTGTCACTTGTGCACATCCTTGTGCGCTCACAGACACAGTTTGCTCCCTCTCAGTGCACAAATGACCTCTCGCCATGTATATTTCCGCTCGCGAGTCCCGTTCACACGCGCGCTGCCATGTATATTTTCGCTCGCGAGTCCCGTTCACACGCGCGCTGTGGACCCAATGCGCGTGCACGGGTTTTGACAGGGGTATGACGCGATACTGTCGGACCAAGCCACCACCAACCGCGGTCAAGCCAGCCGCACCTTATCCGCCGCGAAAATTTCATTGCGCGTTTACAACAGTCTGTACGGTACCGCATTTTGCAAGGGAACTGCCCAATACACACTCGTGACAGTCTGGTTGCATATTCAAAAATTCATAAAAAATCATCCTTCATAGCTGATGTACAATTTTCACCACATCCTTCCTCTGGGACACCTACTGTACCTGTGTGCCACATTTCAGACAGATTTACATTCGCATGAACACATATATGCAGTGCTGTATTTTCTAATTAACACTCATTTGGCCTAAGGATGAGCTGCTTGGAGTCCAGGTTAAGG
Source organism: Nothobranchius furzeri (assembly GCF_043380555.1). Taxonomy (NCBI): domain Eukaryota; kingdom Metazoa; phylum Chordata; class Actinopteri; order Cyprinodontiformes; family Nothobranchiidae; genus Nothobranchius; species Nothobranchius furzeri. Next base: position 19,487,173 of record NC_091744.1, on the reverse strand, counting down.
TCACACAACTCATCGTTCTGTTCTTTTTATGTTTCAGGACATTGATTCCAGAGAGGCTGAGGCAGACATTGCAGAAAAGACAATGGGCATCTACACAGTCCAAGCAGAGAGTCACGGTCCTGTTGGTCCAGGTGATGGACGCTTTGCTGATGTTGGTGTCGTGCTGGAAGGCGTTGAAGTTCTCTATAACTTTCAGAGTGTCAGCCATGCATGTGTGATGCTTTATGGACTGATTCATGCACTCAACTTGAGCTATCCAAAAAACCTGAAGCATACTTTCGAGGTGTACCAGAAAATCTTGATGGGCCTGGACTCAACCAAACTTTCACTAAAAGTGCAAGTTCTTGAAGGGTGTGTCAGGGAAATACCTGTTTGATTATTGTGTCTGTAAAGTTTGGTTTTTCTTTTTGTCTCCAAGCCTTTAACAGGGAAATGTATCAGTGTGACTTTGTAGGTGGGTTCAAAGATGGGTAGGCTGGCAATGTTGTGCCTTGGCTCAAACCAGATTTTTTGGAATTGTTTATACCGTAAATCCTCTAATACAGGCCCGGGCCTTTATTTGACTCAAGTTCATCAAGCTCCAGGCCTTTATTGGAAGGAGGGCCAGTATTAGAGGCAGGCCTCTATTTCTAATTGAGCAAAATGAACTAATGGTTCGCTGGAGTTTTTGACAATTAAAATTGCGCCCACATTTTCAAAGTTAAACACATTTCTTTTAACAACCGTAGTTTCTGCTTCAGCCATCTCCCCTCTCCCCCTGCTTCAGCCCTCTCCACCCTCCCCCTGCGCAGCAGCAGCAAACTCACTGATGCGCCTGCAGCCTCTCGGAGTTCCTGCTGCTCTAAACATTAAAATAATTATTTCATTTTCTGTTCCACTTTTGATTACCTTCAATGGTGTCTGTTTGTTGCAACCACCAGGTACAAAAACTAACTTGTTTTTATTTGACTATTTTTCTGTCCTGTCTGTTTATTATCTTCCTGCATCTCCTCTCAATCCTAAAGAAAAACTGCTACCTGGGTTCATATATATTCACCTCATGAGTTACCTTTGAACTGCAGTTCTAAAAGATCTACCGACCGCAAAAACAGCGGAGCGCTCGCTGTTTGGCGGCCGTATCAGTGATCAGTGCGTCGGAGGACAAGGTGATGCGCGCAGCGCCCCGCTCCACAGCAGCGAAACGCATCAGGAGCTTGTCACCTGCTGATAGCAGGCTGCTGTCTTTTCCGAGGGCTGCATCTTGCCGGTCATTATCACGTGACAGCGACTAGTCGATGACAGGCGTAAAAAGTCACTACAGTAATCCCTCGTTTATCGCGGTAGATGCGTTCCAGACCTGGCCGCGATAGGTGAAAATCCGCGAAGTAGGGACTCCCAGCATGCCCCTCGCAGGGATTCCCTCTACGTTGCACCTACGTCACAAACCGCGGCTATAAACGGAAGTCGCCTTTCCAGCTCACCCCTCAGTCATCGTTTCTTCAGATTCATGATCAGAGTTTCCAACCTACCGATCAATCCAACGAACTATCAGCTCATAGTAAGTTATCGTACTTACTTCTGGAAAGCCCGGCATTTCCGTGTCACTTCGTTGACGCTCGAACGCTCGGGGGTTTCCTAGATCAGCCGGCATTTCACCGACGCTCTCACTTCCGCGTCTGTGAAACCACGCTCTCTATGGAATTATCGTATGATCACATTCTCTTTTTGTGGGTAAAACTCAAGAAAAAAAATTTTTTTACTTGTTTTTTTTTAGTTTTATTACAAAAAGTGCATTTTATGATGAAATTGATGAAAAAAACAAGAATTTCTTGATATTTCGCATAGAAAAAATACCGCGAATCAGTGAAAAATACCGCGAATCTGCGAATTCCCCCTGAAAAATGCTCCAAAGAAAAAATCCGCGAAGCAGCGAATCCGCGATGAACGAACCGCGAAGTAGCGAGGGATTACTGTATAGTGAAGTTGACTAGTTCATACACCCCCTGCTGCTGCTCCCCAGAGCGTTCTGCAGCATAATCAGCACATTCTCTTTGAACTTGATAGTGTAATGACCTGGCTGGGGTTGTAAGCCAGGTGCATTCTGGGTATTGTGTTATATGTGTTTCCTATCGTTCTGCTAGTTCCTATGTGCTGATTTGCGTGTTGTGTGAGTGTTATGTAAGCCACAGGGAAGGTGATGTGTTCTGTGGAGGGGTTGAATTAGCATGGTTAACTGACACCGTGACTTTGTGTGGTAGGAGCGTGATAGAGGATCGTGTCTGTAGCGTTACAAAGCATTGAAGAATAAGCCCAATAAAGGTCCGCGTGAACCTCTACTGCCACCTCCTGGTTGATTTGGGGACTGTAACCCTGCCGCTGGGACGCTCATACTTGCTTGTCACCACATTCCACCCGGCCACAATAAGAGACCGGCCATTATTTACCTCCGCTGACTCCGACACCGGCCAAAATTGGAGACCCGGCCTTTAATTGAATACCGGCCTGTATTAGAGGATTTACGGTAAATTCAATCGACACTAGTTAAGTGTTACAAAGATATTTGTTCTAAAAAAGTGCGCCCGATCATACCAAAGCCTGTTTTTTAATATTGAATAGAAACTATGGCTTCAGTTAAACATATTGACTTATTTTGAATGTAAAACTGTCAAACCTTCATTGAAATACAAAATATGATGGAAAAATCACTTTAAGATATAGGGTAGATGTTCAATTGATGTTTTCGTTATGTATTTAAATAAAAGCTTGACGTGTACATTCATAATGAGGCCCTATGTTGCAGTATTGCAACAGACAAAACAAAGCAGCTAAACAAAACTAAACAGCCTGAAAGACCACAAGTTGACAGTATGTGTGGTGTAGCTGGCCAGTTTAGCACTTTGCTCTGATGAGCTGAATTATCTGACATTTTCCAGATTTTTTGTAACTTTGTTTTTTTCCTCATGTTTAATTCATTAGATTATTTCTACAGTTTAGTCGCTCATGGATGGAGAAAAAGTAGGCAGAGGGGGAATGGAGAGGAGTGAGATGGATTAGAAAGGTGGAAGTATTTGTACATGCATTAATCATTTTAAAAAAATTCAAAGGATATCCACAAACATACGTTTTGTCCTTTGAGTTTCATGTCATGGATGTTGAGGGGCTTTAATGCTAATAAAGTTGTTTAATCAAAAAGGTGATCTGAATGTTCTTAAACATCATTATTGTTTGTACTAAATGGAAAAAATTTATTAAATATGATGAATTTTGAATGTTTTGGTTGATTGCACAAGTATAAATGACATGTAATTCAAATGTATGCTATTTATCCATCATAGGTAACCTAATTTTTATGCTATTCAAACAATATTATTTATGTATTTGAAATACATACCCTCCTTATTAATTTAGAGTAACTATATTAATACTAAATAAATAAACTTGAGCATTATGCATTTCAATTAACTAGGCTTTATTACACTAATGAATGTGCATCGTGTAAAGTTTATTTAATAGGTTTGTCTAAAAATTACCTAAAAAAGTAAATGGGAATTTGTCAGGTAAAAAAATTACATAAATCTTAAGTTTTAGGGTTAAATATTGCTGTGAGTGTGTGTAGCCCTTTTCAAAAACATTGACAACTGGTCCCCATCATTGTGCAAATAAATAAAAAAATGTATCCTAATAACCTAAATATTGAAAAAGATGAGTAAAAGTAAAAGAATTTGATACTCAGCACTGCTGCACATTTTCTTATTACTGTGTAAAATAAACCAACAGTAAAAAAACAAACAAACAACATTGACAATAAAAGAGATAAGATGAGATAAGCTTTATTAGTCCCACAGGTGTGGAAATTTGTCACAGCAGGAAGTGGACAGAACAAAGGTTATATAGCAAAATAGAAATACAATAATAATAAAATGCTGTACACCAATGTACAAAATAGAATAAAATATACAATAGGAACAAAATAGAATGCAAACGCTTTATACAGATAAGAGAAGACAAAGTCCCATTTTTAACTACTTCTGAATTTCAATTATTCTGATAATTGCCGCTGTGATAATCAATTCTTAAGTAATTAGGTACAGTTTATAATTTTTGTCACAATGTACCAACTACATTAAAACATCCATCTATCCACTTGCACTTGTCCTCTTCATGGTCGCGGGAGGTTGCTGTCATAGGGCAATACAAGTTTTCTATAATATCTGAGGATTTCTAGAGTAAATCTGTCTGAAATGTGGCACACAGGTACAGTAGGTGTCCCAGAGGAAGGATGTGGTGAAAGTTATACATCAGCTATGAAGGATGATTTTTTTTTTATGAATTTTTGAATATGCAACCAGACTGTCACGAGTGTGTATTGGGCAGCTCCCTTGCAAAATGCGGTACCGTAAAGACCGTTGTAAACGCGCAATGAAATTTTCGCGGCGGATAAGATGCGGCTGGCTTGACCGCGGCTCACAAATGACGGCTCACTTGACCGCGGTCATCACAATGCGGTGTCGGTACAGGATCTGCTCGGGTGCAAGATCGAGTAAGGTCTAGCTGCAGACGCAGCCCCGGCCAAACACGCCCCTATGTACAAAACACGCGTGCATGTACGAAGAAGAGAACTCGCATGCGTGTTGCAAGAGATGGAAATGACGGTTCAGGTAAAGACAGATTTTTATTTTTACAACTTGCGAAGATTTTGTACTTTAAATTTGAACGTTTAAGACATAGTTTGATAGATAGCGCATTAGTAATTTTTTATATGAAATTAAGCATTATTGGCAGTGGGGGAAGACGTCATGGACGCAAATTTTTTAATATAATTTTTAATGGGCTACATGCAAGCCTTTTGGCCAAAATAAACATAACAATAGGCCATTTATTTGACCGTTTATGACTCCTCATCTAATAAGCAGCAAACTCACGACGGCAATGTGGTAGCCCGGAGGTATGCTACAAACACAAGAACAGTGCTAATGCCTATATGTATTGTTTTCACATTGTTTGTGACAGCCTCTAGGTGTAAATGTCATTTTTACTAATTGCCATTTATCTTTGTCTCATTAGTGAGCGGCAGCTGATGTCCTATGCCATGGAACTGCTCATATACTCGGAGAAATTCAGAAAAGCTCTGGACTCATCTGAATTTTTGAAGAGGCTGTAGCATTGTGTGGACATTTATTTATTTTGGAAGGTTTTTGTAAGGCCAATAAAAGCTGTTGCTGGTTGTTTCATTTGTCTGAACTTTTTTTCTAAAGCCAAACTTTTCTGCTTTTGTGTTTACAGTATATTCTTTACAGGTATGGTCAATATCAGTTTACTAGTCTTGTGAATTGTATACTTGATGCAAAATATTTTAGTAATTTCTAAATCAATACATTTTGTGTCAAAGGGCCAGCAATTATTCCTGTTAACAGAATATATGAAATGCATATATACACATGTAAATATGCCTAAAAATTACACATCAGCAGCTTTTCACTGTAAAGAAGCAATAAAAAAATCATAAATAGTAACATAAATATTAACTACTCACTCGTATGAACTTAGACCCACTGTTAGTGCCTGTAATAACAAATGGTTGAAAGTTAAATGTTGCTGTAGGAGGCGTGCTCCCAAAAATGGAGGCTAGTAGGCTTAAGGGGTTTATTAAAACGATTACCACTATATAACTTTTTCTGATATTTAATTTTATTGCATTTAAAATAAACACAAAATTGTTGGTGGTATCTGTGTTTTATAATCTCACTGGGGATGGCCATAAAGTATGTGTGCAAGAAAAAAAATCCATACATTCATATTTAAACCTGGAGTCCTGTCTGTTTAATTACATTATTACTATTTCTGTATAAACGTATTCTTTCAATTGTGTTGTTCGCTGGGAGGCAGTAGCGGTTTTAGGCATGGGCAGACAGGGCAGTTGCCCGGGGCGGCATTTTTTCATGACACAAAAGGGGCGTAGAAGCGCTGAGTAAAAAATAAAAAAGAAAGAAATCTGCACTGCACCGAGGTTTTCTATTATCTGTCATATGACAGTGTCTGGATTGGAAACAGCAAGTTGGCGCCCCCTGCAGCTGCAGGCGCTCCTGCTGACTGAGAGGGTTCAGGTGCTCCGTGTGTGTATGAAGAACAGGAAGGGGAGGGGTGCGGCAGGGGAATTCACCTCTGGGTGGGTCCAAATGAAATGAGCGGGTAGGGGCCGAATCAACTGTATTAACATGGCTAAAGTCAACCACATCTATCATTCTTTCAGGATTTTCTGAATTGTGTGAAATGGCCAAATAAAAAAAGGAAAAACAAAACGCTTTTGTGGTCACCCCCCCCCCCAATCAAGGTCAAATTGTTTAGTCCTGACTAAAGGAAACTTACTGAGTCAAGAGCCAAGCAGAAGAGATGAACATAAAAAGGCTAAAACCACCAGGTGCCCGATTCAGGAAAAAAAAGAAAAAAAGAGGAGAAAGATAAAGGTATGTACGCTCTCATGATGCATGTTTTACATTTTTGAACCAGTTAACTGGGATTCGGTCAACTAATTGCTAACAGAGCTAATAGGGCTGAAATATTGAAACGAATATTCAAATGGTTCCAAAAAAATTCCTTGAATCGTTTTTTACTGATTCAAACTAGGATTTGTTAAATGCTCGCTGCAGCCTGTGGCCTGCCTGAACAACAACAAACACATGTTGATCATGTTCACATAATAATAAATAAAACAACTGTACAAGCAGAAGAAAACTCCCCAGTCACCACTAACTATCCTGTTTATTTATTGCAGATGGCTGCACTGATTATTTTTTACATGATTTGTTCTGTAAAAGTTGGCATTTTTGGTAGTCTACAGTTTTTTTATGTCAGTTTAAATTACAATTTCAGAGGCAATTCTAAAATATTATGGATCATGATAAAGATCTATTGGAGATCTACCCCAACTTTTGGACTGCTCTGCCAGCCACTGTGGCTCAAGCTGAGAGGAGCTTAACTTGATCAAGTCATACCTGAGGTCAGTTATGTTTCAGGGGCGGCTCACTAACCTGGCTCTGATTAGTATCAATCAGGCGCGCAGATAGGGTGGGGGACGGGGGGGGGGGGGGGGGGATCTGTCCCCCCCACTAAGGCCATAAAGAAAACAAAATCGGAGGTTTAGCGCTTGAAGCTCCTTTTTCCAATTACATTGAATGCAGCATGACGTAAACAAACACCGACCCCAGAGGCGCCAAAGTGGTTGCTGCTAGGATGCAGGATGAAGTGAAAAAGACGAGCAACGATTACTGCGTATTTAAAAAAGGCCAACAGTGTAAGTAGGCGGGACCGATCTGTCTGTTTATGCATGTTGGTTCTAGTTTCAGTACGTTGTCAGTGTTGGGACATACTCGTTATAAGCGCCAAAGCCTCATTGCTGACTTTAACAAGTCTCATCTACAAATATGATCCCTCATGAAGTTACTACTTTACATCAGAAGATAGTGGAGATGTGGAACCTTCAGGCTGAGCAATGTTTGGGAGTTTTTAGAGCTTGAAAAACGCCTCCTGCCGAGAGGCTCGCAGTAGGGGAGAGGAGGAGATGAGCGCAACATGAAGAGCGCAAATATTAGATGAAACGTATAATTGCCGGCAGGTCTGGTCTTTGTTGACTGATCACTTTGTCTGGTAATGACTGACTCTGATTATGAAGCAGAATATTGACTCTGATGGAGAAATTCACTCATCCAGCCGGGATGATGGACGCTGCTGCAGCATCAGACAGCTGGTGCTGCACGAGAGGTGTGTGGAGTTTACAAGCTCCAAATGTTGGGTTTGATGTTGGTTTAACCTCTCTGGGACGTGATGGATGTAGAAATGATGGTAAACACTGCTAAAGTGACAGACGTAGCGACAATGTTAAAAAAAAGCCGTAAAAAGAGGCAGATGCCGATGCGTTCTGTATGGAAGTCAAGTGTGTCACATAATCATAAAAAAGTAAAATATAAAATTTAAAAAGATTTATATATTTATATATAAATAAAAACTTTCCAAATATAATGAAAATTTATAAATAACATAAAAATACGAAGGAACATCTGTTGGTCAGGCTGAAACGTTTGGGAACTACTGCTCTAAGTGATAAGTGAATTTCGTTTTTAAATATATTTTATGTGCAGTTTTTTAGGGCTTTTATGTTTTCTGTAAAGATCGGTGTGCTGAAAATCATTTAATGTTTTGCATAGACCAGGGATTCCCAAAGCTTCTGGGATGAGTCGGGTCCGCCCGCGATAATAATTCTGATTAATATATATAAATTAATTAGTGTTATCACTGATAACATTAATTAATTTATATTTGATCTTGATGGTGAAACTAAAGGCGTTTAACACTGAACGCCTAACATGAATGCAGCTTCTGAGAGCTAGCTAATATCAGCTAAAACTGTGTTCTGCTGCTGCTGCTGCTCACCGTCCTTCTGGGAAAACCTAGTAAATACTTGCTTCTGTTCAATTAACTTTTTCTCCTTCTCCTTCTTTTCTGGAAGCCAGATTTCCCTTTCTTGGGAAAAGACATGACTGACTCTCCTGCCTCCAGCTCTGGCTGTCAGCATCTGCTATGTCTCATTAGCTGTACATGCGGCTGTGCAGCCCCTGGCTGTGGGTGTGGACTAAACCACTTTGCACATTTTTAAGGGGTGATAGATGCCTCAGAGATTATTCAGTTATTATTTTTAAGGCGAAATTCTGTTTCTTAACCTCTTCATCCAGGTAAAGGGAAGTTTATTAAGACATTAAGTAAGTCGGGGGGAAAAACAACAACAATAAAACATTTTTATTCAAAGCTGTCTCAGGGCTCCTCCCTGCAGTGGGCCCTGGGTAAACGGTACCCTTCCCCCCCCCAGTCCGAAGTCCCTGAGTAGGTGATCAGCTCAGGTTTACGCAGAGCAGAAGGAAGGAGAGCGCTCTGGCCGCACAGGTTAAACGTTCCTACTTTAAGAAAACCGTTAAATTGCGTTGTTTATGTGCTACCTGGGCACTCTAAATATTTATTTAAAATGAAATCAAAGGAAATTGATACTGCACATTTTTAAGGGGTGATAGATGCCTCAGAGATTATTCAGTTATTATTTTTAAGGCGAAATTCTGTTTCTTAACCTCTTTATCCAGGTAAAGGGAAGTTTATTAAGACATTAAGTAAGTTGGGGGGAAAAACAACAACAATAAAACATTTTTATTCAAAGCTGTCTCAGGGCTCCTCCCTGCAGTGGGCCCTGGGTAAACGGTACCCTTCCCCCCCCCAGTCCGAAGTCCCTGAGTAGGTGATCAGCTCAGGTTTACGCAGAGCAGAAGGAAGGAGAGCGCTCTGGCCGCACAGGTTAAACGTTCCTACTTTAAGAAAACCGTTAAATTGCGTTGTTTATGTGCTACCTGGGCACTCTAAATATTTATTTAAAATGAAATCAAAGGAAATTGTAATGGTATCGAATGTTTATTAATTACTATAAAAATGAAAGTGATGGGGAATTTTTTTTAACCCTGTCTGTTTAGCTTGACATCTGATATATATATATATATATATATATATATATATATATATATATAGAGAGAGAGAGAGAGAGAGAGAGAGAGAGAGAGAGAGAGAGAGAGAGAGAGAGAGAGAGAGAGAGAGCCATGCCCCGATGTGGGGGCTGGGGGGGGGGGGGGGGGGGGGGGGGTCGACATGGTCGGGACATAGAAGGGGGTGCGCGGCTAAATAAGTTTGGGAGCCACTGGCATAAAGCATGAGGTTTTGGTTAGTACTTGATTGGAAGAATAACAAATGACTGAATTAAATAGTGGGGAGCCTCTGTCAGTGCACCCCAGGACAGCTGTGGCTACATCGTAGCTCATCACCGTCAGTGTGTGAATGTGTGTGAATGGATGAATGATACACTGTAGTGTAAAGTGCTTTGGAGTCCTTACTCTGAGAGGCGCTGTACAAGTGCGGATCATTTATCATTTATAGTGTTGATCAGGCAGAGCTTTGTTGCATAATGGCTTCAAACACGTATATAAAAGTTAGTTTTTACGTAAACCGTTGGATGAAATTACACAAACTGACTGAGCTCTAGTTAAGGTGCTTGCAATAGTTTGTGTATGTGTACGTGCGTGTGTGTGGGTGTGTGTGTATGTGTACGTGTGTGTGTGTGCGTGCATGTGTTTGGGGGAGGGTACATTGGAACTTTGTCCCCCCCAGTTTGAAAATCCTATCTGCACCCCTGGTATCAATCACTCAGTAGGGGAGCAGATTTCATATGATGACATTATTGATGACGTTGCATTAAGGTTAGGTTTTAATTTTGGTTTGTGTTTTCTGTTCTAAGTGCAATGCTGTAGTGATTATCTTTGGTTTGTTATGTGTGAAATATGTTTGCTATTTAGAATATTTATTATATATTATATTCATATATTCTTAATATTTAGTTATTGTTTGTTTTTGTATATTTGATTCTATATATTTTGATACAGTATATAATGTATTTTGCTTTACATTCTGACAACTTCATAGTAATTAATGTAAATATGTGCAACTTAGAAAAATGAATGTTCAATAGTCGTTCTAATAAAACATGCCTGTTTGTAGAAAACATGCGTGTGTTGGTGGTGGTGTGTGTGTGTGTGTGTGTGGGGGGGGGGGGGGCGCTCAAAGGGGGCTTTGCCCGGGGAGTAATTCCATGTAGAACCGCCACTGTCCATATCTACTTAACATATCCTTTAATTTCTGCCATGCTATACGGGATGCTCACCACATCATTCATTCAAGTAGGTTGTTTAGCATAAAAATCCACCATTTCTTTGCCCTCTACACCCCTATGAGCTGGAACCCACATAAGCCTAACAACATAATCAGTTTTATGTAATCTGAACAAACATTCATATATTTCATATAAAATATCCCTTCTTGTAGCTGATGACATCGTACTGATTGACGTTAATGCTGACATTGAATCTGAACAAATAATAAAATTCCCAATTCTATTTGCTCTATCCACTGTAAACTGAAATGGCTAACATTTCCACTGTATAAATTGACAAACCATTGGGCGTTCTACTCCTATTATATATATCTAAACTTGGAACCTGTTACGATCCAGGCTGTCTAGGGGGCCTGGGGTAACAATTGAGGACGCATGTTCTCGTGTTAAAAGTAACAAAACAACATTTATTTACATAAATATAAACGCAAAACACAGATTAATAAGACACATCAGCAACGCAAAACGAGTAACAACTAAACTCTCATATTAACCAAATTAATACCAACTACAAAAGACCATCGCATAATTTCCTAATTTCCGAGTGACGTCTTATTTAAAACAAGCGAAGGGGTAAAGTTTCCTTTACCCCTAAAAAGGCTAACAGTTAAACACAGAGAGTTTCCTATGCTCCCACCAAAGTTGTCACATTATACTTTAACTTAACAAAACCAAAAGCTGCTGAGGAGACAGCACACCTGAGAGAACCTGCCTGGCCTGCTGCTCCCTGAACTGAGGGCTGGCTGACTTTTATGCTGCTGGCAGAGCTGATCATCAGGATCAGCTGGGAGAGTCTAACTGGGAGGCAAGATTGGAGCCAGGTGCTGCATCTCCTCTCTCTCACACACACACACACACACACAGGGAAAATAAACCCAAATGGCCCTGGGCTGTAACAGAACCCAAAATGAAAACCCAGTTTAACCCTTATTCAACTCCTTTGAATCTTCAGTATAAATCGGAAGGAAAAACATATCATTGATCATTTCACTCAAGGTGTTTGCGGAAGTGACTTCTGCTTGCCTCGTGACCACGGACGGAACCATTTTGCCGAGATAGAAAACAACTCGCTCAAAACCAACAAAACATTTAAACACATTCTCTAGCAATAAAATTCTAATTTTAATTTATTCTTTTGTGGTATTAAAATCTACGGTTAAATATATATATTTGGAATTCTTCTGATTAAACATTCACTAAGCAGATAATAACCCCCCAGAGAAAACACGTTAGTGGTTAGCTCCACATTTGTCCGAAAGTAAACCACAAAACGCTCTTATGTGGTTGATAACACTCATTTCCTTTGGTGACACATGCCTTTTCTATTTAAACAACGTCTAAACATATTTGTTAACCACAATTTTCTACCAAGTATATTTATGTTTGGTTTAATATCAGGTAAGTAGAGTTCTACTCTTAATTAACTGATAATAGTAAGAAAAATACCTGTTTTTATTTTATAATATTAATTTTGTGATTTCAAAATGACTGCAGTAGTCACAGTCGTTTACAGCCAACATTGTTTTCCGAGAGAATAACACAAGTGAAATCAACTAAAGATAATCAAGTCTTCTTTATTCCAGACTCAGTCCAATTCAGAAGTCGAGGAAAAAAACATTGTACAGTTAAGATAAAATGAAATGAGCACAATATGCCACGCCAGCACGAGACACAAATAATCATGAAAAACTCCCTAATCTAAACAGGCATGTGTTTCCACATTGAAATCAGAGACTGTTGGAAAAACTGACTCAAGAAAAACTGGACAGCAAAGCAAAACTCGGGAACAAAAGAAACGACCTCTCCTCCGGTACAACTTAAACTCCTAGAGAAAATGATGTTCACGTCTGTTCTCTTCTTCAGTCTGTTCTGCAAATTCATGTTTTAATTTAATCCATCATCAAATTGTACCTCTCTTTTTAGTTAGTTCTTACTCTTCTTTTAATCATTTGTTTTTTAGCCTGTTTTCCATTACTGCCTCGTTCATTTTTCAAAGTTTTGGTTAATTTGTTACTTTGAATTTATCTTACTCACAGCCTATGCTTGGAGAACACCCTTCCTCTCTAACAGAATTGCATGCACAGAAGCACCAGGTAAAGTTTAACCCCACCTCCCTCTAACCACCGTCCATCATCCAATCAGGATGTCCACAGAGCCTTTCCCTGTGGGGCAGCTTGTCTTTGATCACATCACTATTTGCTTTACTGTTTAACTTTTCCCATCCTCATTTAAAGGCCCGCCCTAATCTCACATCGTGAAATCTGATTGCAGATGCGAACAGCGACTTCTCGCTGTTCGAAGCGCTGAGGGCAGGGCCGGCCCAAGCCTTTGTGGGGCCCTGAACAGGTTTCCCTTGGGGGCCCCCCATGGGTGTCGCACCCGTGGGGGATTCAACACCCAAACTTTTCCAGCAGTTTTGTTCACCTGTTTAAGCACCTCGTGATTTTTATCTTGAGAGGCGCTATAGAAATGATATTTTCTTCGTTTCTTCTTCTTCACCTCCACACCAGTCTGGTTTCTCTACATCACACTCACCCTGTTTGCCTCATCTCCTTCTTCCCCTCCCTCTTCTGTTTCTCTGACAGTCAATGTCGGGTTTAAGGAGAAACAGGAGAGGGAGGGAGGGAAGAGCTTGACTAAATTCATAATTTTACATCTTGACATTAGCTGTACAAAGTGTGAGTTTGATAAAATGAAGAACAACAATTTGCAGAGGTTTATAACAGGCGCGGCGCCAGGATTTCATTTTTGGGTTGGCGGTAATTTTGGACGGACCTTAATAAGCAGTGACTCAAGTGAAGCAGGCAGGTCGCACTAGAAAATTTCGTTTAAAAAGACGTCATACATTTCCCCCCCCGTCATTTTTATTTCTAAAATATGAAGTAAAAACTCCCAATTAAATTTTCATTCATTTTTCATTTGGGGATCCGGTTTGGGCTTATTTTCACCTGCTGCTGATGGACAGATAAGCCTCTGCTACCAAATCTCTTGTTCAAATCTGGCTTTGTCTTCTTAGTTGTAGGATTGGTTTGACTCAATTTTTAAAATGTTTTGTTTGTCTGTTATGGAACCCCATTCCTACGGAAGCGTATTACCGTCAGTGCGGGGAAAAACCTCAGGACTAGTATATCGTAATCACAAGAAATGTTCTCGTTAAAACGTGATATAAATATCGTTTTAACGACAAAGTATCTCGTTATTACGATACTTTCTTGTTAAAATTAGAGACTTTCTCGTTAGAACGTGATTTATATCACGTTTTAACGAGATTTTTTTTTCGAAATAACGTGCTCTATAACTTGTAATAATGACAGGAATAATAACGGTAAAACGGCGACATCTCGCGGGATGTTTGAGTCTCGTCAGGAAGAAACGGAGGGAGAAGAGATGGAGACTCCAATGGAACCACTTTGTGCCTTTTTAAGTCAGCGTAACTTGTCTGAGGAATGTATTTCTGCAATGAGGAGAGACAAAGTAGGTGACACATTTTAGACGCTTACCTACCTGAAGTTAGAATCGATTTAACACAGTTCTATGTTACTGAATGTATCTGCAGTGTGGTGTAACGTGAGGAAATATGGGTTTTCTGTCACAAAGGTGGTGTTGGACGCAGCTGGGTCATAGCTGGGTCGCTGAGAACTTTCACCCACAGATTAAGACCTGAACGCCAGCGAGTCTGGGAGGAAACCATAACATCTGCCACCTGCAGTCTACCAGAAGATGTGTTTACATGAGTTGTACCCAGACCAAGTCAAAACATAAAGTTTAAACTTCTTTTTCGTGATTTTAATGTTAAAATAACCATTATCATTTTGCTCATTATAAATGTGTTTAATCAAATGAATGACTAGTATGCTTTGGGGTAATTATAATGGATTAATGAATCCACACTTAAGTAGATAATGTTGAATGTGTGGTACTGACCTTCACACTCAAGCACACAAACATTCACACACACCCACACACATCTGCCCACAGTAAACTCCAGACACATTTGATGACGCACATGTTTTGCTTTGAGAAGAGAGGTTTTTGGTAAGTTTTCAGTTTTATGAGGCAGTTCGTGTTGGACAACGGGAGAGAACAGACCTGAAAACCAAAGGGGGGGCAGAGCCTGTTGGCTCGTTCTTCCCCCCTTTCACGCTGTTTCTGCCAAGCCAGGCAGAATAGCTGAATCGCGACTTCTAACGAAGACTCATTACCGAGTCTTTTGATTTCTGAGTGAATTAACTTAAGAAAGCGCATCGATAAAACGCTCTACCATCCACGTGTACCGAGGGCAACTCTGGACCGGTTCCGTTCGACACCTACGTCTCCTGTCAGCCGCCGGTGTCATCTGGATGAACCACAACATCCTCCACGGCCCGGATCCGAAAGAGGGTCCACAAGAGTTCGGTGAGACAGAGCACGGTTTTAGCGTTTGATGCAGTTCTCTGATAAGACCTAAGTTTATCCAAACCATCACTTCACTCAGACACCTGTTTCTTCCTGAAGCAAAATCAGACTCACACACGCATTCATGTCACAACATTCTCAATCTTCATAAATTCACCAGAAGGTCTATTTGAGCAAGAACAGCATATAAACTGTTAAAAGATTGTCCCACAAAGTTGCCAATGTGATTGTTATTTCCTGTTTGTCAATTTTCAAAATCATTAGTTTAATTTGAAGAATTAAAACTGTTAATCCTTCAAACTTGTTTCCTCATTGAACTGAAACACAGACACTCAGATATTATCGGCAGTTTATGGATGAAAACAACCTTTGAGTCTTCTGAACAATATAAAATTTGGTTATTGATTTATTAAAATTAATATTCCGAATTAATACGTAGCATGGTTTCTCTTTCATAAAAGAGCATAAATCCATAACGCTACATTTAATGGCGAGCGTATCCAGTCTTCTATATCTGCGATATGTCTGCTTTCTTACATCTAAAAGCTACAAACAACGCTTTTCTCTGTGTTTCACTTTGATGTCTTATTTTGAAATTAACCGGAAATTGTTCCGCTGAAGTCACTCTTCCGGGAGGCGTCCTGGTGGAAACTTGACCGGGAAGATCTCCGATCTCAAATTGACCGCAAATTAGACCTAACTTTGATTTATCCCATCTTCGCCTTCGGAGCGAACGTGTGAGTTGTGCTTTTGACTAAATTCTGTCCATTTTGACGCGCCGCCGCGTCTCTAGTCTAACCTCAGGTCGGAAAGCTACGTTTCCGCTCTGACCATTGCTGGGTGAGCTACCGTGAGCAGCTTATCCTCAGTTCCTAAAATTATCAATAAATTCTCCGAACCTCAGAACCGAGACTAAATTCTCGGACACCTTTCGTCTCAGTGTGTTGACACTGTGGGCGAGCTATTGTGGAAAATATCTCCATTGCATGTGCGACTTATAGAAACCGAATCTGAACGGAATGCTCGGTGACTCCTACCGTAGCTTGATTGCTAGGTAAACGTCGTAAAGCGAAGCATGGCCGTCACGCGTTACTGCATTCAGATTGCGTGCGCTTTTTAAACGGAATGCTCGGTGACTCCTACCGTAGCTTGATTGCTAGGTAAACGTCGTAAAGCGAAGCATGGCCGTCACGCGTTACTGCATTCAGATTGCGTGCGCTTTTTAGACGGTGTTGGTCTTTCTTCTGTTAGACCAAGCACGGGTACGGAGAAGATGGAGTTAAACACCTTTTGAGTTGGCAGAATGTGGAGACAAATGATCAGAAGTCCAGTCACTGTTTTCACCGCTCATGAGGGGGAGAGCCTTTGCAACATACAGCAGGTCCCGCGACCTGCTCCCGTCAGTTGCTTCGGACAGACTCTCGCCGTTCTGCTGAAACGGCTGATTTTTATTGAAGAGTACAGGAATGTAACATACGCAGTTTGCCATACACACACGTGATTCTGCCATCTGCACCTGCAGATGCACGTCAGCTAATAGCCTTGTTAATGAAAGACCAATTCATCCCAAGGACATGCAACCTTGAGATGACCAGGACACATCCTGCAACATCCTTTGCTAACAAAGACAGTTGTTCTTGTATTGAGGAACTGAAGGAAGGAACACTTTCACTCCCTTTTGGAGTTCCTGCAGCTGTTTAGAGCTCATGCAGGAGAGAAGCACAGAGAGGCCTTTGATATTATAACATGATTCCATAATGAAAAAAGTATCATATAACAATGAATAATAAAAGAGCTTATATGAGAGTTACATATATTTTCAATCCCCCTTTTGAACTCTTTTAAGAGTTCAATAAAGATATAAGAAATCAAAACAATAACACCAAATTCCATCAAAAAGAATCCAATAAGCAAAGTTTTAAAATACAAATAGAAACAATCAATCAGATTACAGCTTCTCATATTTCCAGCAGTAAAGTAATACAAAAAACATGATCATATATTTAACTGAACATGTTACAACATGAAAGGATCGCATGCTCACCGTATGAGGGCGAAAAACCCTAATTATCGTACGTCAAATAGGGAAAATTCCCCCATGTCCCCCCATTTTGGGGCGAACGCCTTTTGGCACAGAGTGGGCATGCCTAGGTCATCAATGATCAAAAAATAAAAACAACACAATCAAAAAACTCATAGAAATGAACAGGTGAAGGGATTGTTACATAAATCACTGAACATTCTCACACTCTAACATCATCTTCTTCATCATGAGAGTCATCACTGTCATCAGAGGGTTCCCCTCCCAAATAGATGTTAGGATTGGCTAGTAACAAGGGCATCTGGATAATTGGGTCAGCAGGTGGAGGAGAGATGGCAATAGTTATCAATCTCTGGACTAATTGCCTAAGACAGGGGATACAGCAGCAGCCGCAAGTAACAAGAATGGCAGCGAAGACAGACATGGACACCAGGACGGAGGAAACGAGGGATTTGTATTTACCAAATACATCAAGCCAAGAGTCTACACCAGAGTGGGATTTCATTTTTTCTGTCAAAGAGCGGAGGCCGTCTAAGGCCTTAGTTAAGCTACCGTCCGAGGCCGTATTGTTGGGGATGTTGGTGCTAGCGGGGTATCCTTAGGGGATGTAGGGGGTGAGGGTGGCAAGGGGAGGTCATTACAGAGGAACAAAATAGCCAATGGGATACATAGCAGGATAACAGTGAGAAGTAGGATCAGGAGACGCTGCCTGCACGTGAGGATGGGAGGGAATGGCCAGGACATAATTAGACTTATGAAGGTGTTAATTTAAGAAATTGTATGGGTTGTAGCTGCTGTAATCAGTACCAGAGAACGCGCTATAAGCTAAAATTGCTATTGTTACCAAATCCTCTAAATCAGAGAAATCGCGAAAGTATCTGTCGTTCCACAACCCCAACCTACTGTCCCTGTATGCCAACCGGTTCAGCTTACTTGGATACCAGACTAATGTAAAGGATTCTTGTTGAATTATGTTACCCTCAGAATCTTCTTCTGGCCAGGACAAGTGAGTGATCAATATGTACATTAAGTTGTAGAAATGCAATGAGCACAAACATATATCTAATACTAAACAGGTAAATGAATAATAATATAAAATGAGTAGAGGGTGTAAAATATAACCCTTGTAAGGTAAATGAGGGTGTCAAATATAACCCTTGTAGAATGTTCATAGGGTGGTTACTTCTTCCCCCTGTTGAGGTCCCTTCACTGGCTCCAGGCAGCTGCAGGGGGTGATGATATCACAATTCTCGTCCTGCAGGATGTGGTGGCAGCTTGGCATGCTACCTCGTCCCGCAGAATTGGTAGCTTGGCACGCTACTGTAGTCAGCTACTTCTCTTCCTGGTTTTTGGATCCTTTTTCTGGTCAGGCAGATGTCGGCTGCTTCTCTTCCAGGTTAGGCTCCTCTCCTTGTGACAGGTTCTCTTGAACCTCGGTCAGGGTGCGGTGTGGCTCTTCCGCTGCAGCACACTGGGTCCAATGGTACCAGGAGTCTCCTTTGCCGTCCAGCCGGACAGCGTGTGACGTCCTCTCTGTGATCCTGTAGGGTCCGGTCCACCTCGGTTCCGTCCACTTTCTTTTGGTGACCTTCAGCAGGACCCAGACGCCTGGCACCGAAGGCGAAGTATCTTCGTGTGTGTGGTCTTGGTCCAATGAAGGCTTTCTCGGCTTGTGCAGTCCAATTGATCTCGGCAGATAGTTGGTAGGAAGATTCACACTCTGGCCGGACCAGAAGTTCCCCGAACCGATCGCCTAGGGATTAAAGGTTATGCACAAAAATGTCCTAGCTCTTACTGACCCTAGCCTCTGATACCTTCAACATCAGACACATACAGTTACGAACAGCAAGCGCAATTAAAGGTACAGTGACATCACGACATGGACACACACAGACACACAAACACATACACATGCACATACACAGAGAGAGAGGGAGAGAGTAAGAATGTGTGTGGGAGAAAGAAATGAGTGGGATCCACTTTGCCACCAGCATCTCCACCTGTGTCACAGAGAAAAAATTACAAAGAAATTAAAACACAAAGCAAACAACAATAATTCAATGAGTATAAATGATCAAACTAAAATATACAACCATGCATGGGTTTTATAACAGTTCTGGCAACACTGGAGAGGAAGCCTTGTACAATGAATTCTTAAGATGTCCTTCATCAATTAGAGGTTATAGCCAAATTGTTTCAGGATCCTGAATTTGAATTGGTCAATTTACTCAGAATAGTCCAATGGCTTTGTTGATGTTTCTCAAGGCTCGGCCATGCCCATATAGATAAATAAACAAACAAACAAAACAAACACAGTCAAACACACGGTCCATACACGTCTCTGTGCCCTCACACACCAAGCAAATGTCAGACTGAAGCGAAAGTGTGAAAACACTTAACCTAACGCTAAATCAGTGGAAAGAAAAAAAATAAGACCTAAAGCGTGTAATCAAATTAATCCAACAAAACTTCCCATAACTGCCGTTCTAAACTCATGTTGCGGTGTGATCTCTCCAATTAGAAATTAGGACAACCACTTTTACTATCAATTCAACCAAATAGTTTCAGGTTGTCCCTTACCTAAACTACCTGTCTTTCTTACCTTCTTTCTTTCTTTCTTTCTTTTTTAAGAACACTACTCGCACAAGAAATCCTAAGAATTAATTCACTACTTAAGGTTAATTCATAAATAACGAAACTGCAGTTACAGGTTTGTTTGTGCATAGTATTGGTAATCAGCAGTTTTTTTCCTTATCTCCTCATCTAGAAGTGTGTTTCTGTGCTACTCCTCCATCTACAACACAAGTTAGTATCATCCTTAAAGCATCTGAAATTAAGCTGCATTGCTAAATCAATAACGTGATTTGTGCTAAGAAATACTCCCCTATCCTCTTCCTTTTTCCGGTGGCACTGAATGACAGATTTTAGATCAATTTAACATTTTATTACTATTACGTTTCATTTAATTAATTTAGCTTTTTCTCTCTTATTTTTATCTATTTATTTATTTATGTTATTTACTTATTTATCATGCCATCCTGTGATGATAATCTTAAAGACTTTTTAGCCAATTGTCGTCAAAAAGGCCAATTAAAAATATTATGTTAAAGATTTCACAAGATAAAAATGTGAACATAATTTTTATCGAATGAGGGGTACCATTATTCAATATTTTTGTAACATTATTTTCTACGTTAGAACTTACAGCTGATAGAAAAATATAGGATCAGCTAGGTTTGGCTAGATCTGTTGGGAAACTCAACGGAGCTGAAACAACACTGTTGTCTCGGATGAGATGTTCCATGAATCATTTAGTCAGCTGAATGCCAAATTATTCATTTAATGTTTATTTTTATGCAATGAATGGAATGGGATGGAACGTTACTATAAACTGTCCGGAAATTTGCGCATGTTTGCTCGAAGGAGAGAACTGTTGAAGCCTAAAGCGTTCTCCTAGACTGATAAATAGACACCGTTTCCTTAACCAATGAAAATAAGTGATAACGCTGATGTATTCCGTTTTGAAAAGAAAATAAGGCTTTACTGCATGTCCGCTGCAGCTGAGAATCCTAAAACAATAAAGATTATATTGACGTCCAATGGTGAGTTGGGCTGAAATCCAGGTTACTAATCCTATTATTTATTTATTTATTGTTATTATTATTATCTCTTTTTTAGGCTAACTTTTCCAGTTAACTATGTTCTACAGTAGTTTAGTAAATTTTCCACAGTTCTGACATTTCATCAATTCAACTGGTTGTTGCCAAAAAGCCTTGTTCATTACCTGACTGCAGCAAGCACTCTTTTACTGGGTGTAACCATAGGAAACAGTCTCTTTTGAGCCTCTCTTTGTAAGTCCAGGATGACCACCGTCATTGATTAAAGTTCACATGTTAGCACACATGCTCCCCCTTTTGTACTTTGTTTCATCAGCAGCAGGGCAAATAAGTTTCTGCCTCTTTGTCCATCTTGTAGTGCTCCCCGTCTTGATGTTATAAGTCACAGCTTTTGGTGAGGGCTTCCAGGTTCTCTTTGTATAGAAGTCAGACCCAAACATTCTTTGCAGCTGGTTGTGACAGGCCCACCCAGTAAAGTTCATGCCCGCCACAATGCACAGCAAACGTTTTCCTTAAATATGTTGATTGGGTTGAAATGACAGAACTTTCTCTTTTTACAAATCAAAATCAACGATGGTTTCTAATAATTAGTCAACTTTATTGACCCAAAGGTAAATCTAGACTACTTCCTATGCACAATTTGTTCTGAATCATCAAATCAGTTCTACACAGGTTTTAAACATTAGGCACAATCTATCCCAAATGCAAGATCCCTCCTTTCATTTTTTATTTATCTATTTTATTTTGGGAAAATAACTACCAGTTTTTAACTCAAAACAGCCTGGTACAGTTTCTAGCCAGGTTACAGGAAATAATACTTAGTTTATCTGTTTTTTCATTATTCAGCGTCCCAAAATCCAGCCATTAACGTTAATGGTTCTTAAAGTTGAGGCAAGACAATTATTGGATTTTGTTTTATAGCAAGATTTAACAAATATTTTGTTTCTTGACTGATTATTTGTTAATTTTATGGTTTTCATAAAGATGATCCTGAGAAGTTCAGAGCTGCTTTTCGCAGCACCCTGTGCTATTTTTAGACTATGGGATTCTTGTGTGTAAAAGTGGGTGGAGTCAGGTCCCCAGGCTGAAACTCCAGTCATTCTCACTAGATCTGTCCGAGAGGAAGGATCTCCTGAATACCCTAACCAGGAGCCTTAAGGTACGTTCAAAACACCGAAAAATATCATTTCTAAAGTCACAAATTGCTTAAAACTGCATGTTACACAGAAAAACAGAGGGAGCGAGGGAGTCCAGCTGACTCCACGGCCCATAATCAGACAAAATACTTCCTTTATAACCACAACCATGCAACTTTTGTATTTTAAAGGATTTACTTGTCATCACACTAACGATAAATTCTTTTTCTATTGTTTCCACAGTCTCTTGAACTAAATAACCGTCTAGCAAAAACATGGACCGCACCGTTTCTCAAGCAGCTGCTCCCTCTATTAAAAACTGAGTCATTCAGGAGAAGGTCCAGCGAAAGCAGCATTTACTTCTCATGCAAGAAGACACGCATCCACTCATTCACAAGGCACAGAGACATTCTTTGTTTGTCACAGTCTCTTTTTTTTTTTATTTTATCTCCAGGCCACTTAACCCCCAGATCGGGGTCCCTCACATGCTGCTCCGCACACAAATGATTATCACGCTTGTACACTACATATGTATATATATGTATACACATATACATACATACACACATACATACACATATGTTACTTTAAAAACCTTTTATTTATTAACTTATGGTGTTCTGTTCAAAGACTGATCAGAACAGGGTTGCAGAATTTGAATTTTGCGTAGCTCCAAACATTAATTTTAGCACTGCAGTGTAATTTACATATACGAGTTGCAACTTTTTAAAGCTCTTATTTATCTTATTTATTTATTTTCTGGTACCGCATCAGGCCTTCACACACACCATCCAGCGCTGTACACACACACACACACACGGAGCTCCCAAAACTCTGCTCTGCATTCTGCACTCTCCTAGTGCTGCACTTTCAATCCAGAGCCGTAAGCAGCCTCTTGCTGCGCCTCACACACACAGGCTGAACTCAGCTTACACACACAGTGAAGCTTGTCTACAGCTGTGCCTTTTTCTCTCGATTCTGCAGCCTTCACTTCCCAAATCTTGCTCCAGTTACCTCTACTGTTAACATCTACCCCTTTTTCCTTCATCGCCTTTTCTGCTGACTTTCTCAATAAAACCTTATTTCTCGTGGCTTCAACTGGGCTGCTTGTCATATTTTAAACATTGCTCATTTTATGCAAAAACAGTTACCTTAGAACATTTTTCTCATCTCATGCAAAGGTCCTCGACCTTTCGAATTTAGGGAGCTCTCTTTAGCCTCCCAGGCCCTTAACCCATACCAGGTCCTCGACCTGTACTTTAAAATTTAGGGAGCTCTCTTTAGCCTCCCAGGGCCTTAACCTAAACCAGGTCCTCGACCTGTACTTTAAAATTTAGGGAGCTCTCTTTAGCCTCCCAGGCCCTTAACCCATACCAGGTCCTCGACCTGTACTTTAAAATTTAGGGAGCTCTCTTTAGCCTCCCAGGCCCTTAACCCATACCAGGTCCTCGACCTGTACTTTAAAATTTAGGGAGCTCTCTTTAGCCTCCCAGGGCCTTAACCCAAACCAGGTCCTTGACCTGTGCTTCAAAATTTAGGGAGCTCTCTTTAGCCTCCCAGGGCCTTAACCCGAACCAGGTCCCTGACCTGCATTATTTTAGGGTTCCAACCCCTAAGGCCCTACCCTAGCTTAATATAACCTCGTTATATTTTCTATTCGCTCGTCAGCAAATAGTGTGGTCAGCCACGACCTGGAAAATGGAACTTTAGGGCTCTTCTAATAACCCTGGGCCTCCATCCCTCTTCTGTACTATTTCCTTATCTCATTTATCATTGAACCATTGTAAAATCCTTATCTTATTTTACCATTAAACCATTACAAAAAATCTCTTATTTTTCTGCACTTGTCTCCACTTTCTTCTCCAACTATTATTTTAGGACCACAGCTACTATGATTCTGGACACAAAGGCTTTGGATAAATCCAATGAGCAGTTTTTAGAAATAAGGTTCTGCTCACCTTGTTTTCCACCGCGGTGTTCTGTGCCAAGATCGTTCACTGGGTCGGTTGGTCAAATTGTCCTCCAAAAACTCCTTTTTCTTCAAAAAGAAAAAAATCCTGTTCGTGACGCCAAATTTGTTGGTCTTTCTTCTGTTAGACCAAGCACGGGTACGGAGAAGATGGAGTTAAACACCTTTTGAGTTGGCAGAATGTGGAGACAAATGATCAGAAGTCCAGTCACTGTTTTCACCGCTCATGAGGGGGAGAGCCTTTGCAACATACAGCAGGTCCCGCGACCTGCTCCCGTCAGTTGCTTCGGACAGACTCTCGCCGTTCTGCTGAAACGGCTGATTTTTATTGAAGAGTACAGGAATGTAACATACGCAGTTTGCCATACACACACGTGATTCTGCCATCTGCACCTGCAGATGCACGTCAGCTAATAGCCTTGTTAATGAAAGACCAATTCATCCCAAGGACATGCAACCTTGAGATGACCAGGACACATCCTACAACATCCTTTGCTAACAAAGACAGTTGTTCTTGTATTGAGGAACTGAAGGAAGGAACACTTTCACTCCCTTTTGGAGTTCCTGCAGCTGTTTAGAGCTCATGCAGGAGAGAAGCACAGAGAGGCCTTTGATATTATAACATGATTCCATAATGAAAAAAGTATCATATAACAATGAATAATAAAAGAGCTTATATGAGAGTTACATATATTTTCAACGGAATGCTCGGTGACTCCTACCGCATCTTGATTGCTAGGTAAACGTCGTAAAGCGAAGCATGGCCGTCCCGCGTTACTGCATTCAGATTGCGTGCGTTTTTTTAAAGTCCCGTTAGATTGTCAAACCATTTCTGACACATTCAGTCTGTGTCCTCACAAAACCCGCATTGGCGGTGGTTCTTGTAAATCGCTACGGTGTGTAGAATCTACAGTTTGCTACGTTTGTCCGTCTGATAGCATCTCGGCAGCGTAGGGTTTATTATTATTTTTTATTATTTTATTTTGGACCGGTGATCGGGTCGGCTTTCACAGCCTCCATCGCTCGGATCCATGCCTTTTTCTTCCATCTTGTGAAGTTGTGTGTATTCATTTCTCTATCAACAATTCCTTGTTTTACCCTGTGTCATAAAGTTAAGTAGGCTACGGACAGTCCTTGTTTGTGTGAGACATATTAAGGAATCTGCCCGGAGTTTTACGTCGGCTCAGAAGGTAAAAACGCGAGTTGCTCTGAACTTAATGGGAGATGGACGAGACACGACAAAATCTTTCTTGCACTGTTACACCTGGTGTAAGGTTCTCTGACGTTCTGCTTCCAGAACATGCCATGACGCAGGAGACTGTTCACCGGCCGAGCATCGCTGGTCCCTCCGCCCGCCCGAACGGGCCCGTTTTAGGCGGGTGCCGCCGGTCGGGAGCAGTGGGGACTAGTGGCTGCGGTTCGGTGCCAGCTGCTCGGGGTCGGAGGTGGTTCTGGTCTGCAATTCATGACGTGAATTCATGCAACATGCTGTTTACAGTCATAACGCTTTTTCTTTACTTTTATTTCTTCCAGGGGGTCAAAAACCCACCATCAACATCAAGGTTTGAAATAAACAACACTTTCTCTGCTGCTTTTAAGCTGAATAAATCTCTTGAGCCTATGGTTAACCTCTCTGACAAACAGGTTATGCTTAACCCTTTGTTTCCTAATGCTTCTCCTCTGTCATCCATGTTAAAGGCTGAACATCTCTCCAGCATGGGTGTGAAATCTTCAGGCTGTGACCCACCGCTTCAGTCAGAGGTCTGTTTTACTCGTCAGTCTGCCTCATGCACAAACCAGCTTCTTTATCGGGGCGTGATGGATACGTCAGCCGCCGTGAAACACTTGTGGTCTCCGGACGGAGCTACCATGCCATTTAAGGGGTTTGTGCCCGGACATCTTGACCTTTATGTGAATGACCTTGTCACTTTTCAGTTTGTGACCTCTGCTAATACGGTGGCCAATTCTTTTCTCCTTTCACAGGGGTGTGACTTAGTCTCGGGCCTCTGTGCTCTCTTTCCTGTGATTTCTCTTACAGGTGACCACGACGACACAGAAAACCCTGCGGTTTCCAGCAGTCCTGTGGTCAGTGGCGATATTAAAGGTGGCTCGGTGGTTGCTGCGCACACCTCTCTCACGGGCTCGGGAAGGCAACCCGGCCCGGGAGGTGTAGGTGCGTGCAGTGATGCTCTGCTCGGGGCCCCTCCTGACAAAGGGGGGGTGCTGAGTGGCTCTGAGTTTTCCGTTGCGGACTTCAACCGGTTCGGGGGAACGCCTCCTCCGAGCGGGCGGGTCATTGCAGAAATCGACACTGACCTTCCACCAATTCAGCTGACAACATTGACCTCCGACCCGGAGTTAGGTGCTGCACCTTCTACGGGGCGGAGTTCTAGTCAGTCTGTAAATACTCTGGTTAAACCGGGTTTTTCTGAATCAGTGTTGGAACCTCCATCATTCTTGGGAATAAAGTATTCTTGGCTTCAGTTTTCAGGACAGACCATGTTCCTAAAGCTAGTGTCATGTCTGTATCTGATTCTAAACATAGCTAGGTTTGCTTTGACACCCGTGACACAACCATCCTTGGATCACTCCTTTTCAGAACCTCCAAGTCCAACACCTCCAGGTCTTTGGACATCTGAACACCTACTCTTTCAGCACGATTCAGGTGACAATGTGCATCTTCTTGGTATTAGGGCTTTTAAGAGCTTAAGAACTGTTCTTTGTTATGCTTCTCCTGTCTCACAGACACGGCATAAGTTTGAGAAACAAAAGGGGGGTGGGGAGCCTCCTCCTGCTTTGCGAGCATCATTTTCGCATTTCCAGTTCACTACTATTTCTGATCACAACAAAGTCGCCTCCGTAAAGCTGCAACCCAACTTTGAGCAGGTAAAATCAGGTTCTGATCCAACAGTTAAACCATCAGCTTCGCTCCAGTTCCAAACGGAACCCTCAGGTAAATTCAAACAAGTTTCCCTGTGGGTTCGTAACACAAGATACAAACGGTTTGTTAACCAAATCGCTTATGAGCCTGCTCCCACAGATACGTCCAAACTCGTGTCTCTGTGGGTCCGCAATACCAGATTCAAAACTCTATTCTGACCGACTCTATTCTGACCGGATTCTTTTCCGCTGACTGGTGGACTGTTACAAATTCTCTCGTTTGTGGGATGAATTTTTAACAAATGTGATATCCTTTGGTTTTTTTTTTTTCAGGTTACCTGCCTCCAGCCAGGGTCCTGTTACTAACTCACATCTTTAGGGATTACTAACCTACTGATTTACATTTTTAGAACTGATTTACATCTCTATCTTTTTATTAGTGCTTTGTGTAGCATGATTATATTTGATAGCAAATTTAATTTTATTTTGTTACTATTTCCCTTAAAGGGCCACAAGCAAGTTTGCCCTTCATTTTCATGATTATTTCCTTTATATATATGCCTTTAATTAGTGCAGCCTGCTGAGTTTCACATATCAGTTAGGATTTGCTTTCTTTTATTTGTGTTTTCTCTGCATCACGTTTTTATATGACACGTAGAACAGGGTGCAGTACATTTCTTCTTTAGATAATTCACAAAAGGCATCCACATTTTCCCAGAGGCACCCATAAATAGGTTTTGATTGATTTCTTTGTTTTGCATCAAATGCTATCTATCGTGTGGGCTGTCTCACTTTGTCTCCTTCTCCGAGCTCGTATGGACTACATCCCATCAGAGGGGTCGTCTTCACCATCCTTCAACTGGTTTCCTGTCGCATGGGGCTTCGGTCGTGGTTCGAGCGGTGTCGAGGTCGTCACTGGACTTCGCCTGGACTACGCCTGAGGAACACATCACCTGCCCAGCTCCGTGTGACACACGAGCTGCTTATCCTTTGAATACCTTTGCATTATTGCTGATGAAAATTAACTGCTATTGAAATAGCTCTGCTTTCAAGATTCCCTAAGTGGATTACTTTACAATGATTGCAACAGTTTTGGCCTTAATCATCTGATCAGGATAGACTCCCTTCTACACGAGACCTGTGGTGACGCTTCATCGTTCCTGCCTTCATCTGGGATGTCTACCTTCACGAGTACATCACGTTATTGTGGTTGTGACGTCAGGTGGCCTCTGCTTGACCTCCATGTCGTCACAAAAAGGGGGGAATGTAACGTGAGGAAATATGGGTTTTCTGTCACAATGGTGGTGTTGGACGCAGCTGGGTCATAGCTGGGTCGCTGAGAACTTTCACCCACAGATTAAGACCTGAACGCCAGCGAGTCTGGGAGGAAACCATAACATCTGCCACCTGCAGTCTACCAGAAGATGTGTTTACATGAGTTGTACCCAGACCAAGTCAAAACATAAAGTTTAAACTTCTTTTTCGTGATTTTAATGTTAAAATAACCATTATCATTTTGCTCATTATAAATGTGTTTAATCAAATGAATGACTAGTATGCTTTGGGGTAATTATAATGGATTAATGAATCCACACTTAAGTAGATAATGTTGAATGTGTGGTACTGACCTTCACACTCAAGCACACAAACATTCACACACACACACACACATCTGCCCACAGTAAACTCCAGACACATTTGATGACGCACACGTTTTGCTTTGAGAAGAGAGGTTTTTGGTAAGTTTTCAGTTTTATGAGGCAGTTCGTGTTGGACAACGGGAGAGAACAGACCTGAAAACCAAAGGGGGGGCAGAGCCTGTTGGCTCGTTCTTCCCCCCTTTCACGCTGTTTCTGCCAAGCCAGGCAGAATAGCTGAATCGCGACTTCTAACGAAGACTCATTACCGAGTCTTTTGATTTCTGAGTGAATTAACTTAAGAAAGCGCATCGATAAAACGCTTTACCATCCACGTGTACCGAGGGCAACTCTGGACCGGTTCCGTTCGACACCTACGTCTCCTGTCAGCCGCCGGTGTCATCTGGATGAACCACAACATCCTCCACGGCCCGGATCCGAAAGAGGGTCCACAAGAGTTCGGTGAGACAGAGCACGGTTTTAGCGTTTGATGCAGTTCTCTGATAAGACCTAAGTTTATCCAAACCATCACTTCACTCAGACACCTGTTTCTTCCTGAAGCAAAATCAGACTCACACACGCATTCATGTCACAACATTCTCAATCTTCATAAATTCACCAGAAGGTCTATTTGAGCAAGAACAGCATATAAACTGTTAAAAGATTGTCCCACAAAGTTGCCAATGTGATTGTTATTTCCTGTTTGTCAATTTTCAAAATCATTCGTTTAATTTGAAGAATTAAAACTGTTAATCCTTCAAACTTGTTTCCTCATTGAACTGAAACACAGACACTCAGATATTATCGGCAGTTTATGGATGAAAACAACCTTTGAGTCTTCTGAACAATATAAAATTTGGTTATTGATTTATTAAAATTAATATTCCGAATTAATACGTAGCATGGTTTCTCTTTCATAAAAGAGCATTAATCCATAACGCTACAGTGGAAATGTCTACTGGTAATATTAACACCCAGTTTTAAATGATATTTACTTGAATTTTACTTGTATTTTACTCATCTAAGCCTAATGTGTTCATAACCTATGCTTGTTATGATTATTCATACGTTTATTCACTTTTTATTGTGTGGCACAACAGAGCAGTAACTTCAGAACATTATAAATTATGAAAATCTAAAAATATATGTTTTTATGGATAAATGTAACATTTTAGTCTTCAGCTTCTGACATTTAGAGAAGGTAACCCCTGTCCATTGTGTAGAAATGACAAAGCTCTAGAAGGAACACACACAGTAAAATATTATATTTATTGTTTTGCTCTTGGAGAATAGGTATATAATGTATCAAATTGTGCTATAAAGTTCAGCAAATATGTGTTTAGTTAAAACTGTTTATTTTGTTTAATTTTATTTAGAAATAATTTCAATTTTATTGTGATTATAGACTGACGTATCAGCTATTGCAAGCATGGATGATAACAGCTTGGCCATCTATGGTGACAGGATTGCCACACGGAGATTTTGCTCAGATTACCAAAGAAAAGGTGAGAGAGATGTGCAGCGACAGACACTGCTTCAAAAACTCAGAAGAAAGATGGGAATTGACAAATATCAAGAGGAGTCGGACCATGAAGAATCATATTCAACTCGTAAACACTCTAAAGCCTATTTAAGGAATAACAAGCTGGCTGTGAGAAAGACAAGAAAGGTTGAGTTAGGATGGATACATGAAGGCAAGCAACAACGCAAGAAAAATGGAGGAGGAACGAGGAGAGTGGATGTGCCAAAAGAAGCAAAAAAATCTGATATTTTAAGTGTTGCAAAGGAGCTGTTTTTTCCAAATGGACAATCTAAAAAGGGAAAACTGGAAGATTTCACTTGTAATATTTTAGATTATCAAGAGGATGACATTTTAGAAGAAGACATGACAGTAGGAGAACTTTATTTCCTGCTGAAAATGGGAATTTTAAGATTTTATCTTTGCACAAAGGAACGGAAAGAACTGACAATCACAGAACTCATCAATGTGCCAGATGAAAGAGTGGAGAACGATGAACCAGAAGACAAAAACAACTTCTCAGAGTCATCTAACTCCTCTGAGGTTATGGTAGGACCTTACACCGGTGAACCTCAGGCATGGCAACTTGCTGACACTCTGCCCCTTTCATCAGATGATGAAGGGGAATCTGTGAGTTTTAATCT
This sequence comes from Nothobranchius furzeri, assembly GCF_043380555.1. NCBI lineage: Eukaryota > Metazoa > Chordata > Actinopteri > Cyprinodontiformes > Nothobranchiidae > Nothobranchius > Nothobranchius furzeri. The sequence continues at coordinate 19,456,603 of NC_091744.1, read as the reverse complement.
ACCATCAACTTCCCTGAACTTTGTGAGTCCTGTAAGTCAGTCACTCTCCAACAACTCTGCACCATCTACATCTACTCCCACTGAGAATCCTGCATCTCCTGATATGGGCCCAGTGTTTGTTTTGTCCAGTCTGTCAAATGATGAAGGAAACTTTGTGATTCTTGGTCAACCATCATCTGCCCATAACCTGGCAAATCCAAACAGTCAGCCTTTAACAATCAATACACTGCCATCTACTTCCAGTCTAACAGAGCAACCTACACATACATGTATGCTACCTGCACCTAATGTCAGTTCTTCAGTTAGCGAAGCACACAGGAACACTGAGCTGTCTGGATTCATTGGACAAAGCTAATGGATGAACTAATCACACAGTTCAAAGATCCCAACTTGCTCACCTACCCTTTGAAATTTATTTTCATAGATGAGAAGGGAGCAGATGCTGACGTCTATTCTGCTTTCTGGACAGAGTTCCAGGATTGTCTTGCTGAAGGGCAGGACATGAGAGTTCCATTACTTACACTGAGGTGGCAGGAGGAAGAATGGAAATCAGTTGGACGCATTCTTGTTAAGGGTTTTCAGGATCATGGCTATTTTCCTTGCCGTCTTGCTCCAGCTTTCACAGTGGCATTAGATTTTGGGGAACACTCAGTGTCACCTGACTTACTGTTTGAGTCTCTCCTCTCTTACATCAGTCCAGAAGAAAGGGATCTTGTGAACAAGGCTTTACTGGATGATCTTCTCGGTGATGAACGTGATGAACTGATTGACCTATTAGATCGTATGGGTGCTAAATCAATTCCAACAAGAGAAAACTTGAAAGCTGTGCTTTTAAATGTTGCACATAAGCTTATCATTCAACAGCCAAAGTATGCTCTTGAAAAAATATCACAAGTTGCAAGAACAACATCTGCACATGCCTTCAGAAGCTAACTGAATATTGTAGAAATGTATGAGAACATGAAACCTACAGCGAGAAAGGTTCTTAAGTTATTTGAAGCGAGTCCCGCTACACAAGCTGAGAGCCAGAGTCTGAGGTACTTACAGCAGTATGTGAGAACTGGATCAGGCAGGCCTCAGAAAGTTTCTGCGATTTACCGCTGGCTCAGATGTGCTTTGTATTAAAACATTGAAGTTCTCTTCACATCTTTAGATGGAGTAGCACGACGGCCTGTTGCGCATACATGTGGTCCAGTCTTGGAGCTACCATGGACTTACCTGTCTTTCCCAGAGCTGCTTGTGGAGTTTGACAGCATACTGAGCAGCCAAAGGTGCTTTGACATGGACATTGTGTGAGATTGAAGATAAATATCATGTTAAGATCTTTTCCATGCCAAAAAGGCTCATTTTTAATGGAAAAAATGTGCACTAATATATCTAAAATGTTTTGATTCAGGTGTTATCGGTATGCTACGAAGATCAAAACGAAAACTTGCATTTCACTCAGGAAAATAGACATGATTATGTCTGGAACACAAACAAAGGCAATGCACAACTATAGCATGAATACGGTTTTGTTATTGCTGTCAGAAAGTAAAAAAAAAAAAGATAATAACACATAAATAACTAGTTTAAGGGGTCATATTGCAGAAGACCTTAAGATTTTTTTAAGTTAAACAATATAAAACATGCTTTAAATCTCAGTTATTTTTATGTCATGTTTTTGGAAAGAGCATCATTTTTATTTTATATTCCTTTCTGAGGTAATGCATTGAGCATAATGAAGTCCAGATTCACATCAAAGACTTACTTTAAAATTGTTTCTGATGTTTATTTAAGTTTTTCCTCATGTTCAATCTTGAGATTTTTATTTTCACCTTTGAGTGATTCTTCTTGAGGGAAAACCTCCATCCAAAAGGATATTTCACAGCATTTGTTTGATGCACGTTACTATGTCATGTTAATGTTCCTCCACAATCCTTTACTGTTACATTTTAGAGGAAAAAAATGTTTACTGTATCTTTGAAAATGCATTTTTCACAGAGATTGTTCAAATAAAACTCAAGTGTTTACCAAAGGAGTGACACTTTATTTTTCAGCTCACTTTACCATTCCCAAATCACATTCATCACAGTTTAAAACTCTGATTTCCGTGTTCAGTTACAGAGAACAGGAAAGTCTTGCTTTTATAAATAATGAAAATTATATTTAGAATATATATCGAGCAGTGAGTAAAGGTAGGATTGTATTTTGTTAATTCTCCATTTGTGTCCCGACATATTTTTGCTGTCATTCGCAACAAGAATTCTCCAACATCAAGCTGAGCAGCAACATTCTTACATCATGATGAGGGTCTAATTTAAAGCAAAATACATATAAGTTGATGAAAAGCAGGAAACATTTTATTTTATTTTCCATCAATTGTCTTGACTGCTTATCCTTTACAGTTTGTGGAGAGGTGTCTATCACCAACTGTCTGCAGGCAAGGGGTGGAGCCACCATTGGCACATGACCAGTCCTTTGCAGGGCAAAATTTCCTTTAAAAAAAAAAGCTAATATCACAAGCTTCATAAGTTTGTACGTATGCAAGCTCTTAAAAATAAGTACAATTCAACTGCTTCATCAGGTGTGGAGGGTGCATGTAGAACGTTTTCTGCCATCAGAATGCAGGATAGTTCAAACACTGTCTCATCACATGGGTATGGTCCTCTCTGAAGACATTGTACTTTACAAGTTTCCACTGCTTAATCAGAAACCTGCCTCAGATAATTTTGTCCAAAAATCTGTGGAAGTTTGTACATCATGTAGGGTCGGCCACTTGGAGCAGTGACATTTCTACACCGACGGATGATGTGGGTGTTCCATAAGTGAACAACGTTTTGGAGTTCTCCCTGAAAAACAAGCAAAGAAACGTCTTTAAGTACATACCGTATTCTGCACTTAAGTGCACATCCTTCCTTATACAGTATTTATCACTATTAAACTCAAACACACCTCAATGATGTTCAGACAAGTAGAAAGAACCAGCTGCTTATCCAAGAAGTCACCAGTGAAGTCATCTGAATCCTTCAGTTTTTGAAAGCGGTTCATCCAGTACTGTGCATGATGTTTCCTTAAGAAAGCCCACCAGCTCTCTATACGCTGGTTGTGGTTGCTGGATCCTACACTGAAGCAGTTTATGGAATAGCTGTCATCATGATCAAGACGTAAAAATCTTTGTATGTCCTCCATTGTGCCATTCTCTGTCCCCATGTCTGTACGTATTCTGGTTGCAGTGCCCCTTCTTTTCTCAACTTCTGAAATAAAATATCCAGCAATAACTTTGGGATTACGGTTTGTGGAGTATGCATGAAGCCAAATAACCATCCTGGAAAAACCATCCACTGCCCCACTGATACAAATTCCATATGGCTTCAGTTTATCATAAGAATCCACATGCCAAACAAAGTTTGGTCCAGGATTGTGGTACAGTCGACGCCTGAGGCGATTGCGCTGCCTCAACTCCACCCCTCTGGGATCCAGAATTTTCAACAAATGTCTTATTGTATTCTGAGTGACAACAAACCCCTCCTGTATGCATCTAAGGTGTTGCAGTTTGTATCCATGTAGTTTTCCAAATGTTTGTAGCTGTTCTACAAGAAATAATGCAACATCAAGAATGTCACTTTTGTTTTTTCTTCTGTGAAGCCTCAGTGTTGACATAATCCTTTGAAGTGTCCGGAGGCTGATCACTATTCCATCAACAGCGCTGAGTGACAGCAACATTTCTTGATGTTTTAACCCTAATGAAAAGTATGCCCTAATAAGGGAATGCAATCGTTCCCTGTCTGCATCCATGAATACCGTCGTGGTTTTCTTATTCCTCCCAAAGTCTTGAGGTTAGAATCAGATCACTGGAGATGAGCTGGACAGCTGTCATCCATGCATTCAGCCTCAGAGATGCAAATCTGTAAATAAAGCAGTTATTTTTACCTTTTACAGTTGTTTTTTTAATGAATTAACATATGTTTTCAACACACTGAGCACAGATTAGTATAAAATCAAATATTTACCTATTAAAGCATGCCAGTAGTTGACTGGATTAATTAATGGAGCTGATAAAGGCAGCTGTCATTAACCTGCTCATGAAGGCTAATAGAATGTTCTGAAGTTACTGCTCTGTTGTGCCACACAATAAAAAGTGAATAAACCTATGAATAATCATTATAACAAGCAAAGGTTATGAACACGTTAGGCTTAGATGAGTAAAATACAAGTAAAATTCAAGTAAATGTCATTTAAAACTGGGTGTTAATATTACCAGTAGACGGCACCACACTGCAGATACATTCAGTAACATAGAACTGTGTTAAATCGATTCTAATTTCAGGTAGGTAAGCGTCTAAAATGTGTCACCTACTTTGTCTCTCCTCATTGCAGAAATACATTCCTCAGACAAGTTACGCTGACTTAAAAAGGCACAAAGTGGTTCCATTGGAGTCTCCATCTTTTCTGCCTCCGTTTCTTCCTGACGAGACTCAAACATCCCGCGAGATGTCGCCGTTTTACCGTTATTATTCATGTCATTATTACAAGTTATAGAACACATTATTTAAAAAAAAATCTCATTAAAACGTGATATAAATCACGTTCTAACGAGAAAGTTTCTAATTTTAACAAGAAAGTATCTCGTAATAACGAGAAACTTTTTTGTTAAAACGATAATTATATCACGTTTTAACAAGAAAATTTCTCGTGATTACGAGATACTGGGCCTGAGTTTTTTTCCCCGCACTGACGGTAATACACTTCCGTACAGAAGCACAACATTGTTTACAGTAATTTAAATTTTTTCCATTACTTGTTCTACTCTTATTTTAAAATGAGTAAAGTGAAGTTAATCATCAATGTTTGTCCCTCTTTAAATGCAGTTGTACTCTAACAAATATTCTGTGTTGTAACAGATTGTGCTAAGGGATTCAAAGCCGGTGGGGGTGCCAGTGTACGTGTGGCAGGTGCAGCCTTGTGATGTCATGTGGCAGCTCAGCTCTACCAGACGGCACATTTCTCCCAGCTGAAACTCCCCCCCCCAGTGTTGAGCTGCACAGAAACTGAACAACAGTGGCACAAAACGGGGACCAAGGTTACAATCTTTTAATGATACTATTATTATGTGTATACATATTTCTGTTATAACCTTTAAACTTGTTTTTATTTGGAAACAAGGTATTAAACCAGGTCCAGTTAATGACATGGTCATCATATCAGCCAGACAAAGAGAGAGGAGACCGGTAGAATGAACAAAGTATGTTTTTCTTTCTGGACTGCATGCACACACACACCCCATTTGACTTTTGTTTTTCTTCCCCAGAAGCAGTTTGTAAAAAGGAGTTAGCTTCCCCGATGACAGACAGCTTCATTCTGAAGGTGCAGGAGGCGTACCACGGACTTGGTGCAGATGAGGCTCCGGTGATGACAACCATGGCTGTCTCTGGTGATGTACCTCTGGTTGGGTCCACGTTTGGTTTGGTGCAGGAGGGAAGCGGGCCATCTTACCAACTACCAGTGAGGACGGCCCCAGACTGGGACCCTCTGCATGTGCATTTGTGTTTACTGAACATCATCATTTCACATCCCTCACAACATCATTGGGGAAATCATACAAAGCTGAGAACAGAACACAATCGCAGAGTTTCTGTGGAGGGGCACCAACTAAAGAGATGGCACATCCCTTCTACAAAATTTAGATAAGTGTGTCACACCAGGGAAGAAGGTTCTGCTGAGAACCTTGTGAAACAGCCTGTGGGAACAAGTAGTCAGAATGATGACATATGTTGGGGTCTTGCTTTGGAGCCTACAGCCATCGAGGAGTACTGCAAGGTAAGAGAGGTAAGCCACTACCCTTGTGGGGTCCTGATCCACCCTGAGGCACCATGGATGGGTTCAACAGCAGATGGGATGATGTATGATCCTGAGGGCAGCCTGAGTGTGGCCTGTTGGAAATAAAATGCCTAAATGTGTGTAGCTTTGTGGACTATTATGCTCAGAAAAGGTTTACTCTCTGTGGCGATCTCATCCTCATTACTGGCAGGTCGGGGGTCAAATGTTGATTTCTCCATGTGAGTGGTGTGACTTTGTTGTTTACACCACAGATGACATGTTTATTCAGCGAGTTCCCCGTGACATGGAGTCATACATACACTATTGTAATGTTTTCATTGCTGTTTAAATGTAAAGACTTACTGTGGAGGAAATTCAATGTAAATCTGCAGTAAAATTAAATATTTCTGCATTTTCTTGTTTGTGATATTTTGTTTGCTAGATGAATAATCATTTTAAATGGCTTCTGTTTAGTTTCAAAAGATAAGATTTAAATTAAGTGAATTAAAGAAGACTAAACAACAACCGATGACTTATTTTATTGACCACAGAAGTATTTGAAACCATAAACTTTCAATTTCTTTTTTATTACAAAACCATTTTAAACACAAAGAAACTTAAGATTTCATACAAAGACACATTTAATGAGATAGTATCTCATTATTATGACTTAGCTAAGTCATAATTATGAGATATTAAGTCATAATTATGAGATACTAAGTCATAATAATGAGATAGTATCTCATAATAATGAGAATTAAAAAGAGGAGGGGAATAAACTTGAAAATCATTTTATTCATTAAAATGTGAAAAATTAGTCAGTACAGAGGTACATTTGTTAGTGATCATTTGTGCATTTTACATAAACATGTAAGTTTGGATTCATTCAGTTCTCTCTAAGAACAAGAAAACATTTACAGGTTTGATGTCCATTTCCCTCATAGAACAAAACCTTGGATTTAGTTTTGCCACTACTTAAAAAGTGCCCGACTACACACAGTTAAAGTAACACTAAATAGTAGGGCTGCACAATATATCGAAAAATTATCGTCATCGCGATAACAAGACGTGCGATAGGCCCATCGCAAAGCACGTCAAAAACGGCGATAAATGTTTGGTTCAACATTTCCATCTGTGTCATACATCGACTTCTTGTAAACCAGCTCTGTTTTTTATGCGGAAGTATTATTTGACCAATCAAATGTAGCCCTTCTGATATGCGGCCAATCAGATGGGTCCGTTCACGTAATACACCCGCCCCCTACGTAGACCCTTAGGATGGAAAGTTAGCGGCACCGTTACCTTTTTCGTCATGCTGGCTCAGAGCAATGAACGCACTTTGTGCTGAGGTTTCTGGAATCAGCGCTGCTTTCAAACATGAACGTGACTCCGCTCGGTGTCGTTAATCATTTTTACCGGGCTGACTTTGACACGTGCCGGCGAACCAACCAACCCACCTTCATGTCGCTAGTGTTCCACCGGGTGGTGACGTTAGCCCCAGGCTCCGGTTAGCTTCCAGCTAAAAGGCTACAGCACTTTTCTCCCAGTCCCACCCTGCTAAAGAGGGCCTGGAAAAGTTCCCCCACACATCAAAGTGATTTTTCATTCATGAGCTTTTATAACCTTGTTAATCAGGATAGTTGATTTGCTGCTGCACATAAACTGTCAGTCAGAAGCTCTGCTAGCCGGTTATCTTAGAGGAGCTATTTCAATTTGTTAGCTTGTTATCAGAATCATAGTTGCAGTTTCATCAACCGAGCTGCTTTTTAAGTTCTAGGCAAACTTGTTCAATTTGGGGTTAAAAACAAACATTTTCACATAATTTCCATGTATTTTTTTGCCAGTTCCTCTTCTGAAAGGTAGACAATTGTTTTTCTCTTTCCCTCAGAAAATCTTAATATTCTCCTAGTTTGGCCTAGCACAGTTCACTTCCCAATAGCAGCAACAGCCTTATATCATAACCACATAAGTGGAGAAAATGTTCAGTAGCAATGAGAGAATTTGCTGTTGCATTTAAGTGATGTTAACTATTATTTAACATTTAAACTTATTTTCAGATTTTTTTATTTATTATAAAAACCCTGGTAAGGGATGTTTTTCTGTATTTGGAGCATCAGAAAAAGTTTTATGGTGGAGGTGATGTTTTAAAGTCACTGAGAAACTGCTTGCATGCAGTTTGTTGTTTTGCTGCTAATACAGTAGCAGGTGCAGCTGCTAATGCAGTAGCAGGTGCAGCTGCATGTTTTTGCAATAAAAATGTTATGTTGTAATGGAATTCATGCATTAGTTTTTGTTTGCTTTGAACCCAGAGCAGACGTCACACGCCAGACGACATCAACACTGCATACTTTAGTATTTGTTCATTTATCGTGAGTAATATCGATATCGCAATATTAAGCACAGTTATCGAATATCTCAGGTTTTCCTAATATTGTGCAGCCCTACTAAATAGATTTTTAAACTTTAAGCTAGAACTTTAACATTGGTCTCATTTGACAGCCCTCTGCTGGCCAGATCCTGCACTTAGTTTTGTGGAGCAGGTAGGTGTCCTAGGGGGCGCTCTTTACCTGCTTTACAGCTGTTAGCTATTTTCTGTGCTGGTAACTAATAAAAGGCTAGCAATTAACTTTTTCAGTTTGCTAACCGTCCCTAAAAAATAACCACAAGAAAAAAAAGTTTTCTTTATTGTTGGCATCACGGAGCAGCCATTTTTGGAACAGGGATGTCTAAACTTTTCAAGATGAGGGCCAAAATCATTAAGTTCAAACTTTTCACGGGCCACAAAAATGTAAAAAAAAAAAAAATTTTTTTTTCTGCTCAAAAAAGGCCTAAAATCGATATAGTAGTAAACATTTGAACTTAAAATATATGAATTTATCTTAACAGCCTCCGGCAGAGACTAAATTCCACAATTCTAAAAACGCTAGTGAGGTCCATGCAAAACCACTCAGAGGGCCGCAAATGAACCACAGGCCACACTTCGGACACACCCGTCTTAGGAGGTGAAGCAAAACCAGTGTGAACATCCACGCGACCTACACTTGTTTGAAGGAGCTAAAGGAGGCTAAAAGAATCACAGGCTGATGGTGAAAGCCAGCTGGCTTTCTTGCTTCTGGACTTGTAAATAATAATATTATTTGTTCAATAGTGTGGATCTTTCAACTTAGTGGCTTATTTAGTATCAGCTGGCTCATGTTTGTGTTAGCCCATTATTAGCACTAGCTACAGCAGGCTGCTTCAGTTGTAATTTAACTTTTAACCAGTAGGGCGGAGGAGCAGGAAACGGTTTAGTGCTACTTTAAAGCTTAAATCAGATGACGTTAGTGCTTAACCCTCCCACTCTCTTAATAGTTGTGACCCCGCGAGGAAAGTTGACCATTGAGTAGGGTTGATTGTTAATCCATTGGGTCCATGTGGCAGGGGTGAGGAGTGAGCACCGCCTCACCCCTGCCACATGGACCTCAAGGCATAAACTATCAATCCTGCTCAATGGTCAACTTTCCTCGTGGGGTCACCCATAAAGACAGTGGGAAGGTTAAAACAGCAATTCTGCTCAGTAAATCTATATGGAAACCATTGTAAAGCCTGACATTTTGTGCAAAGATCCCCAAACTGATCAGGAATCAGAGGATCACCAAGGCATGCATGGGCTTGGACAGTCCCGGATGTAAGACTCCAGTTTGCCCTCTGACACTTGCATCAGAGCCGTGTATGTGGTCAGCTGAAACGACAGTTTAAAAGTATTTAAATGTTTCACCAGATCCAACCAGAGTTGATTAGAATAGTAAAAGCAAACAAGAATAGGCTAACCTTGTTCAACACGGGTTTAGTCGAGAGCACGTCGTACAGCGTATTCACAGAGATTCTCTGGGGAAAAAAGGCAACAGATCAAAGGTAAAGAACCAGATTTTTTTTGTTAGACTTCAAAGCTAAAATGTCCTTTGGAGAGAAATTCAGTCCATGGGTACTTACTGCCTGTGTGGTCTGGTTCATACACTTCATGGCAGGAGTCCTCCGGTCATCCAGGAAAAACGGATCCTTCCAGTGGTCGTAGTTTGTCTCCAGGACGTACCAACGACCCAGTTTCACATCAATCCTGAGTGCAAGGAGTTAGTAAAAAAAAAAAAAACTTAGAGCGTGACCGCTAGCCACACTCAAACACGTTTCCCAACTTAAATCAGGTGATCTGAAACCATCGACGTCACAAGCAGCTTGTTATGTAAGTTTCACAAGAAAAACGAGTCAGAGACTCATGACTCACTTCTCCATTACTTTTCTTTTTCGTTGTGGTTTAGCAGGAACAACTTACAGGTAGTCTCAAAAGTATAAAACTATTCTGAATTAAATTCAGTGTGAACAAAACCCTTCGGTACTCACTCCAACACATCGATGCTGTGCTGCCTGGAGCGGGTGATGATGCAACCCTGCCCCCTCTGGTTTCCTCCGAGGATGAAGTAAGCTGGAGCGAGCATCTTCGTCTCGGCCAGTTGCCTTTTGGCTTCCTCATAGCTATCGAGGAACAATATAAAACTCATTTAGCTTCATGAAGAAATATTCAGCTACAACTTTCAAATTAAGTTTAATTCTTGTGTTTTCAATTAATCTCTATTTTAGTACATCTAGTACATTCAAATGCTTGTAATTGCTGTCAGAATTCAATGCTTTAACATCCTATTTAATGCCGTAACGTTAGCTCTACATGTGCATTACAAACGTTAAACACGGGTACCTGTTCGCATTCTCCAAGACAGATCGAGTGAGAAAGCTCATCCACATCCCGTCTCTCTGTCCCATGATCCACTCCAGGATTCCTGTGTGTGAACACGTTAACATCGTGGCATTTCACATTCCGTTTGTGAAAACTGTTCCAAACTCACCGATGTGTCCTCCATTATGAGGGAAGCGCCCGTTCATGGTCAGGGTGAAGGTGTGCTGGCAGAGAGAACAAGCAGATGCTTTTAAATCCTTCTGAGAGAAATAACTCCATGTTTTATTCGGACTGAGTCTCCAGTTAGGATATTAAATCACTCACAGGCTTGATACCAGTCAGCATGCCAACGTAGCCAGCAAAGTTAGTGGACTTAAAAACCGTCTGGCTGTTCTTTCTGAAGTCTAGGTTGACCACTAGAGGCTTTAGCTTCTCACTGATGATCCACGACTTGTCTTTCACATCCCAGCTGCAAAAAGGACCAGATCTAACACACACCAGAGCCAAGACTCGGCTTAAATATACAAGAGTGTGGAAACTTTTGCGTTCTTACCCCATAAACAGCCCAAAATCTAGATTTCTGCCATGAAGGAGGTTACCTGTTGAATCCCCAAAAGATTTAAGAATTTGTGATATTATTCAGTTTCTTGAATAAACTTCAGCTTTCAGACTCACCGTTCTTATCTTCTGCTACAACAGAGGTGCACAAAATGGATACCTCATAGAAGATGTTAAACAACACCACTTCACCTAAATTATTACAATAAAAATGAGCAGAGGTTAGTATGGTGACGAGGTTGGGGTTAGGTTGGGGTGAAGGTGGCACAGGAGTTAAGTGCTTGCCCCGTAATCGGAAGGTTGCAGGTTCGAGCTTCGCTTAGTCTGTCGCTGTTGTTGAGGTTCTGCCCTCATGAGAAAATTACTACGCAGTATTTGCGCCAAAAAAAACTGTCATCTGCGCCCTGAAGCAGACAATAAAAATCAGCGCCAGCAGGGACTTCATCTCCCATGATCCTCTGCAGCTGGCAGCAGCTTAATGATGTCATCAAGCGACGCCAACCCCAGCTGCTACAGACCGCCCGCTGGAGGGGTCTATGGCTGTGTCAGAATCCAGGGGTAGGATGCTTGTGAGTGCGCATTTTGAGGTCGATGACGTCAAAGCGCAGCGACGAGTACTGTCCGAATTCCAAGAATCCTCATTCTCGCGTCCTCAAACGCGTCCTCGCTCCACCCACATTTCGAGGATGGGTCTGATGGATCCTCACAGGAGCAAGGGTATGCCAGCATGCTTTGCGCGCCGGCCGCTGGACTCGACACTCGCAACAACGACGGACGGAGCGGGACAGCAGTGCAGCTTAAAATGTAAGTTAGTTTAAAAAATAGCGGTCAAAAAAATAAAATACGTGTTTGGGCACTTTTGGTTTGTTTTTTATATAAGATCTAATACCGCAAATTGCTTTTTTTTCATGTAATTTAAGGCTAAAACATGCCCCACCGAAAACCAGCTTGAGTGTTTAATAGGAAAAAACCCACCGTAAACTAGCTTGATCCCAGCAGGCTTTTTAAAAGAAAATAGCGGTAGAAAACTAAGCTGAAAGCGATTCTGTTTATAGACATTTTTCGTCTGTATAAGTACATTTTAAGCAGAAATCAGCGAGAACGAGCTTGTATGGTGGTCCCGTCATAATTCCCGTGTGTGTGTGTTTATTTAGCGAATAAAGCTTCTCATCATTTGTTTTAAGGTTAACACCCCACCGTAAACTTGCTTGAAAGTCACCGTAAAAGAGCTTGCATCTTATGTAATCATGTAACGAACGCCAAAAATAACGAAAACTAAGTTTAATGTTTATTTAAGTTAATTTTTAAGAAACCACATTACTGATTTAATGTTTTTAATTTCATTTTAGGCGGAAAAAAACACAGAACTCAATTTTCATCTCCCATGTTGATAAATTAAAATATTGTTTATTGCATGTTTTATCAACTATGATTTATAATCTGACTTTGTTCTTCTATTCCTCTCTATTCTCATCCAGAACCAGTACCTTTAAGGAGCATCTGTAATTTCATTATGCCCACAGTGTTCTCTGTTGTTAAATGACAATAAAGCCTTGTAATTCCAATTCCCTTTGTCTGTAGGACTGCAAGTATCCAGGGTCAGGAGAGGGAGTCAGCGGAAAGCCCACTGCTGAAACCTGGCCCTGGTTTGTCCCCATGGACGAGGTGTTGGGACAGAGGCCTTCCACTATGCCTCCTGTCCTTATTGCTTCCATTCCCGAGGACACTCCAGGGCCAAGTGCAGCAGTGGGTGAGACAGAGGACAGGGAGAGTGGTGGAAGGAAGCCGGACTCCTCATCAGGGAGAAAAAGGAGAAGGGCTGATGAGCTCCTTGACCTGATCAGGGAGGACATGAGACAACAGAGGGAAGCGGAGGAGAGGAGAGAAAGAAGGATGGACAGATTTTTAGCATTGATGGAAAGGATGGCAGAGAAATTGTTTTTTTTTTCTTTTAGTTTCTTCTGGTTCAGGTTCTATATATGTGTTTGAATGTTTTTGTTATTTGTTTAAATGTAATAAAATTTCTATTAATTGATAACTCTTTTTTGATCATTAACAGTTTTATTATTCAGTTTTAACAAGTAACAACATAGTGAATAAATTGTAAGGGAACACTAAGGAATAAAAGTAAAGATAAAAGTAAAATATATACAGTAAACTTGGAAAGCAGGGAGTCTTTGGTGGTGTTGCTAAATCTACTAAACATGGATCAAGGTGGATGGAGTGCAGGAACCGAGATCCGTGGCTGAACGTTTCGGGTTGGCAAGTGGAACATCAGACAGAGTGGTCTGCAGAGGGTGCTTCTGGATGCGTCATCTCACTGACCACTGCATCGTCCATCAAAAGGGTTTGCTGGGCTGGCTCAATCGACGGCTGTCACGTCACTAACATTCAGATATATGCAAAAAAGGAGATCATGAGTATAATACTTGTAACTCTAGCAGATAACAGGACTAAATGATTTTTAAACTTTAAATACAAAGGCCGGTGACGTTTATTGAGCCGTCGCAGCTCCTCAAAAAGCACAAATAAAATGAAATATTGCTGTGGATCCATTTTCAACGTCGCTACTAGCTTGTTAGCCTGTTTGCCGCCGTCACGGTAGCTAGGCAACTTGACCTGGGGGCGGGAATAAAAACGAGGCTAGTACTGCCGAATTCAGAGCCGCTGACTTCCGGTTTTAGCGGTCTTGCAAGGACCCGGCCCTGCTAGACCGGCGAGGACCCGTACTTACAAGCATCCTACCTCTGGATTCGGACACAGCCATAGGCTGTGAATTAGGATTCTTGGAATTCGGACAGTACTCGTCGCTGCGCTTTGACGTCATCGACCTCAAAATGCGCTCTTACAAGCATCCTACCTCTGGATTCGGACACAGCCTGTAAGACGAAGCACAGAGCGGAAATCGCTGTCTTTTGTCCAGGATTTTCATCTGGTTTGGAGAGACGCTGACTTTGCTTCTACCAAGGCACGAGGTCTGACTGCTGGAAGCAACGAAAACGCCATCTGGTCCGTTTGAACACAGAGGGACGCTTCGGGTTTGCTCAGAAAAGATTTTCTTTTTTTTCCTCTCCCTTTCTCTACCGATTTCTCTTATAGTCCAGAACAAGCGGTCGACCATGTGACCGCTTTAAATTAAGAGACGGTTTCTCTCTTTTCCGTACCAAAACACCATCGGACATCTCAAACTAAGGTCCTTTTTCTATTGTTAATATCTGAGTTTGTTCATGCTGTGGCCAGGCTGACAGACTGTTTTAGATATTCAATTTGCCTTTGATTGATCTGTTGTTTTGTTTTTCTTGAACTTTGTGAAGCGATTTGAAGTGTTTTTGATTGAGTTACTGTGAAAGCTTGCCACATCACTGTTGGACGTTTGCTTAGACTCACTGACTGTGCGTGTTGGGAAGACAAGCTGAACTACACACACACACACACACACACACACACACACACACACACACACACACACACAGAGAGAGAGAGAGAGAGAGATGATCCTCTGGTCAGCAGAACAAAGGATCAGCCATTTTGTTTTCAAAACTCCCTCCATTTTGGTAACCAACCTATCACTACCTCATTACTTCATGTTACCCCACCTATCGGATTAGATTATCACGTCACATTATCATTTCATTGTTTCATTGCTTGTTGTTTGTTGATAAAATCGGTTGGTTGATATTGATTGGCTAAACGCTTTGGGAGGAGCTGAAGTGGTCATATTAGTTAATAAATGTTATTGCCAATTAAGTTTTGTCTCAAGTAAATTTGTCTGTGCTGGATGAAACAGGACTGCTGCTCGTTAAACAAATTTTACGAACTTTAGACAGATTGATAGAGGTTTGGATCCATTTTTCCCAGATAAAGGGGGTGGTGCCCCGAGGATATCCACTGATATCCTAATTACGTAATAAATCAGTAAATATTTCCATATTTACGAATTTTATTGATGAATCCAAAAAGTAAGTAAAGCTTACAAATTATTTGTTGGCTAATACCCGCAACACTGTCGTTGTGTCCTTGGGCAAGGCACTTAACCCAAGTTGCCTGCTGGTGGTGGTCGGAGGGACCGGTGGCGCCAGTGCTCGGCAGCCTTGCCTCTGTCAGTGGGCCCCAGGGCAGCTGTGGCTACATTGTAGCTCATCCCCACCAGTGTGTGAATGTGTGTGTGAATGGGTGAATGACTGATTGTGTTGTAAAGCGCCTTGAGGGGTTCCAGGACTCTAGAAGGTGCTATATCAAATACAGGCCATGGTGAGTGAACAGCTGATTTTTAATTATAAGTAAATGTTTCCTTACCAAGAGGAACCCCTGAAACCTCAGCTATTCCTTTGATCTCCTCACCAAACGGACTTGGTAGTGTGTTCGCCATCAAAGGCTGTAAATAATGAGAGCACAGCCATGAAACCTTTGATATACAGCTTTCATTCAGAGGTGGAGGTCACTCACCAGTGTAATATCAACCAGCTCTATCAGCTTCCCGCTGGGCACAAAAGCATTTGCCAGATTTCGGACGGCTTGAATCAAGCTGATCAGCTGGAACATAAGGAACTCGTGAGTAACTCCAGACCTACCAGCTCTAACTACTGGTCCTCTGCATCATTCTTACATCTTGTTTTTTCTCAGTGATCACAGCCGTCCATCTCTTGCTGGGCGGCAAGTCGAGGTCCACCGTGTACCAGCTGACGGGTCCTCTGAACCTGTTGTGGAAAGAGCGACGTTTGCTGCTGTGGACACATTCACAGCTTCTATCACTTCATCTTAAACTGAACGTGTTTTGATGCAGAAATAATTCCTAAGTTATTCATGCCAGTAGAAATTAATTAGTGTTGAAAATGATGAAAATGCTCAGTTTTATTACATCACCTTAATGCAGTTGCTGACAGGCTATCAAAACTAAGGTATTAGTTGTAGAATCCAAGAAAAATAGGAAAATAATCCACAATTATCCTTTACAGACCGGCTTTTCAAGGGAAACAAACTAAAACATTTTTAAAGCAAAAGTGTTTTGATGAACTAAAAGGCATGATGTAAATTAACCAACGTGAGAAACAGCTAAAAGCAAATGTCTTTAAAATATATAATGGCACATGGCAGGCCATTAGAAAAAAAATGTATGTACAGTGGGGCAAAAAAGTATTTAGTCAGCCACCGATTGTGCAAGTTCTCCCACTTAAAATGATGACAGAGGTCAGTAATTTTCATCATAGGTACACTTCAACTGTGAGAGACAGAATGTGGGAAAAAAAACATGAATTCACATGGCAGGATTTTTAAAGAATTTATTTGTAAATCAGGGTGGAAAATAAGTATTTGGTCAGTTCAAACAAGGAAAATCTCTGGCTCTCACAGACCTGTAATGTCTTCTTTAAGAAGCTTTTCTGTCCTCCACTCATTACCTGTATTAATGGCACCTGTTTTAACTCATTATCTGTATAAAAGACACCTGTCCACAGCCTCAAACAGTCAGACTCCAAACTCCACTATGGCCAAGACCAAAGAGCTTTCGAAGGACACCAGGAAAAGAATTGTAGACCTGCACCAGACTGGGAAGAGTGAATCTACAATAGGCAAGCAGCTTGGTGTGAAAAAATCAACTGTGGGAGCAATTATCAGAAAATGGAAGACATACAAGACCACTGATAATCTCCCTCGATCTGGGGCTCCACGCAAGATCTCATCTCGTGGGGTCAAAATGAACATGAGAACGGTGAGAGAGAATCCCAGAACCGCACGGGGGGACCTGGTGAATGACCTGCAGAGAGCTGTGACCACAGTAACAAAGGTTACCATCAGTAACACACTACCACGACAGGGAATCAAATCCTGAAGTGCCAGACGTGTTCCGCTGCCGAAGCCAGTGCATGTCCAGGCCCGTCTGAAGTTTGCCAGAGAGCACATGGATGATACAGCAGAGGATTGGGAGAATGTCATGTGGTCAGATGAAACCAAAGTAGAACTTTTTGGTATAAACTCAACTCGTCGTGTTTGGAGGAAGAAGAATACTGAGTTGCATCCCAAGAACACCATACCTACTGTGAAGCATGGGGGTGGGAACATCATGCTTTGGGGCTGTTTTTCTGCTAAGGGGACAGGACGACTGATCCGTGTTAAGGACAGAATGAATGAGGCCATGTATCGTGAGATTCTGAGCCAAAACCTCCTTCCATCAGTGAGAGCTTTGAAGATGAAACGTGGCTGGGTCTTCCAACACGACAATGATCCCAAACACACCGCCCGGGCAACAAAGGAGTGGCTCCGTAAGAAGCAGTTGAAAGTCCTGGAGTGGCCTAGCCAGTCTCCAGACCTCAACCCCATAGAACACATATGTCAGAGTCAGGGCCAGATGCGGCCCGCGGAGCATTTTTATGTGGCCCGCGAGATAAATATCAAAAATATATTAAAACTGGCCCGCTGGCCGATTTTACCGCAAAGACTTCAACTCCCATGATGCTTTGCGGCGCCAGAGCGGAGCCGACGATCCCCCTCCTTTGTGTTTTTTCAGCGCCTGCTGCCGGTGTCAGCAGCTCCGCTGTCTCGGACAAACTACACTCCTCTCACTCAGCGCCGAGTTCACTCAGCTATTTTCTGACATTGAAGCCCAGAAACGGAGATTCTAGCCGCTCAGTAATGTGTTCACGACTGAAAGAGAAAGTTTTCCAACTAACGTCCAGACAGAGCCGATATAACTCCAGCGAGCAGCGACACGCTCAAACCAGCATGACTCTGTGGTTCTGTTTCCTCCCCGACACACAACAACGTGGTCAAGCTGCTCAGACATATTCATCAGCACAAACCTATGTGAGCACCTGTTGTCATCTAATGTTGTCATTATTATGATGAAGATGAACAAAACAACAGGAGTCTCCTCCTCAGCTCAGATCAACCCCATGATGCAGGTATCTGGCTGGAACAGGTGAGCATCACAGTAAATCAGTGGATCAAACTGAGTTTAAATATGTTGGTTTTATGCTCTTTTTCTGCTCCAAAACATGAAAGTTAACAGGTGAGATGTTGCATTTTCATTTAAGATAAAATGATATTTTTATTTTGTTGTTGGCCCGTGAGAAAAGATTTAACCTACAGTAAACAGGAAGTGGAAAGGTTGCAGATAGATGAATAGAATAGAAAATCCCTTTATTGTTCCTCAGTGGGGAAAGCTAGACGTCACAGCAGCGATGACACTTATTACAGGAGAAAAAAAGGAGAATAAAAAATAAGAAAAACGAATAAACAAGAAAACATAAATCCTGAATATATTTTAAAAATGCTGATTATACCACAAGTAATGAATACCACTGATGCCTTTTATTTAAAACTGACTTGCTCGTGTGTTATTTGGTTATTCCACATTCAATGTTCATGCAGAAATAAGTTTGTTTCCAAATTTAAAGGTTCAAAATGCATATATGTTGATAAAGAAAATGTGCAAATTTGCCGTCACTTTTTCAAAAATATTAAGTTTGGCCCTCGACTCCGTCCCAGAGTTTCATTTCGGCCCCGTGTGAGTTTGAGTTTGACACCCCTGCCATAGAAAGTCTGTGGAGGGAGTTGAAAGTCTGTGTTGCTCGGCAACAGCCCCAAAACATCACTGCTCTCAAGAAGATCTGCATGGAGGAATGGGCCAAAATACCAGCTACTGTGTGTGCAAACCTGGTAAAGACCTATAGTAATCGTTTGACCTCTGTTATTACCAACAAAGGTTATGTTACAAAGTATTGAGTTGAATTTTTGTTATTGACCAAATACTTATTTTCCACCCTGATTTACAAATAAATTCTTTAAAAATCCTGCCATGTGAATTCATGGATTTTTTTTCGCATTCTGTCTCTCACAGTTGAAGTGTACCTATGATGTAAATTACTGACCTCTGTCATCATTTTAATCAGAATCAGAATAGGTTTATTGCCATTGTCAGTGAACAAACAATTCACAAACTAGGAACTTGCTTTGGTACTACTGTGCTACATATAACATGAATAATAAGATTACAAATAGAATAAAATAGAATAAAACTAGAATAAAACTTTCAGATATAAAAAATGGCAGGTAATGGTAACATGGCCAATAACGTGACGTTGTGTCAAGTATAGAAGACCAGCATGGTTGTGTGTTTATAATCTATTCACAAGTCTAACGGCAGATGGAAAGAAGCTGTTCTTATGGCGGGAGGTTCTGGTCCGGATGGACCGTAACCTCCTGCCTGAGGGAAGCGGCTCAAAAAGTCTATGACCCGGGTGAGAAGAGTCGGCTGCTATCCGACCTGCACGCCCCCGAGTTCTGGAGACATACAGGTCCTGGAGAGATGGAAGGCTGCAGCCAATCACCTTCTCAGCAGAGCGCACAATGCGCTGCAGTCTATGTTTGTCCCTCACTGTGGCTCCAGCGTACCACACAGCGATGGAGGAGGTGAGGATGGACTCAATGATGGCCGTGTAAAACTGCACCATCATCTGGGCCGGCAGCTTGGCCTTTTTCAACTGCCGCAGAAAGTACATCCTCTGCTGGGCCTTTTTGATCAGGGAGCAGATGGATGGCTCCCACCTAAGGTCATGTGTGATGGTGGTTCCGAGGAAGCGGAAGGAGTCCACAGTGGTGACGGGGGTGTCCGTCAGGACGAGGGGGAGAGATGGGGCTGTGACTTTCCTGAAGTCCACAATCATCTCCACTGTCTTCTGAGCATTGAGCTCCAGGTTGTTGCTGCTGCACCAGTACACCAGCCGTTCCACCTCCCTCCTGTAGGCGGACTCATCACCGTCAGAGATGAGCCCGATGAGGGTGGTGTCGTCCGCAAACTTGATCAGTTTAACTGAGTCATGGCTCGAGGTGCAGCAGTTTAAGTGGGAGAACTTGCACAATCGGTGGCTGACTAAATACTTTTTTGCCCCACTGTATGTGAATACAATGAGAACATAAGTAATTTAACATTCTGCGGCTTTGCAAGTTCTCCCACTTAGAAATCATGGAGGGGTCTGAAATAAACAACTTAGGCAAGGCCGGATTAACCATACGGGCAACTGGGCAATTGCCCAGGGCCCACGAACTCTAAAGGGCCCAGGGCACGAGCAAAATACTGTCTCTATAATTTCCCGCTTTATGAGGTCTATGGTGGTCCGTTTTCCCCGGACATGTCCACTTTTCACTCTCTGTCCGGGCGTCTGGACTGGGGGTTCTTGTATTGATGAAAATGTCCGGCTTTTCATCCAGAAGCAGGGATCGAATTATGGGGGAGCTGCATATCCTACACATCCAGGGGAGCCGGAAAAAAGTTTTCTACCTATATTATATCATTTTTGGACTCTTTTGAGCAGAGAGCGGCACAGCGTATTGTTGCGCAGCGATCCAGGCTGCTGCTTCCAGCGCACGGTCCATTCTCAAAGTGGCGCAACCAAAAAACTATAATTAGCACACGATTGTTCATGTCTGCACATGTTCTCTATTTTCTGTCTTATTTGTGCCTGAAGCTCTCTGCTACTGCGGAGCTCATCACCTGTGCTGTGGTGATGTCACCTCACGCAGCATCGAAAACGCGCTCTGCGCTTTGCGGTCAGGAGATCCCTTTGATCTGCTCAAAAGTAACTGCTGAGGTGAAAAAGTAAGAATCCAGGCAACAGATTTTCTGGAGAATTAAGAGGACACGCAGGAAGATGAGAGACACAAGACAGGAAAAATAAAAAACAGAAAACAAAACAAAGTGTTGAAAAGTAAAATGTATGTAGATTTATCTCCACTACACGTTTTTACCTGTATAAAACAATAAGTTATACGCATGTCATATTTATACATCTGATACAATTCAGATCACCTTCAAAACTCAGTCACACACCCAGGGCCGTTTCAAGACATTTTGGGGGCCAAGGCAAAATGACCCCACCCACCCCCACCCACGCCATAACTGGGCTCCCCAGAAGCCTCTGTGTAATTCACACCCTCTCCAGTAGTGTTAGTTATACAGTGTTTGTAAAAGCCCCTCAGATATTACTGACATGTTCTAATATTATCAGATGAAAAACTAAATTATCAGACATGCTGTCTCATCTGCTTCTTTTCTAAACTTGCAAAAAGTAACAAAACCATTTGAAAGCCACTATTTGTGGATTCTCTGAAAGTTTCCATGGAGTGTGTGACAACTTATTTTTTCATTGATCCTATCATCTAATCTCACAGCTGAAACAAGCATCCTTAATAATCTGTGCACAGGAAGCTTACCGATGCTGTAGTAAAACTAAAGGTATAATAATTTATTATTAATAAAATCTTGTTGCAGCACTAAAGCAGAAAAATTAGATTTTGCATTAAATATGCAAAATATTTACATATGAATTGTTTTAGAGCCCTTTTATTGGCAGAATCTGATATTAATTTAGTTCTTACAAAAAATGGGTCCCAACATGGTTTGTGTGGCGTTGCCATAGTGTGATGTCAGAGGCACAGATCCCATGTCCTCTTGTTTGGAAATGGAAATATGGTCACCCTACATTAAACAAACTGTCCACCCGGGATTTTGCGCTGCACAGAGACGCTTCGCTGCCTATGACTGAACGTCAGTTGAGAGTCAGTCTCATGCAGACTGACCAATGAAGAGAGGGCCTCAAGTTAAGACCCTCTCCTCATTGGTCAGTCCACACGAGGTGGGTCAAAGGTTACCCTGGGCGGGTTACGTGTTGTCAGGCATTCAAGTATTGAGTATATTTACTACATATTA
This sequence comes from Nothobranchius furzeri, assembly GCF_043380555.1. NCBI lineage: Eukaryota > Metazoa > Chordata > Actinopteri > Cyprinodontiformes > Nothobranchiidae > Nothobranchius > Nothobranchius furzeri. The sequence goes on along the minus strand of NC_091744.1, from coordinate 19,434,836 downwards.
CAGTAAAATATTCTGTATGTGACCACATTATGGTGATCCTCGGGTCGTGATGATGGGGCCCTTGAATATTGTTGCCCAGGGTACAACAAAGTGTTAATCTGGCCCTGAACTTAGGTGCATTCCCACTGTGAGAGGCAGCATTAAAATTTCTATTTCAGAAAATCACATTGTATGGTTTTCAAGAATGTATTGGTATTGCACTGCTGCACAGAAGTATTTGAACACCTGGCAATCAGCAAGAATTCTGGCTCTCAAAAACTTATTAAAAAGTCCACATCTACTCCAATAATTTAAATTATTAGCACCTGTCCACCTCACAGTCATACTCCCAACTACTATAAGACCAAAAAGCTGTCAAAAGACACCAGACACAACACTGTGAACCTCCACAAGGCTGGAAAGGGCTATGAGGCAATTGCCAATCAGCTTGGTGCAAATAAATCAACTGTTGGAGCGATTGTTAGAAAATGGAATAGGCTTGAGACGACTGTCCGTCTCCCTCGGACATGGGCTCAGCGCAAGATCTGACCTGGTGGGCATCACTGATGATAAGAAGGGTGAGGAATCAGCCCAGAACTACATGGGGGGAGCTGGTCATTGACATGTAGAGAGCTGGGACCACAGTTTCAAAGGTAGGTCAGTAGAACTCTGTACTGTCATTGTTTAAAATCATGCATTTCACGGAAGGCTCCCCTCGATGATCCAGAGGAGGTATGGGAGAGAGTCATGTGGTCAGAAGAGACCAAAATAGAACTTTTTTTTAAACTCCTCTTGCCGTGAATGGAGGAAAAAGAAGGATGAGTTGCATCCCAACAACACCATCCCTACTGGGAAGCATGGGGGTGGAAGCTTAAAGAGCGGGTCAATTGAGCCTCGGAGTCCTTCTCCACCCACGTATCAATTTTAAAAAATGCAACATTAGTAGGCGTTGCCTGGAGGACTGAGAGGGCGGAGCCGCGGCAGTGACGAAGACGATGGCTAACTAGACGAAGCTAGCTCCCTTCACTCTGAGCAGTTATTAGAAGTGGAGGACGTTTCTCCCCCTCCTTACACAGACACTCGAGAAGAAAGGGACCAAGTCTATTTGGAGGAGACAAGCGGACCTGAGTCTTATTGTTTTGAGCTTGTGAGTTGCCTGAAACTCCCAGAACCGACCCAACAGAATCACCTCTGAAAGGTAAGTAGCCGTTAGCCATACCATTGGATTAGCTGCAGGGTTTGTCTCCACGGCCCTAAAAAGCTAGTATTCAGCATGTTTTAGAGGTTTATCTGCTTCAGCACACCTGGTTTTAATCAGCAACAAATAGCTGAGCTGCTTAACAGTTAATCTAACCTGTTAAAGCAGGAAAACCACTGAAACGTGCTGGATAGCAGCTCTCCGGTAGCTCTGGGCTCAAGTTACAGTCTGCTGCATATAAAGTTATGAAAATACCCCATGAGAAAATTATTCTGTAATGTGTTCAGCCCACTAAAACTGCCCTGATTTCTTTATTTATTTACTGATAACAGCTGCTCTCTTGGTTCTAGGTCCTCTGGTGTCTGCAGCTGGTCTCTGGTGTCTGCAGCTGGTCTCCTCTGCTGGTGTCATCAGGATCAGGAACTTTCAGAAGAACGTGCCTTTCAATGACTCTTTCCCCCTTATTTGTTATATTAATTAAATAAATCTCAATTTATATATTTCCTATTTTTGTTCATGTCCATAAATACTTAAACATGCTTGAAATTAGAACGAGCTTTTAACAGTGAGGTGCTAGCTTAATTAATCACAATAGAGCTAGTTAAACATGCAACAAAAATGTGATATTCAATGTAATTTATAAATATCCATTAAAATATCAAAACGAATCTAAATGAGATATTTGGCAGCACAAAAAACTTGTCAAACACAATATTTATTATAATTGTAGGCAGACAGGAGACAGAGCTGATGGAGGTTCTCAGTCATCGAAGGATGGCTGAAGGCTTTCCAGGAACAGGAGATGTGGTGTGGTCTCTTCTCTCTCTATTCAGCAGGATGAGCTGATAGGTTACAGGTGTGTGAGGACATCCTCATGCTGTCATAACCAGATGACAGGGGTTATCAGGTGATCAGCCAGGCTAATGAGATGCAGAAAGAAAACAAATTCAGGACAGTGTACAATATGTGGTGTTGCTCACCTTATGTGCTCTTATAGAATATTAATGTGTGCATGCCTCATGGTGTAGAGTCTATATTTTGCTGAGTGTCCTGCAATAATGCATGTTATTAGTTAATTTACTTTTGATAGCAAAAACAAAATATTTAATGTAAAAGTTATTTTCCAGGAGAATCAGCTCACACGTCACCACCAAGTGTCACAGGGGCAGAATCAGTAGCCTCCTTCATGATGTAATCACATACTTATTTAATTGTTAATATCTTAAAAATTCTGAAATGTTTTAATTTTTTTTTTAACCTTGAACAGTTCACTGAGCTTGCACTGTCACTGAGGTGGAAGCTGGAATCAACAGCAGACACCTCACATCTTGGTCTTTTCAGGGGGTCTGGACGCTCTGGGACCTTCTGGAAGATGAATTTTCATCATGGTCCCTGTGGGTCACCAGACACACTGCGGCTGTGAGCTCTAAACTGGATGGCTATGTAAAAACAAAGAAGCAGCACATTTATAAATGTTTAAAAGAGCATAAAATCACGTGTAAAAATAATCTGTAAAACAAATTAAAACTAGAAGGTGATAATAAAATGTTTACATAGAAGATTATTAAAAATAATTCACCTTTGCTACAGGGAAGGTTTCACATCAGCCTGGACAAGTACATTCATGCAGCTAAATCAGTCTGACAGCCAGTGTCTTGGGTAGATTTAGCCTGAAAAAAAAAATAGAAGCACATTGTTGTTGGAGTTTATAAAGTCAGATAATATATAAAAGAATCTCCTATATAGGCGCTTTATAACATTCCTAGTGTGTGATCGTTGTTATAACGTAAAAGTCCATCACATATGATGTGGAGAGCCTGAAATGCGACCTCCTGAACAGAATTCCTTACAGAACCTGTTCACAAGCTGGATTTCACGCTGTAATGCTGTCTGTCAACTAGTGCAGCGTTAGTTAGAGACACTGTTGCAGAATTGCCGACTGACTAGCTAAAGGAAGTGAACCACGTCTCTCAGACTTTGCATTTAGGTAGGGAATTGTCTTTAGAAGATGTTAAAACATTTATTTAGCTGACTCACCTCAGACTGGAGCCCGCCGTGGTGGGGGAGCAGAGTCGGTGGGCTGCATCTAAATCGCGGAAGAGCCACGGTGGGCAGCCTCCCTCTTCAAACGGAGGCGCGCAGAATCGCGGGTAAAATGCCCACAGAGTCACCGCAAGCATACTACACTACACCTACTCACCAATACTAAGACGATATGGAACACTAAACCAGAAATACTTTCCCAATTACACTAACAGCCAAACACTAACTCAACTACAATATCCAACAGCCAAATCTAACACTAAATAAGTATTTATAACACTAAAAGATATGCTAAGACTAGGATATGCTAATGCTATATGCTAATGCTGAACTACCGCTGACCTCCTATGCTCGCTTGCAAATCCAACTCCCACTCGCCACAGGGCGTGGCCGAGACGCTCGTTGCTTTTATAACTTTGGCACGGAGCTGCTACGTAGTACTCTACTGGTTTACGTAGTACTTTACTCTTTAGCCATTGGCTAAAATTTATTCAAAATGACAAAAATTCTATGTTTTCAGCTGAAGGTGGCGCATTACTGTGGTTTTCAGACAGAATTTTTAATTTTTAAAGAAAATGCACCAAAATGCTAAAATAAAGAATGCACACATTTAAAACACTATTAGACACTCATTTATACAGTTCATCAGCAAAAAAAAGTTAATTTAGACGTTACTTGCTCTTTAATGCTTTGGGGGACAGGACGACTGCGCTGTATTAGGGAGAGGATGAATGGGGCCTTTTATTGTGAGATTTTGAGCAACACACTCCTTCCCTCAGTCAGAACATTGAAGATGAGTCGTAGCTGGGTCTTAAAACATGACAATGACCCAAAGCACACAGCCAGGATAACCAATGAGGAGCTTCGTAAGAAGCCTATCAAGGTTCTGGAGTGGCCTAGACCAAAATCCAATAGAAAATCCTTAGAGGGAGCTGAAACTCCACATTGCTCAGCGACAGCCCTGAAACCTGACAGATGTAAAGGAACTTTCGGCATCTTCACTTTTTTCACGTTTTTTAAAGGACCATCAGTTTACCTTTTATATCTCACCCTATCCTAAACACTTGGCTTTGTTTTATTTTGTACTAATTTCCTGTGTTTTCATTGATTGAAAACTTTATGCTGACTGTTTTTATCCTGCACTGAACCAGAAAGAAGAAAAGATTATTTGTATGATTTCCTTCTTAGGGAAACAAAGAAGTTGGTTTAACAACTTCACTGTCAGTTAAATGAATTATAAAAAGGAATAAGGGTATTTAAAAAGCAAATTGCAGGTTAAATCTTTTTTCTAATTCATATAAATTGCTGTCCAAAAAATACCATTTGGAATGCAGATTGTGGATATTTAGTTTTAAAATATATAACAGCAGAGTTTTCTAGTAAAAAGTGGCCTTTCTCAGCAAAGTTTCTAAAAAGGCTCTTTTTTCTAAATCTGAACCTCTGACGTAACCAAAGGGAGTTAGAAGCTAGGCGCTGCCTCAGCTCAGTGTGGAGAGTGGCTAGTTTTGGGGTCGAGGTCATGTTATCCAGTCAGAGTGTGTGTTTAATAGTGTTGGATTGTGTTCATGTTGATAAACTAGAGTGTGAAGGCTGTACCAACTCCAGCCTGTCTGGATATCGAGTCCCCGGGTTTCCAGATAAGAGAAACAACGCCTCCATCTCTGCGCCCAAGGACGTTTAGTGCAGCTGACAAGACGGAAACCACATCGGTCGGTACCGGGACAGGGAGGTCCGTGCTGGGCTCTGGAGACCCATGGCGGGGTTAAAAAAATTAAATGCGGATTTCTGGAGCTCAGATCACTGTCAGAACTAGGTCAGAACCAACCACCATGGAGCTGGTTTCTGGGTCGGAACCAGATCAGAACTGCCGCCTGGACCACCAGGAGAGGATGCACAGCCTTTAAATATACTAACTCAACTGGCTTGCTGGTACCTGGGTCAGATCAAGCTCACAGAAGCCCGCATGAGCGCCAGAACAGGATCACAGGCGTCTCTCTCCCTCCCTCTAAGTACCAAACTACAAACGGATATGAACGAGTATCAGACAAGCACCCTCTCTGCCAGTTTTTAAGAGCAGGTTGAAGACCCATTGTTACACCATGGCGTTCCACTAGCCTTCTTTTAGTCGTTCTTATCTTGTCTTTTAACTAATGTCTTTATTGCTTTAATCCATTTTGTTTTATCTTAGTCACTGCATGGTTGCTGTTGTTGTACTTTTCATATCTTTGTTGTGTGTACAGCACCTTGGTTCAACCCCCCCTCAGTCTTTGGCCGATTGTTTCTCCCTCTGGTTTGTCGCTGTTCTCTGGGGCGTGCAACAAACTCATAACTTTATGGTTTTGGTCCATCAGAAGTAGAATTATAAACATTTAAAGTTTCCTCTCTGTCAGAGTTAGAATCCATATTTTTCTCAGGATTAGACTCCCTCAACTGACGTCACTTGGTTTGGCAAAAGAAAAACCTCTCTCACAAAAATGACTCCTTAAGCCTAAATAATTCATGTATGTCTAAAAAAATTTCTCAAAACATTGGTTCATGGGAGTCTCTAACCTGCAATAGGCTCTTTAAAAAAGCATCAATAGGCTTTATCCCCAGCTTATGCTTTAAACAATAAGTATAAAATGTGAGTTGTTCTCAAACTTTTCAGCTTCTAAACCATAAAATAATGGCAACAGTGTTGTGACCCTGATTGTCATTAATAAAAATTATGCACTTACAATTATCAACAAGGACATAATGCCAACACAAGCACGGACAACAATTAATTAATCAATCACAATTATGGCAGAAATATGGTATTAAAACAACGATTTTTTTAAACTGAATTTAATTTCTGAATATCATATCTGCTGGTCTCAACCCCAACTTTGCGAGCCACTGATCTAGAGATGCAATTTAGTGGAACTACTATCCAAACCATCAATGTCTTTTTGTCATTATTAATGTGTTTTATTTATAAAGAACAAAAGAAAAAACTTCATATTATACAAATGCCGAAACCGAAGAGCAGTCAGTGTTCCGCTGAGATAATCTGAAAACAGATTACTCTGGATTTCTGTGATCAGTGATGGACAAGTTTAATTGATAAGAAAATGGGAATTGAACAAGTATTCAGCTGTTGCTACGAAAACATAGCAGCTGACAATAAAATGCGAATGAAAAATCCTTGATAAAGCAGACACAACCACCACAATACCCAAACAATAATCGCTAATTCCGCTGAAAATGAGATTTACAGGAGAAAGTGAATGCAGCGCTCGGCTCCAACAGTGACTCATTTAGCTCAACACAATATTTTAGACACTTACGTGGGGCCGTTTGGAGGGTACATGTCCGTCCGACAGTCTTCTGTGTACTGTAAAGAAATGGCAGCAAAGTTGTAAACATCCAGTCTGTAGAGTCAGCCTACAACTGTCTGAAAGTGGGACCGAGCAGAAATGGCGCTTACCGGTGGTAAAAACTGTGTTGATGCGACGGAGCAGAAAGCAGCTAAAACGAGAACCATACAGTACTCCATTATGAAAGGTACTGTCGGACCAAGCCACCACCAACCGCGGTCAAGCCAGCCGCACCTTATCCGCCGCGAAAATTTCATTGCGCGTTTACAACAGTCTGTACGGTACCGCATTTTGCAAGGGAACTGCCCAATACACACTCGTGACAGTCTGGTTGCATATTCAAAAATTCATAAAAAATCATCCTTCATAGCTGATGTACAATTTTCACCACATCCTTCCTCTGGGACACCTACTGTACATGTGTGCCACATTTCAGACAGATTTACATTCGCATGAACACATATATGCAGTGCTGTATTTTCTAATTAACACTCATTTGGCCTAAGGATGAGCTGCTTGGAGTCCAGGTTAAGGTCACACAACTCATCGTTCTGTTCTTTTTATGTTTCAGGACATTGATTCCAGAGAGGCTGAGGCAGACATTGCAGAAAAGACAATGGGCATCTACACAGTCCAAGCAGAGAGTCACGGTCCTGTTGGTCCAGGTGATGGACGCTTTGCTGATGTTGGTGTCGTGCTGGAAGGCGTTGAAGTTCTCTATAACTTTCAGAGTGTCAGCCATGCATGTGTGATGCTTTATGGACTGATTCATGCACTCAACTTGAGCTATCCAAAAAACCTGAAGCATACTTTCGAGGTGTACCAGAAAATCTTGATGGGCCTGGACTCAACCAAACTTTCACTAAAAGTGCAAGTTCTTGAAGGGTGTGTCAGGGAAATACCTGTTTGATTATTGTGTCTGTAAAGTTTGGTTTTTCTTTTTGTCTCCAAGCCTTTAACAGGGAAATGTATCAGTGTGACTTTGTAGGTGGGTTCAAAGATGGGTAGGCTGGCAATGTTGTGCCTTGGCTCAAACCAGATTTTTTGGAATTGTTTATACCGTAAATCCTCTAATACAGGCCCGGGCCTTTATTTGACTCAAGTTCATCAAGCTCCAGGCCTTTATTGGAAGGAGGGCCAGTATTAGAGGCAGGCCTCTATTTCTAATTGAGCAAAATGAACTAATGGTTCGCTGGAGTTTTTGACAATTAAAATTGCGCCCACATTTTCAAAGTTAAACACATTTCTTTTAACAACCGTAGTTTCTGCTTCAGCCATCTCCCCCCTCCCCCTGCTTCAGCCCTCTCCCCCCTCCCCCTGCGCAGCAGCAGCAAACTCACTGATGCGCCTGCAGCCTCTCGGAGTTCCTGCTGCTCTAAACATTAAAATAATTATTTCATTTTCTGTTCCACTTTTGATTACCTTCAATGGTGACTGTTTGTTGCAACCACCAGGTACAAAAACTAACTTGTTTTTATTTGACTATTTTTCTGTCCTGTCTGTTTATTATCTTCCTGCATCTCCTCTCAATCCTAAAGAAAAACTGCTACCTGGGTTCATATATATTCACCTCATGAGTTACCTTTGAACTGCAGTTCTAAAAGATCTACCGACCGCAAAAACAGCGGAGCGCTCGCTGTTTGGTGGCCGTATCAGTGATCAGTGCGTCGGAGGACAAGGTGATGCGCGCAGCGCCCCGCTCCACAGCAGCGAAATCAGGAGCTTGTCACCTGCTGATAGCAGGCTGCTGTCTTTTCCGAGGGCTGCATCTTGCCGGTCATTATCACGTGACAGCGACTAGTCGATGACAGGCGTAAAAAGTCACTACAGTAATCCCTCGTTTATCGCGGTAGATGCGTTCCAGATAGGTGAAAATCCGCGAAGTAGGGACTCCCAGCATGCCCCTCGCGGGGATTCCCTCTACGTTGCACCTACGTCACAAACCGCGGCTATAAACGGAAGTCGCCTTTCCAGCTCACCCCTCAGTCATCGTTTCTTCAGATTCATGATCAGAGTTTCCAACCTACCGATCAATCCAACGAACTATCAGCTCATAGTAAGTTATCGTACTTACTTCTGGAAAGCCCGGCATTTCCGTGTCACTTCGTTGACGCTCGAACGCTCGGGGGTTTCCTAGATCAGCCGGCATTTTTTTTTTTTTTTTTTTTTTTAACAGTCTGTTTTTTTTTTTTTTTTTTTTTTTTTTTATTGAACATCAATCACATTACATTGTAACAACAACCAAAAACTCAACAAAAACAAAAAGAACAATTCAGTAGATAACCCAAAACCTTATAACTTGACCATTAGAAATATTCTAATCAGCAGAAACAACCGGAGTTATAAGATTAACAAGACACTATAAAGAAATAAAAATAAAATAAATACAATATTAATATTAATACTACTAATAATAACACAATAATAAAAATACATATTTAAAGGCAGAGGACCTTAGTTCACAGGATCTTCACTAAATCTGACAAGTGTAGCAGCCTGTACAGACTTTACTTTTTTAAGAGATTTGCAAAATAGCATAAAATCGTTTTGGAAAAAAGGAAAGTTTGGCTTCACTTTCATGAAACGACATTTGTGAATAAAAAATTTCCCAAAAATTATCAAATTGTTAACAACGAATTGAATCTGATTTTTTTTTCTATACACCCAAATTGAATAGTATTATATGTGAATAAGGGGATATTGTAACTCTTTTTGAATAAAAGCCAATTGTATAAATCTGACCAAAATGTATTTACCGATCTGCAATCATAGAAAAGGTGTTTCTGAGTTTCAATTTCACTATTACATAGGACACATAAATTATCTTGTATATTAAATCTGATATTTAAAAATTCTTTACATGGATATATATTATTAATTGTTTTAAAGTGAACTTCCTTCATTTTGGGGAGAAGAGGGTAAGAAAGAAACTCTGTTCTTATGACTTTAGTATCTATAATTGAGAAAATCGGAGAAAGAACTTTCCTTCTGACAGGAATAGGGAATAACTTGTTTGACAAGACTGCTCTTAGGTAAGAGTTATTACATCTACGGTCTGTAAAACTCAAATCACCTATAGATAATTTGGGAAGCTTAGGTGTATTTGTTCCATGTTGAATACTTTGACTGACCATCTGGCCAACAGCTGGAGAAATAGCCTTTATAACTCTAGAGTATTCCACTACAGAACAGTCTATATTATACTTAATTTTGAACTCAGTATGCTCCAGAAACTTACCCTTACTGTCCATCAGCTGCATTATGGCCCAAACTCCTTTATCCATCCAGCTTTTATAATACATTGATTTCCGTTTATACAGAACAAATCTGTTATTCCATATAGAGGAGGAATGTGGGCTAAAGTTGTGCGAGTAGATCATTTTCCAGTACATCAACACTTGTTTAATATAGTTAGAAAGTTTGATGGGTAATTTAAGAGGATCAAAATCACATTTTAACAGAAAATCTATACCTCCAATCTTCTCAAACAGAAATGAAAGAATACAAAACCAGATAGAATCTTTCTTAATTAAAATTTTTTTTAGCCATTGTAATTTAATAACTCCATTCATTACTTCAAAGTCAATGACTTTCAGACCTCCTTCTTCTATAGGTTTTACTAGATCGTTTTTCCTAATCAAATGTTGTTTATTATTCCAAATAAAATCATATTGTGTTTTATTTATTCTCTTAACATATTGGTCAGGGATAGCTACTGAAAAAGCAGGATAGATTAATCTAGATATACTCTCCATTTTTGTTAAAAGTATTCTACCAAAAATTGATATATTTCTTTGGAGCCAACTATTTAGAATCTTTTGATTTTTATTAATTATCGGTTGAATATTGTTATCCACTCTCTCCTTAAAGATTTTATTAATCTTCATACCCAAATACTTAATTTCATTCTTAATAGGGATATCGCAAATATGAAACTCCTCAGTATCATGAATTGTTAATATTTCACATTTGTTAGCGTTCAACCTTAAACCTGAGGCTTGTGAGAACAAAGACAGCGTTTTCATGGCATTAGGAATTTCCTTGGTACTATTCAACAATAATGCAGTATCATCTGCTAGTTGAATTATTTTAAGCGAGTGTCCTGCCACTGTTAACGGTTTAATTGATTGGTCATTTTGAATTAGTAAAGTCAGCATTTCTGTTGCTATAATAAAAAGAAGTGGACTAATAGGATCTCCTTGTCTAACTCCTCTATTAACTGGAAATCTGGTTGTCGTACCCGAAGAAAGAAGAACTGCACTCGATATATCTTTGTATAGGAATGTAATAATATCAATGAATTTTTTACCAAATCCAAAGTGCTGAAGTGACTTTATAATAAAATGATGTTCGAGGCTATCAAAAGCTTTATAAAAATCTAAGAACAGTATAGCCCCATCCTCTTCTACCAAATTTTCATAATCTAATAAATCAAGAATCAGACGGATGTTGTCATGAATATGTCTATTTGGAAGAAAACCTGATTGAGTTTCACTAATGAAATCATTTATTCCATTTTTTAATCTGTTAGCCAGTGTATGAGTGAATAATTTATAGTCCACATTCAGCAATGTAATAGGTCTTAAGTTATCAATATTAGATTTATCTTTGTTGGGTTTAGGTATCAGTATTATTACTCCTTGTTTCATCGTAGTTAAGAGTGAATTATTCCGAATACATTCTTGTAAAACTTCAAATAGTAGCTCTCTAATATCTTTCCAAAAGAATTTATAAAAGTTTGTGGTTAGACCGTCCTGGCCAGGAGACTTACCCAGTGCTACCTTTTGAATCACCTTGTCAAGTTCAGAAATATTCAAATCCATATCACATTCTTCTTTAAATTCTAAATTAATTTGAGGGATAAACCTTTCAATGTAGTTTAAGAATTTTATGGAATCCAATTCTTTAAAGTGAGAAGAGTATAACTGATGGTAAAAATTATAAATACTGACTGAAATTTCTCTTTGATCTTTAATTAACTTACCATTAATATTTAGTGAATTTATCGCATTTTTTGTCTGTCTATTTTTCTCTAATTTACTAAAATATGAGCTATTCCTCTCTCCATCTTCTATCCATTTTGCCCTTGACCGAATGAAAGCTCCTTTAGCCTTATTTAAATAAAGCTCGTCCAGTTTTGATTGAAGTTTTAAATTTCTCTCTATTCGTATCTGAAAGTGTACAATCTCCGCAAAGTTTATTCAAATCCCTAAACAATTGTCTTTCTGTTTCTTTATTGTTTTTCCTCCTTTCTTTACCATAATTAATAGAATATTTTCTGACTTCATATTTGAAAAATTCCCATTTCTTCCCTGCAGAATCAAGATGAGGATTTTCTATGACAGACAATAATAGTTTCTTAATCATTTTACAGTATTCCTCATCATTCAAAAATAACGCATTAAATTTCCAGTATCCGTTTCTACTTATATTTCCTGTCTTAGGAATTAAGTTTATAGAAACTACACAATGATCCGTAACAGGGGCTGCCGATATTTCAGCAAGAGAGATCTGGTCTAAAATAGCTTGAGATACTAGCCATAAATCAATTCTTGACTTATTATTACCATTTGTACGTATCCATGAAAATTGTCTAACACACGGGTTAATATGTCTCCAAGCGTCTGATAGCGAGTTGTTTACACAAAAACTTCTCAATGTTGGATTATAAACATGTGTAGAGAATTTAGTGGGATATCTATCCATCCATTCATCAGGAACACAGTTAAAGTCCCCACCAACCAATATATTATCTGTTGGATATTTAACTTTAGATTCTCCAATAATTTTTGAAATTTCATTTAAGAATATTTTGTTTTCTGTAATCAAATTATATCCGTAAACATTACAAATAATCCACAAAACACCCTCACAATTCAAAACAGCAACTATCCAATGACCCTTTGAGTCTGCTTTATATTCCACAAGCTTACCCGGATAGTTGTTAAAACAGATCGCCACCCCTCCAGATTTGTTGGATCCATGACTAAGAAGGATGCTGTCTCCCCATTGAGTCTTCCAAAACGCCTTGTCGTCTTCACACGAATGAGTCTCTTGAAGAAATATAACTTGTGCTTTTTGTTCCTTACAGAATAGAAATAATGCCTTTCTTTTGGTAATGTCCTTTAGTCCTCTTGCGTTTAATGAAATAAGAGATATTCTTGAACTCATAAGGAATTCAAAACAGATCTAAACCCAAAAAGCAAAAACGTGAAAAAAACAAACAAATAAATAGATAAACAACAAACAAACCCTAAATTAGATATAACAGGAATGTAAGATTTCACCAAAGAAAACTAGCTTAGTGACTAGTAGAACTGTCCCTCTAAATGACTTCGCCACTCATTCGGAAAGCCGTCCCCATCTCCTTCTTCAGGGGAAGATCTGGGTGTTTTCAATAAATGCAAACGGTCCTCTGAAGTATGCTCTCTTGTTCTTCTCCCGTGCCTCCTTCACCTTCGGCCACAGCAGCCTTCTCGCTTCTCTGTCTTCCTGAATCAGATCTTCTGCAAATCTTAGACCATTTTTCTTGCATACATCACAGTTCTTGGAAAGCTTCCAGATGAGGTCTCTGCACTCTCTCTTCACGAACTGAATAATTACTTGCCTTGTATGGAGAGCATCTTTTTTCCCGATACGATGCACCGTGTCCACCATATCCTGGAAGCTCCACGGGACTCCCGGGGCGATTTTGTTCAGAATAGCAGTTACCGTGCCTTTTATGTCTTCGTTGTCTTTTTCACTTACACCCTTAAGTCGTAGGTTCCATCTCCTCTTATATCGTTCTTGTTCCTTACACTTTTCTTTTGTTGCAAGCAACTCCTCTCGTACTTTAACCAGTTCACTTTCCAGCAGCGTTGTTTTGCACTTATTCTCCGCGACTTCTTTCTTTAGCTCCGTTAGCATGCTATGCTGTTCCTCCATCTTGGTGGCTAAACTTTCCAGCTTGTTTTCTTGCATATCAAATCTGTCAGACAGGTTGGTTACCGCATTTAGAATCTTTATCAGTGTAGAGTCCCCATCTTCCGTTTCTTTATCCTCCTCTGTCCTATTTTTCTTCTTGGACTGCACCTGAGGCTTGTTAGGAGTAGTCGGCGGCGCAACACGTTTGCTCCCGCTCACGGACTTTTCACCCGACATTTCCACACAGTAAGCGTGATCCTTTAAGCTCATAAATGCATAAGATGACTTCACTCCTCAAGCGACAATATTTTAGCCAACTGAATGAGAGTAAAAAGGCTATTTACTTTGCAATTTCGAGGGAAACAGTGAGAGCTCCTAGACGGACATGCTACTCAGAGCGCCATCTTTCGCCCCCCCCCGATCAGCCGGCATTTCACCGACGCTCTCACTTCCGCGTCTGTGAAACCACGCTCTCTATGGAATTATCGTATGATCACATTCTCTTTTTGTGGGTAAAACTCAAGAAAAAAAATTTTTTTTACTTGTTTTTTTTTTAGTTTTATTACAAAAAGTGCATTTTATGATGAAATTGATGAAAAAAACAAGAATTTCTTGATATTTCGCATAGAAAAATACCGCGAATCAGTGAAAAATACCGCGAATCTGCGAATTCCCCCTGAAAAATGCTCCAAAGAAAAAATCCGCGAAGCAGCGAATCCGCGATGAACGAACCGCGAAGTAGCGAGGGATTACTGTATAGTGAAGTTGACTAGTTCATACACCCCCTGCTGCTGCTCCCCAGAGCGTTCTGCAGCATAATCAGCACATTCTCTTTGAACTTGATAGTGTAATGACCTGGCTGGGGTTGTAAGCCAGGTGCATTCTGGGTATTGTGTTATATGTGTTTCCTATCGTTCTGCTAGTTCCTATGTGCTGATTTGCGTGTTGTGTGAGTGTTATGTAAGCCACAGGGAAGGTGATGTGTTCTGTGGAGGGGTTGAATTAGCATGGTTAACTGACACCGTGACTCTGTGTGGTAGGAGCGTGATAGAGGATCGTGTCTGTAGCGTTACAAAGCATTGAAGAATAACCCCAATAAAGGTCTGCGTGAACCTCTACTGCCACCTCCTGGTTGATTTGGGGACTGTAACCCTGCCGCTGGGACGCTCATACTTGCTTGTCACCACATTCCACCCGGCCACAATAAGAGACCGGCCATTATTTACCTCCGCTGACTCCGACACCGGCCAAAATTGGAGACCCGGTGTCGGTACAGTATCTGCTCGGGTGCAAGATCGGCTCGGGTCCGTCGACTGCCGATGACGTCTAAGTAGTTGATTGGCTGAACATGAACCTTACGGAATTACGTAATCACGTAACGTTGTTATCACGTGACGTTGGTCCAGGCAAATTTTTTCTATTGGAAAGATGGACAACTTTTACAAAGAAATCCATCATTACCTCTTTGAAAATACACTTTTAGCATAGAGCTGCAAGTATATTAGGGCTGAACGATTAACTGCATGTGCAATTAAATTGTGATGTGACAAAAGGAGATTTTCTAATGGCAAAGGCTGCAATTTGGCAGCGAGTGGTTAGCGCAATGCTAATATACATGGAAAAACCCATAGGAATGCTAATGCTAATATCGCCGATTACATTATTACAAATTATGAATTAGAAACGTGGCAAATGATTACATTTGGAGTCTAATAGAAAGTAAAACTACCATCAATCAAATAAGTACAGACAGGTATTTTAGTAAAGCCAGAAAACTTTTAACTCCAGAGTTTTGGCTAGCAGCTATGAGCGTAACTGAACTACGCATGGACAAGACGTCAAAAACTCAACACAAATACTTCAATAAACGGGACACACTTCTTTCCTGCAAATACAATTTCACAGGTGTTGCTAATACCTATGATCCTTCAAGGGATGTGCTCAAAGAGGAGTTCAACATGAATCAAATATAGTGTTTTATTTTACAAATACTATTATAAACACAAACTTACGTCTTAAGAAACATTATTTTAATAACGAAACTGCTAAATTCTTTCCAACAGTATAGATGT
Source organism: Nothobranchius furzeri (assembly GCF_043380555.1). Lineage (NCBI taxonomy): Eukaryota > Metazoa > Chordata > Actinopteri > Cyprinodontiformes > Nothobranchiidae > Nothobranchius > Nothobranchius furzeri. Next base: position 19,419,303 of record NC_091744.1, on the reverse strand, counting down.
GTAGTGTATTTTGTCCGAGTGGGTTTGCCGTACTTTGACGTCATCGGCAGTCGAAGGACCCCGAGCCGATCTTGCACCCGAGCAGATACTGTACCGACACCGGCCTTTAATTGAATACCGGCCTGTATTAGAGGATTTACGGTAAATTCAATCGACACTAGTTAAAGTAGTGGTAACAGCCTCCTCAGAGTCTTACTCCACCCACATTTCATATTTGAAAAATGCGGCCCAAAGAGGCGTTTCCTGTAAGACCGAGAAGGCGGAGCTACGGCCGTGATTGACATACTGAAATTTGAATACAGATGGCGACGGAGAGCGACACTAGCTCAGAGCAGTCATTCGAGGTGGAGGACTTTTCCCCACCTTCTTCCCCAGAGGATAGGGAGGAGGGCTTATTGGGGGAAGCAAGCGGTCCTGAACCGTATCTTTTTGAGCCACTAGCTCGTGAGTTGTCAGAGGCCCCTGGAGTCGAGCCAGCAGGAGTATCAAGGCATCGAATGGGTCCAGTCTCTGAGTGGTAAGTAGCTTTTAGCCACAGCTAGCTATATTTAGCTTAGCTAAAAGTAATATTGTATGACTGCCTCGACAGGTGCACCTGCGGCCACTGCACATCATTGTCTGCCAGAGAAAATGTGTGCTGCAGAGAAACGCCCAAGGTATAAAAATAAAAGTACCCCACCATGAGAAAAGCATTCTGTAATGTACACATTTGTTACACAATCACTAACATCATACTAATATTGAACTCTTATAGACCTGATATCAGTTGTTCTTTGTCATAGGTAATGCTCAGGTGTCAGCAGGTGGGTGTAACCTCCTGCATAACAGAGCATCCTGGTTTTGAGGCTGTTGCTCTGAATCCCTACGTGTTGCAGGCAGTTTATGGCACCTTTCTGCAACTCTATGGGGAGATGCAGGAGACTACGCTCAACAGGTAAGACAACTGTCAAATTACTTTTTTTATGAATACTTTATAACTCATACCACCTCTTTCTCAGCTGTTACAGACATCTGGCGTACCGGAATGTGGTCAGGTGGTGTTGGGGTTACCTGGGACAGCACGTTCGTGTTGTGATCCCGTCATGCGCTGTCTCCAGAATAAGGCAGGAGTTCCCAGAAGACGGTGCATACAAAGGATTCCTCCCTCCTCTGAACTAATATATATTTTTTTGATTAAATAAATGTTATAATATATATTTCCTGTATTGATTCCTGTCCATAAAAAGCTGCATAAATCACAAAACGGTAAATGCACTTCTTTACACTTTGACATTATTTATATATACACACATATAGCCACATACTTTCAAATGAGCTCTTACAACAGTAAGGTTCTAATTCGGGGTTAATTAATGCTGCTGTAACAAGTGAGTTTACACCCTGTGTGATTAATGAAGTCTATTCTAGAGCAGGTTCAATTAGGTAAAAATGAATGATAATAAATGTGATATATGTATTTATACACATCAAAATATCAATATAATTGTATTTAAAAAGACACAATTGCGCTTTAAAGATAACATTTATTATAGCTACTACTAAGACAATGTTAGATAACAATCTGATCATAACTTTCAAGATTTTTGACAAAACTCTAAACCACAAGCAGAGATTCTGGAGCCATGTGAGGAGAGGTTGGGCCAACAGTGATGTTTCATAGGTTCCTTAGACTGGAGGTAGCTTTCACTGTGATGACAAACGTGGAGATGGATCCCGGGAGCACAGGTTTTTCTGTTACAAGATCAGGAGGCTCTGAGGAAAAAGGAATATTAGTATGACTAGTATGACTTACAAAAGCAAGACTGGTGAGTTTTGCTATGTTACATACGGCCAAGATTTTCAAGTTGTATGGGAGCCACAGAGCAGAAAGGTTGTAGAGATCAATAGACATCTGGGAGGTGGACAGCATGAGTCACGAGTGGATGAGCATAAAGATCCATAATGACGACAGGTAACTCCTCTGTCGTACAGTGGTGTGCAGCCTGGCTGAGGAGGAGAAAAGGAGAAACCACACAGAGTAGAGTACTAACTAATAATTACAATCTCCTGTGTAGCTCACCTGACGTGCACTTTAAAACCTGGACCTGTGCCTGCTCACAGCATCCCGTTTATCTGGTCTTTGGAACTGGGCACAGAGCGGTTCTGGAACCGTAATTTTGTCCGAGTACTCCTGATATGGGAGAGGATCCACCACCACAGAGTCGAACAGCAGGTCCATAAGCTTGTGCACATATACTGGAAAAGGGTTTTCAGTATTACAATAGCTCTCCATGACCATCATTTTGGTTTTATCATACAATATATGACATACATGAGGTTGGATTGGTCTTCAGGGCTCTCACTGTGTAGTCTCCACGTTTGTACTTTGGGTACACTACAGCATATCTCAGCTCACCAGTTGCTGTTGCTGCATGTGAGCGTGCTGCATTTTCATTATAGTGCATTGCAGCAATTTGTAATCTGAAATAATCAAATAAACAAACCATGTAGATTTGAGGCAAAATTCTACATTTCATGCTAAAATTTGAACAATTAGAGGCATTAATTTGAACATTTGTTGTATTCATTACCTAGACAGCATTCCTTTGAAGGAGAAGACTTGACTTTTTGGAGTAAATCTGATGATGAGACTGTGGAAAGCCTCCAAGGTGGATGTGTGGTACTGAGGGCTTATCTTCTCTACGTCCTTCACAAACCGTGGAGCTAACAGAATGGCAGTGAGCTTCTCACATGATGCTGTGCCTACGTAGAAAATGTTAATTACAAAAATTACAATTTGATCAACTTTAGAATGTTGCTATTATTTCCATTGAGAAAAAGTTACCCATAGCTGACATTTTTAGATGACAAATGTATGAAAGAGTGACTAATAGTGCTGTAGACAGGTGTGGTCATTACTTACGGCATTTTAGTACATATTATGTCAATTATGGCTGTTCTGCCTAAAACCATGAGTTGTGTGGTGCACTCGTGTGTTTAAATTTCTGCACAGCATTTTATTCTTAGTAATTAATTGCTGTTGGCCAAATGGTGGTGTGTGACCTTAGCAGCTACATGTGATGTCTGTTACTCACATGCTCAAAAAATATTTCTCCATGTTGAAGGAGGTGAAGACAAATATTCTGTTGTGGGGTGACGTGTTTTAAATGTAAATAAACCAAACAGTAAAGGCTCAGCTGTAATGAGTACATGCTACACTTACTTGGTTTGAGCCACTGTCTTGCCTGTTCTCCATCCAGAGGTGCATGCAGACAGCTAGGGAACAGGGCGTTGTCATGGCTGTGCACATTTTGGATGTGGTTGGCAACTGAAGTCCACTTTGCAACTGCCTCCTGTCCTGAGGAGGAACTGGATGCTGACCAGTAGAGGTGGTTCACCACACTTTGCTTCCACAGTCTCACATCCTGGGTCGTCTTTCTCTTCCCCAGCTCTTCGATTTTCTTACCAATTCCTGGAGAGCCAAATAGACCCACATTTAAAATAGAAAAAAAAATCCTGTAATATTCACTATGTACATCCCCAAAGATTACCTTTTCCCATGTGCCAGGGGTCAAAGTAGTGACTGATTTCCTTTTTTTCCTCCCTCAAATACTTCTGCACTCCTGTGTGGCGGTCAGTCACGACTTGCTGCACATCGACCCCCCTCTCCAAAAGTGTGCTCAGACTTCTCACAAATCCCTCCTTCTCCATTCGCACACTATTCCCAACTTCATTGCTCTGAAAATAAACATAATTCTCCATTGATCTGTGAATAATTAACCATTAAATGTTTTGGAATCATCAGGTAATGTTGTACCTGTACAAGTTGGATATCAATAACTTTGTTTCTTTTGAGATCCATGCCATATTTGGCTGAGTGTCCTTCAAGAAATGCAAGTTATTACTTAATTTACATTTGATAGCAAAGGAATAAAATAAATAAATTTAAACGTATTCACCAGGTGAATCAGCTCGCATGTCACCACCAAGAGTCACAGGTCCAGATTCAGTAGCCTCCTGGATGATATCAGCTTGCTCTAGCTGCCACTGCCAGCTCACTGTTGGAATTAAGAGCTTTGCCTGATGCCGACAGAATGACTGCTTGGACAGTCCCTGCACATTGAAGGCACCCAGGAACTAAAATATGAAAAGTTACGACATGAAATGAGAGACGCACAGACCTTATCAAAACTAACCTAAACAGTTTTGGCCTATACCTTAGAAATCTGGCTAAATGATGAGCCTGTGAAAAGGACAGCAGCACAGAGCTGGAGGTTTCCTGCTGGGATGCTGTTCACCATAGGCTGACTGGACCACTCATTGTAGTGCTCACAGCATGAACACCGTTGTGTCACACGGAGCAGTGTGCCGACTGTTGTCGTGTTCACAACACAACGACCGGTACAAACGGGACACCTTCTGAACAGCCCCAGCAACTGTTTCTCATGAACAATGTACTTCTTGTCCTTTTGTGGATGGACCTCAGTGAAAGAGCTGTATAGAACACATACATTTATATATATGGTCATAACTAAAAAATTCTAAAATGTTATAATTTTTTTTTACCTTGAACAGTTCACTGAGCTTGCACTGTCATTGAGGTGGAAGCTGGGATCAACAACAGACACCTCATATCGTGGTCTTTTCAGGGGTGTGGACGCAGCTCTGGGACTTTGTGGAAGATGAATTTCCGTCACGGTACCTGTGTCACAAGACACACTGCGGCTGGGAGCTCTAAACTGTGTGGCTATGTAAAATACAAAGAAGCAGCACATTTATAAATGTTTAAAATAGCATAAAATCATGTGTAACAATAATCTGTAAAACAAATTAAAACTAGAAGGTAATAATAAAATGTTTACATAGAAGATTATTAAAAATAATTCACCTTTGCTACGTCGATAAGGCTTTACATGAGCCTGGACAAGTGCATTTTTGCAGATTACTAAATCAGTCTGACAGCCAACGTCTTGGGTAGATTTAGCCTGAAACAAAAAATAGAAGCACATTGTTGTTGGAGTTTATAAAGTCATATAATATACAAAAGAAACTGTCCAATATATATATATATATATATATATATATATATATATATATATATATATAGGCGCTTTATAACATTCCTAGTGTGTGATCGTTATTATAATGTCAAAGTCAGTCACAGATGATGTGAAGAACCTGAAATGCGACCTCCTGAACAGAATTCCTCACAGAACCGGGTTAGGCTTTGGTGTAAAGCTGGATTTCACGCTGTAATGATGTCTGTCAACTAGTGCTGCGTTAGAGCCACTGTTGCTGAATTACCGACTGACACAAAAACAACCCGAATTTTCTCCGAGCCTGACAGAAATAGTCAAGTGGACCTTTTTTGTCGGCCAGGGCTTTGAGAAATGTTCCGATTCGCCGCTGATTCTAACCTTACATCCCGTTCCACATTTTGTGAACTTGACAAATTAGCCCGAAGGCAGTGCAGGCTGATATTAGCTAAATGGAGTGAACCACGTCTCTCAAACTTTGCATTTAGGTAGGAAATTGTCTTTAGAAGATGCTAACTTTTATTTAGCTTACTCACCTCAGACTGGAGCCCGCCATGGTGGGGGAGCAGAGTCGGTGGGCTGCATCTAATTCGTGGAAGAGCCACGGTGGGCACGGCCTCCCTCTTCAAACGGAGACGTGCAGAATAACCCAGTTCAAACTCCATCATGTTGGCGAAGGAATCGCGGGTAAAATGCTGGTTGCAGACTACAGCACCAGGCGGGAGCTGACTGTTTTCCAGTACACCGATTGCGCGCAACCACTGGCGCCTAATTTCTAAGTCCAGTGGAAAGGAGTGCAACCCCACAGAGCCACCACAACCAGCTACACTACACCTTTTAACCATACTAACACGATATGGAACACTAAACCTGAATTACTTTCCTAATAAAACTAACAGCTAAACACTAACTAAACTACAATATCTAACAGCCAAGCTAACACTAAATAAGTATGTATAACACTAAAAGCTATGCTAAAGACTAGAATATGCTAATGATATATGCTAACGATATGGAACACTAAACCTGAATTACTTTCCTAATAAAACTAACAGCTAAACACTAACTAAACTACAATATCTAACAGCCAAGCTAACACTAAATAAGTATGTATAACACTAAAAGCTATGCTAAAGACTAGAATATGCTAATGATATATGCTAATGCTGAACTACCGCTAACCGTCCTACACTCGCTTGCAAATCCAACTCCCAACTCGCCACAGGGCGTGGCCGAGACTCTCGTTGCTTTATAACTTTGGCACAAGAGCTGCTACGTAGTACTCTACTGGTTTACGTAGTATCTTACTCTTTAGCCATTGGCTAAAATTTATTCAAAATGTGTCAAATTCTGTGTTTTAAGCTGAAGGTGGCGCATTACTGTGGTTTTTAGGCTGAAAAATTAATTTTTAAAGAAAATGCACCAAAATGCTAAAATAATGAATACACACATTTAAAACACTATTAGACACTCATTTATACAGTTCATCAGCAAAAAAAAGTTAATTTAGACGTTACTTGCTCTTTAAGTGTTACAAAGATATTTGTTCTAAAAAAGTGCGCCCGATCATACCAAAGCCTGTTTTTTAATATTGAATAGAAACTATGGCTTCAGTTAAACATATTGACTTATTTTGAATGTAAAACTGTCAAACCTTCATTGAAATACAAAATATGATGGAAAAATCACTTTAAGATATAGGGTAGATGTTCAATTGATGTTTTCGTTATGTATTTAAATAAAAGCTTGACGTGTACATTCATAATGAGGCCCTATGTTGCAGTATTGCAACAGACAAAACAAAGCAGCTAAACAAAACTGAACAGCCTGAAAGACCACAAGTTGACAGTATGTGTGGTGTAGCTGGCCAGTTTAGCACTTTGCTCTGATGAGCTGAATTATCTGACATTTTCCAGATTTTTTGTAACTTTGTTTTTTTCCTCATGTTTAATTCATTAGATTATTTCTACAGTTTAGTCGCTCATGGATGGAGAAAAAGTAGGCGGAGGGGGAATGGAGAGGAGTGAGATGGATTAGAAAGGTGGAAGTATTTGTACATGCATTAATCATTTTAAAAAAATTCAAAGGATATCCACAAACATACGTTTTGTCCTTTGAGTTTCATGTCATGGATGTTGAGGGGCTTTAATGCTAATAAAGTTGTTTAATCAACAAGGTGATCTGAATGTTCTTAAACATCATTATTGTTTGTACTAAATGGAAAAAATTTATTAAATATGATGAATTTTGAATGTTTTGGTTGATTGCACAAGTATAAATGACATGTAATTCAAATGTATGCTATTTATCCATCATAGGTAACCTAATTTTTATGCTATTCAAACAATATTATTTATGTATTTGAAATACATACCCTCCTTATTAATTTAGAGTAACTATATTAATACTAAATAAATAAACTTGAGCATTATGCATTTCAATTAACTAGGCTTTATTACACTAATGAATGTGCATCGTGTAAAGTTTATTTAATAGGTTTGTCTAAAAATTACCTAAAAAAGTAAATGGGAATTTGTCAGGTAAAAAAATTACATAAATCTTAAGTTTTAGGGTTAAATATTGCTGTGAGTGTGTGTAGCCCTTTTCAAAAACATTGACAACTGGTCCCCATCATTGTGCAAATAAATAAAAAAATGTATCCTAATAACCTAAATATTGAAAAAGATGAGTAAAAGTAAAAGAATTTGATACTCAGCACTGCTGCACATTTTATTATTACTGTGTAAAATAAACCAACAGTAAAAAAACAAACAAACAACATTGACAATAAAAGAGATAAGATGAGATAAGCTTTATTAGTCCCACAGGTGTGGAAATTTGTCACAGCAGGAAGTGGACAGAACAAAGGTTATATAGCAAAATAGAAATACAATAATAATAAAATGCTGTACACCAATGTACAAAATAGAATAAAATATACAATAGGAACAAAATAGAATGCAAACGCTTTATACAGATAAGAGAAGACAAAGTCCCATTTTTAACTACTTCTGAATTTCAATGATTCTGATAATTGCCGCTGTGATAATCAATTCTTAAGTAATTAGGTACAGTTTATAATTTTTGTCACAATGTACCAACTACATTAAAACATCCATCTATCCACTTGCACTTGTCCTCTTCATGGTCGCGGGAGGTTGCTGTCATAGGGCAATACAAGTTTTCTATAATATCTGAGGATTTCTAGAGTAAATCTGTCTGAAATGTGGCACACAGGTACAGTAGGTGTCCCAGAGGAAGGATGTGGTGAAAGTTATACATCAGCTATGAAGGATGATTTTTTTTAATGAATTTTTGAATATGCAACCAGACTGTCACGAGTGTGTATTGGGCAGTTCCCTTGCAAAATGCGGTACCGTAAAGACCGTTGTAAACGCGCAATGAAATTTTCGCGGCGGATAAGATGCGGCTGGCTTGACCGCGGCTCACAAATGACGGCTCACTTGACCGCGGTCATCACAATGCGGTGTCGGTACAGGATCTGCTCGGGTGCAAGATCGAGTAAGGTCTAGCTGCAGACGCAGCCCCGGCCAAACACGCCCCTATGTACAAAACACGCGTGCATGTACGAAGACGAGAACTCGCATGCGTGTTGCAAGAGATGGAAATGACGGTTCAGGTAAAGACAGATTTTTATTTTTACAACTTGCGAAGATTTTGTACTTTAAATTTGAACGTTTAAGACATAGTTTGATAGATAGCGCATTAGTAATTTTTTCTGAAACACTTATATAAAATTAAGCATTATTGGCAGTGGGGGAAGACGTCATGGACGCAAATTTTTTAATATAATTTTTAATGGGCTACATGCAAGCCTTTTGGCCAAAATAAACATAACAATAGGCCATTTATTTGACCGTTTATGACTCCTCATCTAATAAGCAGCAAACTCACGACGGCAATGTGGTAGCCCGGAGGGTATGCTACAAACAAAAGAACAGTGCTAATGCCTATATGTATTGTTTTCACATTGTTTGTGACAGCCTCTAGGTGTAAATGTCATTTTTACTAATTGCCATTTATCTTTGTCTCATTAGTGAGCGGCAGCTGATGTCCTATGCCATGGAACTGCTCATATACTCGGAGAAATTCAGAAAAGCTCTGGACTCATCTGAATTTTTGAAGAGGCTGTAGCATTGTGTGGACATTTATTTATTTTGGAAGGTTTTTGTAAGGCCAATAAAAGCTGTTGCTGGTTGTTTCATTTGTCTGAACTTTTTTTCTAAAGCCAAACTTTTCTGCTTTTGTGTTTACAGTATATTCTTTACAGGTATGGTCAATATCAGTTTACTAGTCTTGTGAATTGTATACTTGATGCAAAATATTTTAGTAATTTCTAAATCAATACATTTTGTGTCAAAGGGCCAGCAATTATTCCTGTTAACAGAATATATGAAATGCATATATACACATGTAAATATGCCTAAAAATTACACATCAGCAGCTTTTCACTGTAAAGAAGCAATAAAAAAATCATAAATAGTAACATAAATATTAACTACTCACTCGTATGAACTTAGACCCACTGTTAGTGCCTGTAATAACAAATGGTTGAAAGTTAAATGTTGCTGTAGGAGGCGTGCTCCCAAAAATGGAGGCTAGTAGGCTTAAGGGGTTTATTAAAACGATTACCACTAATTACTTTTTCTGATATTTAATTTTATTGCATTTAAAATAAACACAAAATTGTTGGTGGTATCTGTGTTTTATAATCTCACTGGGGATGGCCATAAAGTGTGTGTGCAAGAAAAAAAAATCCATACATTCATATTTAAACCTGGAGTCCTGTCTGTTTAATTACATTATTACTATTTCTGTATAAACGTATTCTTTCAATTGTGTTGTTCGCTGGGAGGCAGTAGCGGTTTTAGGCACGGGCAGACAGGGCAGTTACCCGGGGCGGCATTTTTTCATGACACAAAAGGGGCGTAGAAGCGCTGAGTAAAAAATAAAAAAGAAAGAAATCTGCACTGCACCGAGGTTTTCTATTATCTGTCATATGACAGTGTCTGGATTGGAAACAGCAAGTTGGCGCCCCCTGCAGCTGCAGGCGCTCCTGCTGACTGAGAGGGTTCAGGTGCTCCGTGTGTGTATGAAGAACAGGAAGGGGAGGGGTGCGGCAGGGGAATTCACCTCTGGGTGGGTCCAAATGAAATGAGCGGGTAGGGGCCGAATCAACTGTATTAACATGGCTAAAGTCAACCACATCTTGATGTTCTTCTATTTAACGCACATTTCATTCATAATATCATAAACACAGGGCTATCATTCTTTCAGGATTTTCTGAATTGTGTGAAATGGCCAAATAAAAAAAGGAAAAACAAAACGCTTTTGTGGTCACCCCCACCCCCCCCCCCCCAATCGAGGTCAAATTGTTTAGTCCTGACTAAAGGAAACTTACTGAGTCAAGAGCCAAGCAGAAGAGATGAACATAAAAAGGCTAAAACCACCAGGTGCCCGATTCAGGAAAAAAAAGAAAAAAGAGGAGAAAGATAAAGGTATGTACGCTCTCATGATGCATGTTTTACATTTTTGAACCAGTTAACTGGGATTCGGTCAACTAATTGCTAACAGAGCTAATAGGGCTGAAATATTGAAACGAATATTCAAATGGTTCCAAAAAAATTCCTTGAATCGTTTTTTACTGATTCAAACTAGGATTTGTTAAATGCTCGCTGCAGCCTGTGGCCTGCCTGAACAACAACAAACACATGTTGATCATGTTCACATAATAATAAATAAAACAACTGTACAAGCAGAAGAAAACTCCCCAGTCACCACTAACTATCCTGTTTATTTATTGCAGATGGCTGCACTGATTATTTTTTACATGATTTGTTCTGTAAAAGTTGGCATTTTTGGTAGTCTACAGTTTTTTTTATGTCAGTTTAAATTACAATTTCAGAGGCAATTCTAAAATATTATGGATCATGATAAAGATCTATTGGAGATCTACCCCAACTTTTGGACTGCTCTGCCAGCCACTGTGGCTCAAGCTGAGAGGAGCTTAAATTGATCAAGTCATACCTGAGGTCAGTTATGTTTCAGGGGTGGCTCACTAACCTGGCTCTGATTAATATCAATCAGGCACGCAGATAGGGTGGGGGACGGGGGGTGGGGGGGGGGGGGGGATCTGTCCTCCCCACTAAGGCCAGAAAGAAAACAAAATCGGAGGTTTAGCGCTTGAAGCTCCTTTATCCAATTACATTGAATGCAGCATGACGTAAACAAACACCGACCCCAGAGGCGCCAAAGTGGTTGCTGCCAGAATGCAGGATGAAGTGAAAAAGACGAGCAACGATTACTGCGTATTTAAAAAAGGCCAACAGTGTAAGTAGGCGGGACCGATCTGTCTGTTTATGCATGTTGGTTCTAGTTTCAGTACGTTGTCAGTGTTGGGACATACTCGTTATAAGCGCCAAAGCCTCATTGCTGACTTTAACAAGTCTCATCTACAAATATGATCCCTCATGAAGTTACTACTTTACATCAGAAGATAGTGGAGATGTGGAACCTTCAGGCTGAGCAATGTTTGGAAGTTTTTAGAGCTTGAAAAACGCCTCCTGCCGAGAGGCTCGCAGTAGGGGAGAGGAGGAGATGAGCGCAACATGAAGAGCGCAAATATTAGATGAAACGTATAATTGCCGGTAGGTCTGGTCTTTGTTGACTGATCACTTTGTCTGGTAATGACTGACTCTGATTATGAAGCAGAATATTGACTCTGATGGAGAAATTCACTCATCCAGCCGGGACGATGGACACTGCTGCAGCATCAGACAGCTGGTGCTGCACGAGAGGTGTGTGGAGTTTACAAGCTCCAAATGTTGGGTTTGATGTTGGTTTAACCTCTCTGGGACGTGATGGATGTAGAAATGATGGTAAACACTGCTAAAGTGACAGACGTAGCGACAATGTTAAAAAAAAGCCGTAAAAAGAGGCAGATGCCGATGCGTTCTGTATGGAAGTCAAGTGTGTCACATAATCATAAAAAAGTAAAATATAAAATTTAAAAAGATTTATATATTTATATATAAATAAAAACTTTCCAAATATAATGAAAATTTATAAATAACACAAAAATACGAAGGAACATCTGTTGGTCAGGCTGAAACGTTTGGGAACTACTGCTCTAAGTGATAAGTGAATTTCGTTTTTAAATATATTTTATGTGCAGTTTTTCAGGGCTTTTATGTTTTCTGTAAAGATCGGTGTGCTGAAAATCATTTAATGTTTTGCATAGACCAGGGATTCCCACAGTGTGGTGCGCGCACCCCTGGGGGTGCGCAAGCTGCCGCTAGGGGGTGCGCGAGGTGAAAAGTGTAATGGCTGCGGAGCTCAGAGAAGTCTGTCATATGTCACCATTAGCGTAGAAACTCATTTGTGGGTGGGCCAAAGAAAAAGTAAGTGGGCACAATAAATGTAATTGAAAACAAGTATATTTTTGCGCGCGTGTCCTCCACATGTGCCCTAGTTTCATAATAACAATGCGCCGAGCTTCAGCACTCTGGCCTGCGCACGCTGATATGTTCCGTATTTGATCATTTTTAACGGTGTTGGAGGAATCTGAAGGTGGTGAGTCATTCTGGCAGATTGTAATTAACACCCTGTCTCATGCAGGTGTTCTGACATTGTAAACCTCACACACAGAACATTGTGGATGTAACTAAATAACAAGAAATGATTCCCATTCAGGCTATTGACAGCGCGCTGAAGATCTGAAGTTCAGAGTGCGTCTGTCAGAGGTCAGACGCGTTCCGGCTGAACCACGGCTCACGGGTGCACAAGTGAGCACATCTGGGCTGGGCAGAAGTCATTTTACAACATTGGTTTAAATAGCGCGAGACACGGTGACCTGAGCGGCTGTGCCGCGCACGCACGCACACACACACATGCACGCACGCACGCACACACACACACACACACACACACAGATTCAATAAGCGCACACGCTGCTTTAACGCCGGCGCGCCATCAGACTGAAGGCAGAAATGAACGCTGCCTCCACCGTGATAAAAACTTTTAATAGGTTATTTTTCATTCAAGTTCAAATTAAGATATTAGCTTCTGGGATGAGTCGGGTCCGCTCCAGCCAGTGACTCCTCATGAACCTGACCACATCTCATGTTACTGCAGCATTTGTTATTCCAGTCCGCATGACAGCGGATCACAGATTCAGCCACACCATAAAACAGCAAAAAGTCGGTCTGAGGTAAAAGTGAACATCATGGCTATATCTTGTCCCCTATTGACATTTGATTATGCACAAGTAGGTGCAGGGGCGTAGCACCAAATTCTGGGCCCTAGGTACAAGTCTTCTAGGTGGGCCCCCATGCTCAATTACTTAATATCTCTCTTACACATTTTTTGTCATCCTATAAGACAAGATAATAAATATGATCTTATTTTAACCTCTATATTAAGCAAATACAAATGCCAGCATAATAAAAGTGAAATGCCCAGACTTCACATATAATAATTTTTATTTGCCAACAATGTGTTCAAACAAAAATCCTGGAATTTATTTTCCAGTAAATGCCCACTAACGGGTCTTCATGTTAGCAAAATCACTTTTGAGATCTTTAAAGTCCAATCCTTTGGCTAATTGGCTTTCAATAGAAAGAAGAGCTAGGCTGTTCAGTCTATCCTGGGACTTTGTTGATCTCAAAAAAATTTTCACCAGTTTCAGTTGGCTAAAAGCCCGCTCACCCCCAGCAACAGTCACAGGTAGTGTGCAAAATATCCTCAGTCCAATACAAACTTCTCCAAAAATGCTCTGTAATTGCATCCTGTATGGCATTAAGCAGCTCAAGAGGAGACCGAATGTGTGGAAATGTGGCACCACATATTGTTCTCAGGTGTAGCTTCTCATTCTCAAATTCAGCTGTGAGATCCTTGTAATATTTTCTCATCAGTGCCTGGCATGATATCTTCATCTGCTCTTCAGTCATGTCTGTCATGGTTCATGATGTTAAGCTTTGCTGATACTGATATGTATTGATATATTAAATACATATGACATGAAATAAACCAGGTTTTCTCTGTGAATGTAATGTACTCTAAATTTTATAATCCCTGCATTATCAGCCAAATTATAAGATTGTCCGTTTTCAAGATCAAATATAAAGAAATTTAAAATAGGCTTAAAATATCTAAGCAAGTCAATAACAATCCTCTAACACCAGTGTCATCATGCTATACGAAAAACAGTGGCAGCTTCACATTCCTGAGATTACCACGAATCCATCGATACCAAGTTTGTCCTGGTCCATGACTGGGAAGGAGCTGAAATATCCACACAGAGTGAACCTGTTTTTACTGCGAGGTCTGCAAATTAATTGGCGGCGGCCGCCCGCGATAATAATTCTGATTAATATATATAAATTAATTAGTGTTATCACTGATAACACTAATTAATTTATATTTGATCTTGATGGTGAAACTAAAGGCGTTTAACACTGAACACCTAACATGAATGCAGCTTCTGAGAGCTAGCTAATATCAGCTAAAACTGTGTTCTGCTGGCTGCTGCTCACCGTCCTTCTGGGAAAACCTAGTAAATACTTGCTTCTGTTCAATTAACTTTTTCTCCTTCTCCTTCTTTTCTGGAAGCCAGATTTCCCTTTCTTGGGAAAAGACATGACTGACTCTCCTGCCTCCAGCTCTGGCTGTCGGCATCTGCGATGTCTCATTAGCTGTACATGCGGCTGTACAGCCCCTGGCCGTGGTTGTGGACTAAACCACTTTGCACATTTTTAAGGGGTGATAGATGCCTCAGAGATTATTCAGTTATTATTTTTAAGGCGAAATTCTGTTTCTTAACCTCTTTATCCAGGTAAAGGGAAGTTTATTAAGACATTAAGTAAGTTGGGGGGAAAAAACAACAACAATAAAACATTTTTATTCAAAGCTGTCTCAGGGCCCCTCCCTGCAGTGGGCCCTGGGTAAACGGTACCCCCCCCCCCCCCCCCCCCCAGTCCGACGTCCCTGAGTAGGTGATCAGCTCAGGTTTACGCAGAGCAGAAGGAAGGAGAGCGCTCTGGCCGCACAGGTTAAACGTTCCTACTTTAAGAAAACCGTTAAATTGCGTTGTTTATGTGCTACCTGGGCACTCTAAATATTTATTTAAAATGAAATCAAAGGAAATTGTAATGGTATCGAATGTTTATTAATTACTATTTAAAAAATAAAAGTGATGGGGAATTTTTTTAACCCTGTCAGTTTAGCTTGACATCTGATATATATATATATATATATATATATATATATATATATAGAGAGAGAGAGAGAGAGAGAGAGAGAGAGAGAGAGCCATGCCCCGATGTGGGGGCTGGGGGGGGGGGGGGGGGGGGGTGCGTCGACATGGTCGGGACATAGAAGGGGGTGCGCGGCTAAATAAGTTTGGGAGCCACCTGGGCACTCTAAATATTTATTTAAAATGAAATCAAAGGAAATTGTAATGGTATCGAATGTTTATTAATTACTATTTAAAAAATGAAAGTGATGGGGAATTTTTTTTTTAACCCTGTCTGTTTAGCTTGACATCTGATATATATATATATATATATATATATATATATAGAGAGAGAGAGAGAGAGAGAGAGCCATGCCCCGATGTGGAAGCTGGGGGGGGGGGGGGGGGGGGGTGCGTCGACATGGTCAGGACATAGAAGGGGGTGCGCGGCTAAATAAGTTTGGGAGCCACTGGCATAAAGCATGAGGTTTTGGTTAGTACTTGATTGGAAGAATAACAAATGACTGAATTAAATAGTGGGGAGCCTCTGTCAGTGCACCCCAGGACAGCTGTGGCTACATCGTAGCTCATCACCGTCAGTGTGTGAATGTGTGTGAATGGATGAATGATACACTGTAGTGTAAAGTGCTTTGGAGTCCTTACTCTGAGAGGCGCTGTACAAGTGCGGATCATTTATCATTTATAGTGTTGATCAGGCAGAGCTTTGTTGCATAATGGCTTCAAACACGTATATAAAAGTTAGTTTTTACGTAAACCGTTGGATGAAATTACACAAACTGACTGAGCTCTAGTTAAGGCGCTTGCAATAGTTTGTGTATGTGTACGTGCGTGTGTGTGTGTGTGTGTGTATGTGTACGTGTGTGCGTGCATGGTTTTGGGGGAGGGTACATTGGAACTTTGTCCCCCCCAGTTTGAAAATCCTATCTGCACCCCTGGTATCAATCACTCAGTAGGGGAGCAGATTTCATATGATGACATTATTGATGACGTTGCATTAAGGTTAGGTTTTAATTTTGGTTTGTGTTTTCTGTTCTAAGTGCAATGCTGTAGTGATTATCTTTGGTTTGTTATGTGTGAAATATGTTTGCTGTTTAGAATATTTATTATATATTATGTTCATATATTCTTAATATTTAGTTATTGTTTGTTTTTGTATATTTGATTCTATATATTTTGATACAGTATATAATGTATTTTGCTTTACATTCTGACAACTTCATAGTAATTAATGTAAATATGTGCAACTTAGAAAAATGAATGTTCAATAGTCGTTCTAATAAAACATGCCTGTTTGTAGAAAACATGCGTGTGTTGGTGGTGGTGTGTGTGTGTGTGTGTGTGTGTGTGTGGGGGGGGGGGGGGCTCAAAGGGGGCTTTGCCCGGGGAGTAATTCCATGTAGAACCGCTACTGTCCATAAGTATCTACTTAACATATCCTTTAATTTCTGCCATGCTATACGGGATGCTCACCACATCATTCATTCAAGTAGGTTGTTTAGCATAAAAATCCACCATTTCTTTGCCCTCTACACCCCTATGAGCTGGAACCCACATAAGCCTAACAACATAATCAGTTTTATGTAATCTGAACAAACATTCATATATTTCATATAAAATATCCCTTCTTGTAGCTGATGACATCGTACTGATTGACGTTAATGCTGACATTGAATCTGAACAAATAATAAAATTCCCAATTCTATTTGCTCTATCCACTGTAAACTAAAAGAAATGGCTAACATTTCCACTGTATAAATTGACAAACCATTGGGCGTTCTACTCCTATTATATATATCTAAACTTGGAACCTGTTACGATCCAGGCTGTCTAGGGGGCCTGGGGTAACAATTGAGGACGCATGTTCTCGTGTTAAAAGTAACAAAACAACATTTATTTACATAAATATAAACACAAAACACAGATTAATAAGACACATCAGCAACGCAAAACGAGTAACAACTAAACTCTCATATTAACCAAATTAATACCAACTACGAAAGACCATCGCATAATTTCCTAATTTCCGAGTGACGTCTTATTTAAAACAAGCGAAGGGGTAAAGTTTCCTTTACCCCTAAAAAGGCTAACAGTTAAACACAGAGAGTTTCCTATGCTCCCACCAAAGTTGTCACATTATACTTTAACTTAACAAAACCAAAAGCTGCTGAGGAGACAGCACACCTGAGAGAACCTGCCTGGCCTGCTGCTCCCTGAACTGAGGGCTGGCTGACTTTTATGCTGCTGGCAGAGCTGATCATCAGGATCAGCTGGGAGAGTCTAACTGGGAGGCAAGATTGGAGCCAGGTGCTGCATCTCCTCTCTCTCACACACACACAGGGAAAATAAACCCAAATGGCCCTGGGCTGTAACAGAACCCAAAATGAAAACCCAGTTTAACCCTTATTCAACTCCTTTGAACCTTCAGTATAAATCGGAAGGAAAAACATATCATTGATCGTTTCACTCAAGGTGTTTGCGGAAGTGACTTCTGCTTGCCTCGTGACCACGGACGGAACCATTTTGCCGAGATAGAAAACAACTCGCTCAAAACCAACAAAACATTTAAACACATTCTCTAGCAATAAAATTCTAATTTTAATTTATTCTTTTGTGGTATTAAAATCTACGGTTAAATATATATATTTGGAATTCTTCTGATTAAACATTCACTAAGCAGATAATAACCCCCCAGAGAAAACACGTTAGTGGTTAGCTCCACATTTGTCCGAAAGTAAACCACAAAACGCTCTTATGTGGTTGATAACGCTCATTTCCTTTGGTGACACATGCCTTTTCTATTTAAACAACGTCTAAACATATTTGTTAACCACAATTTTCTACCGAGTATATTTATGTTTGGTTTAATATCAGGTAAGTAGAGTTCTACTCTTAATTAACTGATAATAGTAAGAAAAATACCTGTTTTTATTTTATAATATTAATTTTGTGATTTCAAAATGACTGCAGTAGTCACAGTCGTTTACAGCCAACATTGTTTTCCGAGAGAATAACACAAGTGAAATCAACTAAAGATAATCAAGTCTTCTTTATTCCAGACTCAGTCCAATTCAGAAGTCGAGGAAAAAAACATTGTACAGTTAAGATAAAATGAAATGAGCACAATATGCCACGCCAGCACGAGACACAAATAATCATGAAAAACTCCCTAATCTAAACAGGCATGTGTTTCCACATTGAAATCAGAGACTGTTGGAAAAACTGACTCAAGAAAAACTGGACAGCAAAGCAAAACTCGGGAACAAAAGAAACGACCTCTCCTCCGGTACAACTTAAACTCCTAGAGAAAATGATGTTCACGTCTGTTCTCTTCTTCAGTCTGTTCTGCAAATTCATGTTTTAATTTAATCCATTATCAAATTGTACCTCTCTTTTTAGTTAGTTCTTACTCTTCTTTTAATCATTTGTTTTTAGCCTGTTTTCCATTACTGCCTCGTTCATTTTTCAAAGTTTCGGTTAATTTGTTACTTTGAATTTATCTTACTCACAGCCTATGCTTGGAGAACACCCTTCCTCTCTAACAGAATTGCATGCACAGAAGCACCAGGTCAAGTTTAACCCCACCTCCCTCTAACCACCGTCCATCATCCAATCATGATGTCCACAGAGCCTTTCCCTGTGGGGCAGCTTGTCTTTGATCACATCACTATTTGCTTTACTGTTTAACTTTTCCCATCCTCATTTAAAGGCCCGCCCTAATCTCACATCGTGAAATCTGATTGCAGATGCGAACAGCGACTTCTCGCTGTTCGAAGCGCTGAGGGCAGGGCCGGCCCAAGCCTTTGTGGGGCCCTGAACAGGTTTCCCTTGGGGGCCCCCCATGGGTGTCGCACCCGTGGGGGATTCAACACCCAAACTTTTCCAGCAGTTTTGTTCACCTGTTTAAGCACCTCGTGATTTTTATCTTGAGAGGCGCTATAGAAATGATATTTTCTTCGTTTCTTCTTCTTCACCTCCACACCAGTCTGGTTTCTCTACATCACACTCACTCTGTTTGCCTCATCTCCTTCTTCCCCTCCCTCTTCTGTTTCTCTGACAGTCAATGTCGGGTTTAAGGAGAAACAGGAGAGGGAGGGAGGGAAGAGCTCGACTAAATTCATAATTTTACATCTTGACATTAGCTGTACAAAGTGTGAGTTTGATAAAATGAAGAACAACAATTTGCAGAGGTTTATAACAGGCGCGGCGCCAGGATTTCATTTTTGGGTTGGCGGTAATTTTGGACGGACCTTAATAAGCAGTGACTCAAGTAAAGCAGGCAGGTCGCGCTAGAAAATTTCGTTTAAAAAGACGTCATACATTTTTCCCCCCGTCATTTTTATTTCTAAAATATGAAGTAAAAACTCCCAATTAAATTTTCATTCATTTTTCATTTGGGGATCCGGTTTGGGCTTATTTTCACCTGCTGCTGATGGACAGATAAGCCTCTGCTACCAAATCTCTTGTTCAAATCTGGCTTTGTCTTCTTAGTTGTAGGATTGGTTTGACTCAATTTTTAAAATGTTTTGTTTGTCTGTTATGGAACCCCATTCCTACGGAAGCGTATTACCGTCAGTGCGGGGAAAAACCTCAGGACTAGTATATCGTAATCACAAGAAATGTTCTCGTTAAAACGTGATATAAATATCGTTTTAACGACAAAGTATCTCGTTATTACGATACTTTCTTGTTAAAATTAGAGACTTTCTCGTTAGAACGTGATTTATATCACGTTTTAACGAGATTTTTTTTTCGAAATAACGTGCTCTATAACTTGTAATAATGACAGGAATAATAACGGTAAAACGGCGACATCTCGCGGGATGTTTGAGTCTCGTCAGGAAGAAACGGAGGGAGAAGAGATGGAGACTCCAATGGAACCACTTTGTGCCTTTTTAAGTCAGCGTAACTTGTCTGAGGAATGTATTTCTGCAATGAGGAGAGACAAAGTAGGTTACACATTTTAGACGCTTACCTACCTGAAGTTAGAATCGATTTAACACAGTTCTATGTTACTGAATGTATCTGCAGTGTGGAAATGTCTACTGGTAATATTAACACCCAGTTTTAAATGATATTTACTTGAATTTTACTTGTATTTTACTCATCTAAGCCTAATGTGTTCATAACCTATGCTTGTTATGATTATTCATACGTTTATTCACTTTTTATTGTGTGGCACAACAGAGCAGTAACTTCAGAACATTATAAATTATGAAAATCTAAAAATATATGTTTTTATGGATAAATGTAACATTTTAGTCTTCAGCTTCTGATATTTAGAGAAGGTAACCCCTGTCCATTGTGTAGAAATGACAAAGCTCTAGAAGGAACACACACAGTAAAATAATATATTTATTGTTTTGCTCTTGGAGAATAGGTATATAATGTATCAAATTGTGCTATAAAGTTCAGCAAATATGTGTTTAGTTAAAACTGTTTATTTTGTTTAATTTTATTTAGAAATAATTTCAATTTTATTGTGATTATAGATTGACGTATCAGCTATTGCAAGCATGGATGATAACAGCTTGGCCATCTATGGTGACAGGATTGCCACACGGAGATTTTGCTCAGATTACCAAAGAAAAGGTGAGAGAGATGTGCAGCGACAGACACTGCTTCAAAAACTCAGAAGAAAGATGGGAATTGACAAATATCAAGAGCAGTCGGACCATGAAGAATCATATTCAACTCGTAAACACTCTAAAGCCTATTTAAGGAATAACAAGCTGGCTGTGAGAAAGACAAGAAAGGTTGAGTTAGGATGGATACATGAAGGCAAGCAACAACGCAAGAAAAATGGAGGAGGAACGAGGAGAGTGGATGTGCCAAAAGAAGCAAAAAAAATCTGATATTTTAAGTGTTGCAAAGGAGCTGTTTTTTCCAAATGGACAATCTAAAAAGGGAAAACTGGAAGATTTCACTTGTAATATTTTAGATTATCAAGAGGATGACATTTTAGAAGAAGACATCACAGTAGGAGAACTTTATTTCCTGCTGAAAATGGGAATTTTAAGATTTTATCTTTGCACAAAGGAACGGAAAGAACTGACAATCACAGAACTCATCAATGTGCCAGATGAAAGAGTGGAGAACGATGAACCAGAAGACAAAAACAACTTCTCAGAGTCATCTAACTCCTCTGAGGTTATGGTAGGACCTTACACCGGTGAACCTCAGGCATGGCAACTTGCTGACACTCTGCCCCTTTCATCAGATGATGAAGGGGAATCTGTGAGTTTTAATCTACCATCAACTTCCCTGAACTTTGTGAGTCCTGTAAGTCAGTCACTCTCCAACAATTCTGCACCATCTACATCTACTCCCACTGAGAATCCTGCATCTCCTGATATGGGCCCAGTGTTTGTTTTGTCCAGTCTGTCAAATGATGAAGGAAACTTTGTGATTCTTGGTCAACCATCATCTGCCCATAACCTGGCAAATCCAAACAGTCAGCCTTTAACAATCAATACACTGCCATCTACTTCCAGTCTAACAGAGCAACCTACACATACATGTATGCTACCTGCACCTAATGTCAATTCTTCAGTTAGCGAAGCACACAGGAACACTGAGCTGTCTGGATTCATTGGACAAAGCTAATGGATGAACTAATCACACAGTTCAAAGATCCCAACTTGCTCACCTACCCTTTGAAATTTATTTTCATAGATGAGAAGGGAGCAGATGCTGACGTCTATTCTGCTTTCTGGACAGAGTTCCAGGACTGTCTTGCTGAAGGGCAGGACATGAGAGTTCCATTACTTACACCGAGGTGGCAGAAGGAAGAATGGAAATCAGTTGGACACATTCTTGTTAAGGGTTTTCAGGATCATGGCTATTTTCCTTGCCGTCTTGCTCCAGCTTTCACAGTGGCATTAGATTTTGGGGAACACTCAGTGTCACCTGACTTACTGTTTGAGTCTCTCCTCTCTTACATCAGTCCAGAAGAAAGGGATCTTGTGAACAAGGCTTTACTGGATGATCTTCTCGGTGATGAACGTGATGAACTGATTGACCTATTAGATCGTATGGGTGCTAAATCAATTCCAACAAGAGAAAACTTGAAAGCTGTGCTTTTAAATGTTGCACATAAGCTTATCATTCAACAGCCAAAGTATGCTCTTGAAAAAATATCACAAGTTGCAAGAACAACATCTGCACATGCCTTCAGAAGCTAACTGAATATTGTAGAAATGTATGAGAACATGAAACCTACAGCGAGAAAGGTTCTTAAGTTATTTGAAGCGAGTCCCGCTACACAAGCTGAGAGCCAGAGTCTGAGGTACTTACAGCAGTATGTGAGAACTGGATCAGGCAGGCCTCAGAAAGTTTCTGCGATTTACCGCTGGCTCAGATGTGCTTTGTATTAAAACATTGAAGTTCTCTTCACATCTTTAGATGGAGTAGCACGACGGCCTGTTGCGCATACATGTGGTCCAGTCTTGGAGCTACCATGGACTTACCTGTCTTTCCCAGAGCTGCTTGTGGAGTTTGACAGCATACTGAGCAGCCAAAGGTGCTTTGACATGGACATTGTGAGAGATTGAAGATAAATATCATGTTAAGATCTTTTCCATGCCAAAAAGGCTAATTTTTAATGGAAAAAATGTGCACTAATATATCTAAAATGTTTTGATTCAGGTGTTATCGGTATGCTACGAAGATCAAAACGAAAACTTGCATTTCACTCAGGAAAATAGACATGATTATGTCTGGAACACAAACAAAGGCAATGCACAACTATAGCATGAATACGGTTTTGTTATTGCTGTCAGAAAGTAAAAAAAAAGATAATAACACATAAATAACTAGTTTAAGGGGTCATATTGCAGAAGACCTTAAGATTTTTTTAAGTTAAACAATATAAAACATGCTTTAAATCTCAGTTATTTTTATGTCATGTTTTTGGAAAGAGCATCATTTTTATTTTATATTCCTTTCTGAGGTAATGCATTGAGCATAATGAAGTCCAGATTCACATCAAAGACTTACTTTAAAATTGTTTCTGATGTTTATTTAAGTTTTTCCTCATGTTCAATCTTGAGATTTGTGTTTTCACCTTTGAGTGATTCTTCTTGAGAGGGAAAACCTCCATCCAAAAGGATATTTCACAGCATTTGTTTGATGCACGTTACTATGTCATGTTAATGTTCCTCCACATTCCTTTACTGTTACATTTTAGAGGAAAAAAATGTTTACTGTATCTTTGAAAATGCATTTTTCACAGAGATTGTTCAAATAAAACTCAAGTGTTTACCAAAGGAGTGACACTTTATTTTTCAGCTCACTTTACCATTCCCAAATCACATTCATCACAGTTTAAAACTCTGATTTCCGTGTTCAGTTACAGAGAACAGGAAAGTCTTGCTTTTATAAATAATGAAAATTATATTTAGAATATATATCGAGCAGTGAGTAAAGGTAGGATTGTATTTTGTTAATTCTCCATTTATGTCCCGACATATTTTTGCTGTCATTCGCAACAAGAATTCTCCAACATCAAGCTGAGCAGCAACATTCTTACATCATGATGAGGGTCTAATTTAAAGCAAAATACATATAAGTTGATGAAAAGCAGGAAACATTTTATTTTATTTTCCATCAATTGTCTTGACTGCTTATCCTTTACAGTTTGTGGAGAGGTGTCTATCACCAACTGTCTGCAGGCAAGGGGTGGAGCCACCATTGGCACATGACCAGTCCTTTGCAGGGCAAAATTTCCTTTAAAAAAAAAAGCTAATATCACAAGCTTCATAAGTTTGTACGTATGCAAGCTCTTAAAAATAAGTACAATTCAACTGCTTCATCAGGTGTGGAGGGTGCATGTAGAACGTTTTCTGCCATCAGAATGCAGGATAGTTCAAACACTGTCTCATCACATGGGTATGGTCCTCTCTGAAGACATTGTACTTTACAAGTTTCCACTGCTTGATCAGAAACCTGCCTCAGATCATTTTGTCCAAAAATCTGTGGAAGTTTGTACATCATGTAGGGTCGGCCACTTGGAGCAGTGACATTTCTACACCGACGGATGATGTGGGTGTTCCATAAGTGAACAACGTTTTGGAGTTCTCCCTGAAAAACAAGCAAAGAAACGTCTTTAAGTACATACCGTATTCTGCACTTAAGTGCACATCCTTCCTTATACAGTATTTATCACTATTAAACTCAAACACACCTCAATGATGTTCAGATAAGTAGAAAGAACCAGCTGCTTATCCAAGAAGTCACCAGTGAAGTCATCTGAATCCTTCAGTTTTTGAAAGCGGTTCATCCAGTACTGTGCATGATGTTTCCTTAAGAAAGCCCACCAGCTCTCTATACGCTGGTTGTGGTTGCTGGATCCTACACTGAAGCAGTTTATGGAATAGCTGTCATCATGATCAAGACGTAAAAATCTTTGTATGTCCTCCATTGTGCCATTCTCTGTCCCCATGTCTGTACGTATTCTGGTTGCAGTGCCCCTTCTTTTCTCAACTTCTGAAATAAAATATCCAGCAATAACTTTGGGATTACGGTTTGTGGAGTATGCATGAAGCCAAATAACCATCCTGGAAAAACCATCCACTGCCCCACTGATACAAATTCCATATGGCTTCAGTTTATCATAAGAATCCACATGCCAAACAAAGTTTGGTCCAGGATTGTGGTACAGTCGACGCCTGAGGCGATTGCGCTGCCTCAACTCCACCCCTCTGGGATCCAGAATTTTCAACAAATGTCTTATTGTATTCTGAGTGACAACAAAGCCCTCCTGTATGCATCTAAGGTGTTGCAGTTTGTATCCATGTAGTTTTCCAAATGTTTGTAGCTGTTCTACAAGAAATAATGCAACATCAAGAATGTCACTTTTGTTTTTTCTTCTGTGAAGCCTCAGTGTTGACATAATCCTTTGAAGTGTCCGGAGGCTGATCACTATTCCATCAACAGCGCTGAGTGACAGCAAAATTTCTTGATGTTTTAACCCTAATGAAAAGTATGCCCTAATAAGGGAATGCAATCGTTCCCTGTCTGCATCCATGAATACCGTCGTGGTTTTCTTATTCCTCCCAAAGTCTTGAGGTTAGAATCAGATCACTGGAGATGAGCTGGACAGCTGTCATCCATGCATTCAGCCTCAGAGATGCAAATCTGTAAATAAAGCAGTTATTTTTACCTTTTACAGTTGTTTTTTTAATGAATTAACATATGTTTTCAACACACTGAGCACAGATTAGTATAAAATCAAATATTTACCTATTAAAGCATGCCAGTAGTTGACTGGATTAATTAATGGTGCTGATAAAGGCAGCTGTCATTAACCTGCTCATGAAGGCTAATAGAATGTTCTGAAGTTACTGCTCTGTTGTGCCACACAATAAAAAGTGAATAAACCTATGAATAATCATTATAACAAGCAAAGGTTATGAACACGTTAGGCTTAGATGAGTAAAATACAAGTAAAATTCAAGTAAATGTCATTTAAAACTGGGTGTTAATATTACCAGTAGACGGCACCACACTGCAGATACATTCAGTAACATAGAACTGTGTTAAATTGATTCTAATTTCAGGTAGGTAAGCGTCTAAAATGTGTCACCTACTTTGTCTCTCCTCATTGCAGAAATACATTCCTCAGACAAGTTACGCTGACTTAAAAAGGCACAAAGTGGTTCCAGTGGAGTCTCCATCTTTTCTCCCTCCGTTTCTTCCTGACGAGACTCAAACATCCCGCGAGATGTCGCCGTTTTACCGTTATTATTCATGTCATTATTACAAGTTATAGAACACGTTATTTTAAAAAAAAATCTCGTTAAAATGTGATATAAATCACGTTCTAACGAGAAAGTTTATAATTTTAACAAGAAAGTATCGTAATAACGAGATACTTTTTTGTTAAAACGATAATTATATCACGTTTTAACAGGAAAATTTCTCGTGATTACAAGATACTGGTCCTGAGTTTTTTTCCCCGCACTGATGGTAATACACTTCCGTACAGAAGCACAACATTGTTTACAGTAATTTAAATTTTTTCCATTACTTGTTCTACTCTTCTATTTTAAAATGAGTAAAGTGAAGTTAATCATCAATGTTTGTCCCTCTTTAAATGCAGTTGTACTCTAACAAATATTCTGTGTTGTAACAGATTGTGCTAAGGGATTCAAAGCCGGTGGGGGTGCCAGTGTACGTGTGGCAGGTGCAGCCTTGTGATGTCATGTGGCAGCTCAGCTCTACCAGACGGCACATTTCTCCCAGCTGAAACTTACATCGCCCCCCCCCCCCCCCCCCCCCAGTGTTGAGCTGCACAGAAACTGAACAACAGTGGCACAAAACGGGAACCAAGGTTACAATCTTTTAATGATACTATTATTATGTGCATACATATTTCTGTTATAACCTTTAAACTTGTTTTTATTTGGAAACAAGGTATTAAACCAGGTCCAGTTAATGACATGGTCATCATATCAGCCAGACCAAGAGAGAGGAGACCGGTAGAATGAACAAGGTATGTTTTTCTTTCTGGACTGCATGCACACACACACCCCATTTGACTTTTGTTTTTCTTCCCCAGAAGCAGTTTGTAAAAAGGAGTTAGCTTCCCCGATGACAGACAGCTTCATTCTGAAGGTGCAGGAGGCGTACCACGGACTTGGTGCAGATGAGGCTCCGGTGATGACAACCATGGCTGTCTCTGGTGATGTACCTCTGGTTGGGTCCACGTTTGGTTTGGTGCAGGAGGGAAGCGGGCCATCTTACCAACTACCAGTGAGGACGGCCCCAGACTGGGACCCTCTGCATGTGCATTTGTGTTTACTGAACATCATCATTTCACATCCCTCACAACATCATTGGGGAAATCATACAAAGCTGAGAACAGAACACAATCGCAGAGTTTCTGTGGAGCGGCACCAACTAAAGAGATGGCACATCACTTCTACAAAATTTAGATAAGTGTGTCACACCAGGGAAGAAGGTTCTGCTGAGAACCTTGTGAAACAGCCTGTGGGAACAAGTAGTCAGAATGATGACATATGTTGGGGTCTTGCTTTGGAGCCTACAGCCATCGAGGAGTACTGCAAGGTAAGAGAGGTAAGCCACTACCCTTGTGGGGTCCTGATCCACCCTGAGGCACCATGGATGGGTTCAACAGCAGATGGGATGATGTATGATCCTGAGGGCAGCCTGAGTGTGGCCTGTTGGAAATAAAATGCCTAAATGTGTGTAGCTTTGTGGACTATTATGCTCAGAAAAGGTTTACTCTCTGTGGCGATCTCATCCTCATTACTGGCAGGTCGGGGGTCAAATGTTGATTTCTCCATGTGAGTGGTGTGACTTTGTTGTTTACACCACAGATGACATGTTTATTCAGCGAGTTCCCCGTGACATGGAGTCATACATACACTATTGTAATGTTTTCATTGCTGTTTAAATGTAAAGACTTACTGTGGAGGAAATTCAATGTAAATCTGCAGTAAAATTAAATATTTCTGCACTTTCTTGTTTGTGATATTTTGTTTGCTAGATGAATAATCATTTTAAATGGCTTCTGTTTAGTTTCAAAAGATAAGATTTAAATTAAGTGAATTAAAGAAGACTAAACAACAACCGATGACTTATTTTATTGACCACAGAAGTATTTGAAACCATAAACTTTCAATTTCTTTTTTTATTACAAAACCATTTTAAACACAAAGAAACTTAAGATTTCATACAAAGACACATTTAATGAGATAGTATCTCATTATTATGACTTAGCTAAGTCATAATTATGAGATACTAAGTCATAATTATGAGATACTAAGTCATAATAATGAGATAGTATCTCATAATAATGAGAATTAAAAAGAGGAGGGGAATAAACTTGAAAATCATTTTATTCATTAAAATGTGAAAAATTAGTCAGTACAGAGGTACATTTGTTAGTGATCATTTGTGCATTTTACATAAACATGTAAATTTGGATTCATTCAGTTCTCTCTAAGAACAAGAAAACATTTACAGGTTTGATGTCCATTTCCCTCATAGAACAAAACCTTGGATTTAGTTTTGCCACTTCTTAAAAAGTGCCCGACTACACACAGTTAAAGTAACACTAAATAGTAGGGCTGCACAATATATCGAAAAATTATCGTCATCGCGATAACAAGACGTGCGATAGGCCCATCGCAAAGCACGTCAAAAACGGCGATAAATGTTTGGTTCAACATTTCCATCTGTGTCATACATCAACTTCTTGTAAACCAGCTCTGTTTTTTACGCGGAAGTATTATTTGACCAATCAAATGTAGCCCTTCTGATATGCGGCCAATCAGATGGGTCCGTTCACGTAATACACCCGCCCCCTACGTAGACCCTTAGGATGGAAAGTTAGCGGCACCGTTACCTTTTTCGTCATGCTGGCTCAGAGCAATGAACGCACTTTGTGCTGAGGTTTCTGGAATCAGCTCTGCTTTCAAACATGAACGTGACTCCGCTCGGTGTCGTTAATCATTTTTACCGGGCTGACTTTGACACGTGCCGGCGAACCAACCAACCCACCTTCATGTCGCTAGTGTTCCACCGGGTGGTGACGTTAGCCCCAGGCTCCGGTTAGCTTCCAGCTAAAAGGCTACAGCACTCTTCTCCCAGTCCCACCCTGCTAAAGAGGGCCTGGAAAAGTTCCCCCACACATCAAAGTGATTTTTCATTCATGAGCTTTTATAACCTTGTTAATCAGGATAGTTGATTTGCTGCTGCACATAAACTGTCAGTCAGAAGCTCTGCTAGCCGGTTATCTTAGAGGAGCTAGTTCAATTTGTTAGCTTGTTATCAGAATCATAGTTGCAGTTTCATCAACCGAGCTGCTTTTTAAGTTCTAGGCAAACTTGTTCAATTTGGGGTTAAAAACAAACATTTTCACATAATTTCCATGTATTTTTTTGCCAGTTCCTCTTCTGAAAGGTAGACAATTGTTTTTCTCTTTCCCTCAGAAAATCTTAATATTCTCCTAGTTTGGCCCAGCACAGTTCACTTCCCAATAGCAGCAACAGCCTTATATCATAACCACATAAGTGGAGAAAATGTTCAGTAGCAATGAGAGAATTTGCTGTTGCATTTAAGTGATGTTAACTATTATTTAACATTTAACCTTATTTTCAGATTTTTTTATTTATTATAAAAACCCTGGTAAGGGATGTTTTTCTGTATTTGGAACATCAGAAAAAGTTTTATCGTGGAGGTGATGTTTTAAAGTCACTGAGAAACTGCATGCATGCAGTTTGTTGTTTTGCTGCTAATACAGTAGCAGGTGCAGCTGCTAATACAGTAGCAGGTGCAGCTGCATGTTTTTGCAATAAAAATGTTATGTTGTAATGGAATTCATGCATTAGTTTTTGTTTGCTTTGAAACCAGAGCAGACGTCACACGCCAGACTACATCAACACTGCATACTTTAGTATTTGTTCATTTATCGTGAGTGATATCGATATCGCAATATTAAGCACAGTTATCGAATATCACAGGTTTTCCTAATATTGTGCAGCCCTACTAAATAGATTTTTTAACTTTAAGCTAGAACTTTAACATTGGTCTCATTTGACAGCCCTCTGCTGGCCAGATCCTGCACTTAGTTTTGTGGAGCAGGTAGGTGTTCTAGGGGGCGCTCTTTACCTGCTTTACAGCTGTTAGCTATTTTCTGTGCTGGTAACTAATAAAAGGCTAGCAATTCACTTTTTCAGTTTGCTAACCGTCCCTAAAAAATAACCACAAGAAAAAAAAGTTTTCTTTATTGTTGGCATCACGGAGCAGCCATTTTTGGAACAGGGATGTCTAAACTTTTCAAGATGAGGGCCAAAATCATTAAGTTCAAACTTTTCACGGGCCACAAAAATGTAGAAATAAAACATTTTTTTTCTGCTCAAAAAAGGCCTAAAATCGATATAGTAGTAAACATTTGAACTTAAAATATATGAATTTATCTTAACAGCCTCCGGCAGAGACTAAATTCCACAATTCTAAAAACGCTAGTGAGGTCCATGCAAAACCACTCAGAGGGCCGCAAATGAACCACAGGCCACACTTTGGACACACCCGTCTTAGGAGGTGAAGCAAAGAGCTAAAACCAGTGTGAACATCCACGCGACCTACACTTGTTTGAAGGAGCTAAAGGAGGCTAAAAGAAATCACGGGCTGATGGTGAAAGCCAGCTGGCTTTCTTGCTTCTGGACTTGTAAATAATAATATTATTTGTTCAATAGTGTGGATCTTTCAACTTAGTGGCTTATTTAGTATCAGCTGGCTCATGTTTGTGTTAGCCCATTATTAGCACTAGCTACAGCAGGCTGCTTCAGTTGTAATTTAACTTTTAACCAGTAGGGCGGAGGAGCAGGAAACGGTTTAGTGCTACTTTAAAGCTTAAATCAGATGACGTTAGTGCTTAACCCTCCCACTCTCTTAATAGTTGTGACCCCGCGAGGAAAGTTGACCATTGAGTAGGGTTGATTGTTAATCCATTGGGTCCATGTGGCAGGGGTGAGGAGTGAGCACCGCCTCACCCCTGCCACATGGACCTCAAGGCATAAACTATCAATCCTGCTCAATGGTCAACTTTCCTCGTGGGGTCACCCATAAAGACAGTGGGAAGGTTAAAACAGCAATTCTGCTCAGTAAATCTATATGGAAACCATTGTAAAGCCTGACATTTTGTGCAAAGATCCCCAAACTGATCAGGAATCAGAGGATCACCAAGGCATGCATGGGCTTGGACAGTCCCGGATGTAAGACTCCAGTTTGCCCTCTGACACTTGCATCAGAGCCGTGTATGTGGTCAGCTGAAACGACAGTTTAAAAGTATTTAAATGTTTCACCTGATCCAACCAGAGTTGATTAGAATAGTAAAAGCAAACAAGAAAAGGCTAACCTTGTTCAACACGGGTTTAGTCGAGAGCACGTCGTACAGCGTATTCACAGAGATTCTCTGGGGAAAAAAGGCAACAGATCAAAGGTAAAGAACCAGATTTTTTTTTTGTTAGACTTCAAAGCTAAAATGTCCTTTGGAGAGAAATTCAGTCCATGGGTACTTACTGCCTGTGTGGTCTGGTTCATACACTTCATGGCAGGAGTCCTCCGGTCATCCAGGAAAAACGGATCCTTCCAGTGGTCGTAGTTTGTCTCCAGGACGTACCAACGACCCAGTTTCACATCAATCCTGAGTGCAAGGAGTTAGTAAAAAAAAAACAACTTAGAGCGTGACCGCTAGCCACACTCAAACACGTTTCCCAACTTAAATCAGGTGATCTGAAACCATCGACGTCACAAGCAGCTTGTTATGTAAGTTTCACAAGAAAAACGAGTCAGAGACTCATGACTCACTTCTCCATTACTTTTCTTTTTCGTTGTGGTTTAGCAGGAACAACTTACAGGTAGTCTCAAAAATATAAAACTATTCTGAATTAAATTCAGTGTGAACAAAACCCTTCGGTACTCACTCCAACACATCGATGCTGTGCTGCCTGGAGCGGGTGATGATGCAGCCCTGCCCCCTCTGGTTTCCTCCGAGGATGAAGTAAGCTGGAGCGAGCATCTTCGTCTCGGCCAGTTGCCTTTTGGCTTCCTCATAGCTATCGAGGAACAATATAAAACTCATTTAGCTTCATGAAGAAATATTCAGCTTCAACTTTCAAATCAAGTTTAATTCTTGTGTTTTCAATTAATCTCTATTTTAGTACATCTAGTACATTCAAATGCTTGTAATTGCTGTCAGAATTCGATGCTTTAACATCCTATTTAATGCCGTAACGTTAGCTCTACATGTGCATTACAAACGTTAAACACGGGTACCTGTTCGCATTCTCCAAGACAGATCGAGTGAGAAAGCTCATCCACATCCCGTCTCTCTGTCCCATGATCCACTCCAGGATTCCTGTGTGTGAACACGTTAACATCGTGGCATTTCACATTCAGTTTGTGAAAACTGTTCCAAACTCACCGATGTATCCTCCATCCAGGGTGAAGCGCTCGTTCATGGTCAGGGTGAAGGTGTGCTGGCAGAGAGAACAAGCAGATGCTTTTAAATCCTTCTGAGAGAAATAACTCCATGTTTTATTCGGACTGAGTCTCCAGTTAGGATATTAAATCACTCACAGGCTTGATACCAGTCAGCATGCCAACGTAGCCAGCAAAGTTAGTGGACTTAAAAACCGTCTGGCTGTTCTTTCTGAAGTCTAGGTTGACCACTAGAGGCTTTAGCTTCTCACTGATGATCCACGACTTGTCTTTCACATCCCAGCTGCAAAAAGGACCAGATCTAACACACACCAGAGCCAAGACTCGGCTTAAATATACAAGAGTGTGGAAACGTTTGCGTTCTTACCCCATAAACAGCCCAAAATCTAGATTTCTGCCATGAAGGAGGTTACCTGTTGAATCCCCAAAAGATTTAAGAATTTGTGATATTATTCAGTTTCTTGAATAAACTTCAGCTTTCAGACTCACCGTTCTTATCTTCTGCTACAACAGAGGTGCACACGGTGAAAATCTCATAGAAGATGTTAAACAACACCACTTCACCTAAATTATTACAAAAAAAAATGAGCAGAGGTTAGTATGGTGCGTGAACAGCTGATTTTTAATTATAAATGTTTCCATACCAAGAGGAACCCCTGAAACCTCAGCTATTCCTTTGATCTCCTCACCAAACGGACTTGGTAGTGTGTTCGCCATCAAAGGCTGTAAATAATGAGAGCACAGCCATGAAACCTTTGATATACAGCTTTCATTCAGAGGTGGAGGTCACTCACCAGTGTAATATCAACCAGCTCTATCAGCTTCCCGCTGGGCACAAAAGCATTTGCCAGATTTCTGACGGCTTGAATCAAGCTGATCAGCTGGAACATAAGGAACTCGTGAGTAACTCCAGACCTACCAGCTCTAACTACTGGTCCTCTGCATCATTCTTACATCTTGTTTTTTCTCAGTGATCACAGCCGTCCATCTCTTGCTGGGCGGCAAGTCGAGGTCCACTGTGTACCAGCTGACGGGTCCTCTGAACCTGTAGTGGAAAGAGCAACGTTTGCTGCTTCATCTTAAACTGAACGTGTTTTGATGCAGAAATAATTCCTAAGTTATTCATGCCAGTAGAAATTAATTAGTGTTGAAAATGATGAAAATGCTCAGTTTTATTACATCACCTTAATGCAATTGCTGACAGGCTATCAAAACTAAGGTATTAGTTGTAGAATCCAAGAAAAATAGGAAAATAATCCACAATTATCCTTTACAGACCGGCTTTTCAAGGGAAACAAACTAAAACATTTTTAAAGCAAAAGTGTTTTGATGAACTAAAAGGCATGATGTAAATTAACCAACGTGAGAAACAGCTAAAAGCAAATGTCTTTAAAATATATAATGGCACATGGCAGGCCATTAGAAAAAAAATGTATGTATGTATGTGAATCCAATGAAAACCTAAGTATTTTAACATTCTACAGCTTTGCAAGTTCTCCCACTTAGAAATCATGGAGGGGTCTGAAATTAACAACTTAGGTGCATTCCCACTGTGAGAGGCAGCATTAAAATTTCTATTTCAGAAAATCACATTGTATGGTTTTTAAGAATGTATTGGTATTGCACTGCAGCACAGAAGTATTTGAACACCTGGCAATCAGCAAGAATTCTGGCTCTCAAAAACTTATTAAAAAGTCCACATCTACTCCAATAATTTAAATTATTAGCACCTGTCCACCTCACAGTCAGACTCCAACTACTATAAGACCAAAGAGCTGTCAAAAGACACCAGAGACAACACTGTGAACCTCCACAAGGCTGGAAAGGGCTATGAGGCAATTGCCAATCAGCTTGGTGCAAATAGATCAACTGTTGGAGCGATTGTTAGAAAATGGAATAGGCTTGAGACGACTGTCCGTCTCCCTCGGACGTGGGCTCAGTGCAAGATCTGACCTGGTGGGGTATCAATGATGATAAGAAGGGTGAGGAATCAGCCCAGAACTACATGGGGGGAGCTGGTCATTGACATGTAGAGAGCTGGGACCACAGTTTCAAAGGTAGGTCAGTAGAACTCTGTACTGTCATTGTTTAAAATCATGCATTTCACGGAAGGCTCCCCTCGATGATCCAGAGGAGGTATGGGAGAGAGTCATGTGGTCAGAAGAGACCAAAAAAGAACTTTTTGGTTTAAACTCCTCTCACCGTAAATGGAGGAAAAAGAAGGATGAGTTGCATCCCAACAACACCATCCCTACTGTGAAGCATGGGGGTGGAAGCTTAATGCTTTGGGGGACAGGACGACTGCGCTGTATTAGGGAGAGGATGAATGGGGCCTTTTATTGTGAGATTTTGAGCAACATACTCCTTCCCTCAGTCAGAGCATTGAAGATGAGTCGTAGCTGGTGTAACGTGATGGAGGTGCCATTCCACCGAAGGTCATTTACCCTCTCTCCACAGATGCCTCTGACACAGCACTAAGCTGCATGAAACTGCCTCAAGGTCATGCATTCGCTTCTAAACTGATTTCTTTCCAGCTCAAGAGAAGAATGAAGATAAAGGACTCTTTCCTTTTAATAAATCAAATAACTATTTTAATAAAGCTAATCAAGCAAAGAGTTAGTCAATAATAAGATGTTGACCAATCTGTGAAATAACAATGTTATGAATAACATGCTTTAATAAGTAATATGACTTAATCTAGCTGCACTAGACATGATGACTACACGTAATGTAAACGCATGACACATTGTTTACTCATCCAATCAGAAACTTCCTTTCTGAAGTGTGGCATAGTCTCTGTGGTGTTTATAAATCTGCCAACTTTGATTCGACCAGAAATCAAAACATCCAGATTAATAAAACCAGTTCCCACGCCATCTTAAGGTCAGTTCTCTGAGTTCTCTGCAGTTCACCGCATGCTAAGCGAAGTATCGAACCGGCCATCCGGACTTCCTTTTTAAGCAATGAACCAACAAGCTGGATAAAATCTGTTGCATTTTACCAACCAAGCAACGGTTCCTTTCAGAATAAAAGCTGAACTCACTGACCCAAGGGGAGTTCATCTGACGCTGTGAACTAACTGTCGCTTTTTACCTGGAGACAACCCAAAGACTAGTCTGTTGTACTGCTGACGCCGTTTCACCAGCTCCAGTGCCAAAGGGGGGTCCGAGGACCTGGCAGTCTGGATCTGTACGGAGGTCTCATGTCAAGGGTATTTGTAGAGCGACAATATGGCGTCTCATGTGTTTATGAAACTCCGATCAAACTCTGATCATAGCTAAAATCAAAACATCACAACATTATTCAGACTTGTTTCCCCGGATACGAGAGTTCTGATTACAACATCACTCACACATACACCATCCATCTCAAGTCTGATTCAAACCAGATCCATTCATCACTTAGAGTTAGTCTTGTTTAAAATTGTTTAAATTGTTTGGAAATAAATCTTCTTAAACGTTTTAAAGGTGACTCTTAATACAAGTGTTACATAATCCCTGCAATAAAAAGTCCCAATCTTCTGGTTAAAATCACCCAATAAGGTTGATTTCATATTTACTATGGAATCTTACGTCTCACGGTCTGTTAATTAGATGTAAATTAACTCTTTGACACTGGGTCTTAAAACATGACAATGATCACACAGCCAGATAACCAGTGAGGAGCTTCGTAAGAAGCCTATCAAGGTTCTGGAGTGGCCTAGACCAAAATCCAATTGAAAATCCTTAGAGGGAGCTGAAACTCCACATTGTTCAGCGACAGCCCTGAAACCTGACAGATGTAAAGGAACTTTCGGCATCTTCACTTTTTTCACGTTTTTTAAAGGACCATCAGTTTACCTTTTATATCTCACCCTATCCTAAACACTTGGCTTTGTTTTATTTTGTACTAATTTCCTGTGTTTTCATTGATTGAAAACTATATGCTGACTGTTTTTATCCTACACTGAACCAGAAAGAAGAAAAGATTATTTGTATGATTTCCTTCTTAGGGAAACAAAGAAGTTGGATTAACAACTTCACTGTCAGTTAAATGAATTTAAAAAAGGAATAAGGGTATTTAAAAAGCAAATTGCAGGTTAAATCTTTTTTCTAATTCATATAAATTGCTGTCCAAAAAATACCATTTGGAATGCAGATTGTGGATATTTAGTTTTAAAATATATAACAGCAGAGATTTCTAGTAAAAAGTGACCTTTCTCAGCAAAGTTTCTAAATAGGCTCTTTTTTTCTAAATCTGAACCTCTGACGTAACCAAAGGGAGTTAGAAGCTAGGCACTGCCTCAGCTCAGTGTGGAGAGTGGCTAGTTTTGGGGTCGAGGTCATGTTATCCAGTCAGAGTGTGTGTTTACTAGTGTTGGATTGTGTTCATGTTGATAAACTAGTGTGTGAAGGCTGTACCAACTCCAGCCTGTCTGGACATCGAGTCCCCGGGTTTCCAGATAAGAGAAACAACGCCTCTATCTCTACGCCCAAGGACGTTTTGTGCAGCTGACAAGACGGAACCCGCATCGGTCGGTACTGGGACAGGGAGGTCCATGCTGGGCTCTGGAGACCCGTGGCGGGGTTAAAAAAATTAAATGCGGATTTCTGGAGCTCAGATCACTGTCAGAACTAGGTCAGAACCAACCACCAGAAGAGACGTGCGGCTCAGTGGGCCAGTAGAGCTGGTTTCCAGGTGGGAACCGGACCAGAACCGCCGCCTGGACCACCAGGAGAGGATGCACGGCTTTTAAATATACCAACTCAACTGGCTCGCTGGTGTCTGGGTCGGATCCAGCTCACAGAAGCCGGCATGAGCTCCAGAACTGGATCACAGGCATCTCACTCCCTCCCTCTAAGCCAGGGGTGTCAAACTCAAACTCACACGGGGCCAAAATGAAAGTCTGGGATGGAGTCGAGGGCCAAACTTAAGATTTTTTGAAAAAATTACGGCAAATTTGCACATTTTCTTTATCAACATATATGCAATTTTGAACCTTTAAATTAGGAAACAAACATATTTCTGCATTAACACTGAATGTGGAATAAACAAATTACACACGAGCAAGTCAGTTTTAAATAAAAGGCATCAGTGGTATTCATTACTTGTGGTATAATCAGCATTTTTAAAATATATTCAGGATTTATGCTTTCTTGTTTATTCATTTTTCTTATGTTTTATTCTCCCTTTTTCTCCTGTAATAAGTGTCATCGCTGCTGTGGCATCTAGCTTTCCCCACTGAGGAACAATAAAGGGATTTTCTATTCTATTCATCTATCTGCAGCCTTTCCACTTCCTGTTTACTGTAGGTTAAATCTTTTCTCACGGGCCAACAACAAAATAAAAATATCATTTTATCTTAAATGAAAATGCAATATCTCACCTGTTAACTTTCATGTTTTGGAGCAGAAAAAGAGCATAAAACCAACATATTTAAATCTCAGTTTTAGAGCTGAAACAACTAATCGATCTAATCGATTATAATCGATTATTAAAATAGTTAACAACTTTTTTAGTCATCGATTAGTTGTTTAATAATCACATTTTACCGCATAAAGTTTATTTTTACCACAATCTGACATCGGTTACAATCTGTTAAATTTGCCGCCAGTGTGTGGCAGTAATGAGCCACTGATCTACCAGTGGAGCCGTAGAAGAAGAAACGAGCCAATAAGTACCCTCGGTTTTCATGACGTATCACGTTACTGACACTCATCTTGCTGTGAGAGATGGCGGAACAAGAAGAAATACGGAAGAAAAATAGAAGCGACAAAACTGAAGAGAAACCCCAGACAAAAACCTCACGAGTATGGGAGCACGTCACTCTAGATGTCATGAAAAGATGGGTGACCTGCAAAATATGCAAAAACCATCTAGCATGGCATGGAAGCACGACGTCCCTAAGTGAACATTTGAGACGAAAACATGTGGGGGCTGATGCAGCAGAGGAAGGGCCAGCCCGGTAAGTAACAGAAAATAAACACGATCACTACACGCAGATCAAATTTGGGACTTAGTGTTTTAGCTGAGTTCGTTATAGTGAATGATAAACATGTTTTTTTTATCGCGTCAGTCTACAGCAGGGATTCCCAAAGTGTGGTGTGCGCACCCCTGGGGGTGCGCGAGCTGCCGCTAGGGGGTGCGCGAGGTGAAAAGTGTAATGGCTAAGGAGCTCAGAGAAGTCTGTCATATGTCACCATTAGCGTAGAAACTCATTTGTGGGTGGGCCAAAGAAAAAGTAAGTGGGCACAATAAATGTAATTGAAAACAAGTATATTTTTGCGCGCGCGCGTGTCCTCCACATGTGCCCTAGCTTCATAATAACAATGCGCCGAGCTTCAGCACTCTGGCCTGCACACGCCGATATGTTCCGTCGCACGCGTGCGTGTCCTCCACATGTTCCCTAACTTCATAATAAGAATAATGCGCCGAGCTTCAGCACTCTGGCCTGCGCACGCCGATATGTTCCGTATTTGATCATTTTTAACGGTGTTGGAGAAATCTGAAGGTGGTGAGTCATTCTGGCAGATTGTAATTAACACCTGTCTCATGCAGGTGTTCTGACATTGTAAACCTCACACACAGAACATTGTGGATGTAACAAAATAACAAGAAATGATTCCCATTCAGGCTATTGACAGCGCGCTGAAGATCTGAAGTTCAGAGTGCATCTGTCAGAGGTCAGACGCGTTCCGGCTGAACCACGGCTCACGGGTGCACAAGTGAGCACATCTGGGCTGGGCAGAAGTCATTTTACAACATTGGTTTAAATAGCGCGAGACACGGTGACTTGAGCGGCTGTGTGTGGCACACACACACACATACACACACACACACACACACACACACACACACACACACACACACACACACACACACACGCACAGATTCAATAAGCGCACACGCTGCTTTAACTCCGGCGTGCCGTCAGACTGAAAGCAGAAATGAACGCTGCCTCCACCGTGATAAAAACTTTTAAGAGCTTATTTTTAATTCAAGGTCAAATTAAGATATTAGCTTCTGGGATGAGTCGGGTCCGCTCCAGCCAGTGACTCCTCATGAACCTGACCACATCTCATTTTACTGCAGCATTTGTTATTCCAGTCCGCATGACAGCAGATCACAGATTCAGCCACACCATAAAACAGCAATAAGTCGGTCTGAGGTAAAAGTGAACATCATGGCTATATCTTGTCCCCTATTGACATTTGATTACGCACAAGTAGGTGATCAGCTCAGGTTTACGCAGAGCAGAAGGAAGGAGAGCGCTCTGACCACACAGGTTAAACATTCCTACTTTAAGAAAACCGTTAAATTGCATTGTTTACGTTCTACCTGGGCACTCTAAATATTTATTTAAAATGAAATCAAAGGAAATTGTAATGGTATTGAATGTTTATTAATTACTATTTAAAAAATGAAAGTGATGGGGAATTTTTTTAACCCTGTCTGTTTAGCTTGACATCTGATATATATATATATATATATATATAGAGAGAGAGAGAGAGAGAGAGAGAGAGAGCCATGCCCCGATGTGGGGGCTGGGGGGGGGAGGGGGAGGGGGGGGGTTCGACATGGTTGGGACATAGAAGGGAGTGCGCGGCTAAATAAGTTTGGGAACCACTGGTCTACGGTGTTCTACTTTTGATTGACTAAATGCAATCGTAAATCTCCGTGTTGTGAATCATGCGCTTGCCAAATTTAGCACGTCTGTTTATAAGAATGTTCTCGTTAAGAGAAAAACGGCACAAACCCATAACTATGGTCCTCATTCAAAAAAGGACAATTCCGTGGAGAAAAATATACAGACGAGCTGTGTCCAGGTGAATATAACGCGGCATAGTTGTACGCTTTCAATTTTTAAATACAGGAGAAATTCAGAAAAAGTCATTGTTTTTACAATTAAAAGGCTGTTTTACTATCTAACACTGTAAAACGCCTCACAACACATTTTTATCAAAAATAAATGATCACTGTATATTGTTAATTCAAATAATATAATATTGATTTAGTGTTGTAGTGTGTGTGCTGCTTTATTTTATATGTGTACTTATGTCAGTCAATTTGTGTTTCTTATGTTTATGTTTATGTATTTAGCAGACACTTTTGTCCAAAGCGACTTACGCAGAAAAAGCGTCTTATGCAGAAAAAAACAAGCAACGATGGACAACTACATGGGGAACAAGACACTCACCCCCCAGCAATGCATACCACTTAAAAACTCTATTCTAGATTCTACATAATTTTTTATGGAATTTACCTCTTATATTTTGATGCCAAAAAATTATTCTGGACTGATATTTTGCACTGCTTAGCTCATTTTACACCACTGACTGTGTTCATGTGCAATAAAATTGATTGCAGTCAACTGCACAATTCTCCTACGTTTTTCTTTTTCTTAACTGAAATGTATTCATCACTTGTATAGGTTAAATAGCTAAACAATAACAAACCGATTAATCGAAAAAATAATCGACAGATTAATCGATTATGAAAATAATCGTTAGTTGCAGCCCTACTCAGTTTGCACCACTGGTTTACTGTGATGCTCACCTGTTCCAGCCATATACCTGCATCATGGGGTTGATCTGAGCTGAGGAGGAGACTTCTGTTGTTTTGTTCATCTTCATCATAATAATGACATTAGATGACAACAGGTGCTCACATAGGTTTGTGCTGATGAACATGTCTGAGCAGCTTGACCACGTCGTTGTGTGGCGGGGAAGAAACACAACGACAGCAACCACAGAGTCGTGCTGGTTTGAGCATGTCGCTGCTCGCTGGAGTTATATCAGCTCTGTCTGGACGTTAGTTAGAAAACTTTCTCTTTCAGTCGTGAACACATTACTGAGCGGCTAGAATCTCCGTTTCTGGGCTTCAACGTCAGAAAATAGCCGAGTGAACTCCCGCCTGCATGCAACGTACACAAACGTACGCGAAACGTGAGCGCCACATCCAACGTCATTTCCACCTATCCCATTCAATCAGTTTATCAAGTTAGCAGTTAGCTTCGTGTTAAAACTAGCGGTGAAATGTGGCGGTTTTCAACTGGAGTCAGCCAGCCTTCCAAAAGAAAACTCGTCGAACTGGAAGAAAAACCACCAGGACCAGTGGCAACCAGAAGATTTTGTGAAAAGTGGCGAACTGGAGGTGGCGGAGTCGTGAGACAATGGCTACATTATGATGGCCACGTAGCGTTGCTGCCTTTCACAGACACTGCACGTTCTGCAAACAGGATAGCCGTCTTCTATCAACTGTCCCTCCCACATTCTTCAGATATCCAAAAAAATGCCCATACTTCCCACTTTGTCTTCTTTGAGGAATAATAATTGTCCCGAGTGCTGCCGTCTCCTCTGGCCATTATTTCAGCTTTAGCTTAAAGAAAGTTTTGGTTGTGTTGGGGTTATAGGGTCAACGAATAATTTGTAAGCTTTTGCTTACTTTTTTGGATTCTTCAATAAATTCGTAAATATGGAAATATTTATCGATTTATTAATTAATTTGGATATCAGATATATCTACGGGGCACCACCCATTCTAATTAGAAAGGGAAAATTAATTGAATCCAAAACCTCTGGTTAGTCTGTCTGAAGTTCGT
Source organism: Nothobranchius furzeri (assembly GCF_043380555.1). NCBI lineage: Eukaryota > Metazoa > Chordata > Actinopteri > Cyprinodontiformes > Nothobranchiidae > Nothobranchius > Nothobranchius furzeri. The sequence continues at coordinate 19,377,467 of NC_091744.1, read as the reverse complement.
AAAATCCGTTAGGAGCAGAGATTTTCAGCCAACACACAAAATCCAATCTGAGTCAAAAATCTTAATTGGCTATATATTTATTAACTAATATCATCCTTCAGCTCCTTCTGAAGCATTAATCAATCAATATAAACCAACTGATTTTATCAAATGAATAACAACAATGAAATGACACCGTAATACCAGGAGACCCCAATGGATGGGTTTGTTTTAGTGGTGAGTCCCCCCCAAACACTAAAAACAAGTATGTGTGAGTGTGTGTGTGTGTGTGTGTGTGTGTGTGTGTGTGTGTGTGTGTGTGTGTGTGTGTGTGTGTGTGTGAGCCTTCATGAAGAATCCTGGACTTCGGGAGAAGCTGAAGATCAGTTGCAAAGATGACACCAAATGTCTTGTGTTGAGCTAAAAAGCCTTCATGAAGAATCCTGGACTTCGGGAGAAGCTGAAGATCAGTTGCAAAAAATGACACTAATGGACACTAATGACACTAGTTGAGCTAAAAAGTATGAAACTGATAAATTACCCCATGATCTTGCTGTCATGTGATAATGATGGATGTGTAACTGGAAAACTTTTACTTTGCCTAGGCTGTCCCAAGAAGAGCATAAAAAGAGCAGCTAGAAGCAGAGCTGAGAAAGAGTTGGGGCAGTCGACAGTGAGAGACAGAGCAGATTTGGGATAGAAGACAGGTCAGTCGTTGGGGAGAGAAGAAGAGAGTCGTACTTCAAGTTAGAGAGTGACAGGTTAGTGTTGACGCAAGTCAACCATTTATTCTCAGGAAGATTTTAGCATTAGCATCCTCCACAGGGGATAGGTTAGTTTTATATTTACTTATTTTTTGTATTTTGCAATTTTTAAAAGAGTGTGTTAGCCTGGAGCTGAAGAAGACTTACAGTTGGCGCAAGTCAACTGATTATTCTTAGTTAATTATTAGGATTAGCATTTCTCCTTGGGGGAAGTGATCAGTCTTATATCTACCCATTTTTTGTATTTTTTGGTCTTGTAATAAACTTTTTTGAAAAAGAATCTACATTCCTGATTCTTAAAGGTCATCTTTAAAGGTTTGAGTGGGAGCCCCGATCCCGAAACAATAGGAGAGGTAAGCATATTGTAATTACAGGTTCCTGAATTTTCAGGACTTGCTTAACAGTTTGTGACAGATTAAGAAAAGAAACCTTAGGTGAAGAAGCTAGTCTTCTCCTCTCCCGTGAGTAACGAGATATCCTAAGGATTGATAAGCCAAAACATTAGTAGGTTAAAATAGGCTCTGTTTGCAAGTGTGAAAAAGTCTTTGCCAGCGTGGGAAGGTTGGATTAATTAGATTAATTGATAAATCTAAGTTAGTCTGATCAACTAACAAGAATCATTTTCTAGTTACCACCACCCACAAAAGCTGACAGAGGCGCAAATTAATCCTAATATGACCCAAAGAATCGTCAGAAGAATGGCCTGCTTCTGAACTTTGCCCTAGTATTTAGAACCACTAAAGAACGGGAGAAACTAAAAAGAAAGTATGCCATCACAAAAGAAAAAGTACGGCATATCATTCTCAACTTAAAATAGGAAACTGATTCTAATTAGGGGGTCCAAACCAGGGTCTAATACAATAAAACTCACCGATGCCCCACTAACCCTGAGAAAACAGCGCAGTCTTAGGTTCTAACGGAACCAGGTTTTAAAGGAACCGACAAATAGGACACGCTCGCGACACCGGTCGGCGTTCTCCGTTGATCTGACAGTTTTCCGATACTTCTCTGCGGCTCGGCCTCTTGTCGTGTCCGAAACGTTAGCAGAACAAGCGTCCCTTCACCCCCAGCTGAAGCTGGAACAAAAGAGGCAGTTTTTCTCTGCGCTTCAACTCTTAAGCTCATCCATGCGGGGCGGGACCCTGGGAGTTCAGAGGTCATCACACTGCTTCCGGGCGCAAAGACCCATGGGAAATGAAGTCTCTCTTGGCGCTGATGCTTAAATATGCTTGTCAGAGCAATTTGGCAGTCTTTTGGAGAAAACTGCTGCGTAGCAATTTCCTCATGAGGGTACACCCTCAACATTCCCCCTTTTGGTTTCGGGGATCGCGCCAGAGCTCGATCGTCGGAAGCACAGATGGGTTCTTCCCTCATGAACGTTGGTCGACTTGGTTGTCGGTCGACTTGATTGTCGGAAGCACAGATGGGTTTGTCCCTTAGGAAGGTTGGTCTCCTTGGAAGCCTTTGGTCTTTGTCTTTGGTCTTTGTCTTGGACCCTGGTCAGGCACAAAAACAAAAGAGGATAGGAAACTGGATAGTCCCCACGCGCATAATGAGGAGCCACCCACGCAGGTGGTACGCAACGATGTCGTCGTCCATGCGAGAGGTAGTAGTGTGGAAGGAGGGAGGCCGGCGGGCGGTTGACTCCATGAGGGGACAAAAGGGGCAAGGATCATCAGTCCACAGTCCATGGGGATAAGGGACAGGGGCATCCGTGAGGGATAAAAGGGCATCTCACCGCCGGCCATACAGTTCAGTTCATGGAGCATGCGGTGATGTACGAGGTCCATAGTTCGCAAACACGCATTGACCTATGTGGTCCCAAGAGTCGTAAACAACAAAGTGCGCATGTGCCACCGACAACTTCAGCAGATGATACGGTGGCTGGTAAGGGTCACCGCGCCTACACCGCAGCCATGGTAATCCACCGAGATAATATAGTTTTTTTTAAAAACAAGACGGTTATTATTATTATTGTCAACTTTTTTACCGGTGTTTACTGCTACACCGGTTACCGTGACAACCCTAGCCCTGACACACTTTCAGATATTTTCATGGTGCAGCTGTGTTCTCCAGAGATCAAGGACTAGGACCCAAATGAGGCTGTAATGCTTTGGCACAAAGACGGTGTCAGAAGCAGGAGGCCAGACTTCATGGACAGAGAAAACAAGGAGTCTGACTAGATTTCAGTGAAAGAGTTCATAAAAACATCTCTAAAAATAAATAAATAAATAGTAAAAATGACAAAAGAGTTGTTTTTCTTATTAACTGATGTTTTAATTATTTTGTCACTCTTTGAACATCTTAGGTGTGTTCTTGCTGTGTCTTTGTAAATCCATGCTTTCGTTCTTTTTTTAAACACAGAAACAGTTTTGTTTACCTGTTTGTAGCTACGGTTTCGCCGACAGCTGCCGGCTTCTTCAGGCTGACGCTGATGGTGGCGCGGAGAGGGGAGAGCGGGCAGTAGAGGGCGACAACGTCCTCTGCTGCCCGCAGATAAACGGAGAAGGAAGTGACGCGCCACCATCAGCGTCAGCCTGAAGAAGCCGGCAGCTGTCGGCGAAACCGTAGCTACAAACAGGTAAACAAAACTGTTTCTGTGTTTAAAAAAGAACGAAAGCATGGATTTTGTCACTCTGTTTGGAATCAACATAATATAGAATAACATGCTTTAGGTAGATCTAAATCATTTAGAATTTTGGCCGGTAAAAAATATGTTTGGCCGGTAGACTTTCATCATCTTCCAGCCAACTTGGCCGGTGAGTAAAAAATTTAATTTCGGACCCTGCATGCATGCATTCACACTTCTGCACTTTCATAAACAAACTGCACTACAAAGAGTGTGAATGTACCTGGGCTCCAGCCAGGTGCATAAATATATTGTTTATTGTTTTCTATCCTTTGATGTTACATGTGAGAGTGAAACTGTGTTTTGTTTACATGCTGAGCTTCTGAGTACAATAAAAACAGCAGAAGATCTAAAGAAATGTGTAAACTTTCTCGCCTGGGCAACATATGGAGAAATGACTGAATTTGGTGGTGAACAGTAAAAATCATAAATTGGACTACTTTTGTCCAAAATGAAACCATAACATCACAAAAAGCATGATTATTTGATGCAGATAATACAGGATCAAAAACTGCGGTTTGCACTGAAGTCAATGGGTTGTTTTTGTCCATAACAGGCACAAGAGGGTGGTAAATTTTAAATGTGCTGCTACACAAAAACTAAAAAAAAGCAAATATTGTGATATTTTGCCAGACTCTTCACATATCCATGGCTGATTGAAAAAAATTATTTCAGTCACTCAAAATATGTTTTATGTAAAATATCTCCTCTTTTGTCTGCCTTTTTCATGAAAAAATGCACATCACACTATTAAACTGGCATATAAAGGGTTAAAATTTAGAAAAATATTCAATATTTGAGTTTTTTTTAATCAGAACTGAAGTTGATCACAAGATTTAGACCCAAAAAGCAGAAAAAAATATTCATTTGGTGGAGGTGTGAATCTTCACTTGTCTCCCGATTCGATTCGATTACGATTATTGGGTCAACGATTCAATTCGATTCGATATCCCGATGCATCACGATTATTTCATATTGATTTGTTTTCATCGATAAATAGAAGATGTCAGATAATAACTTTTTATTTTTTTATCTAAAACGTAATTGACACAACCTGCCATCCCTCAAAAGCTCTCCATTCACAACAGGTTAGGACAAAACATTTTAAACATTTAAGAAGATTTAACAAAGTAAAACAATCTGTTTCCTCGTTCAACACCACGCCTCAGGCTGAGAAAAACACGCTTTGCAAAAACTCACAAAATCTAAAAAAGTACTGAAAACCTACAGGACACATAATGTAATAATAAAATCCATAATGTGTTCATATATGAGTGTTTAATGTCTCTGAGCAGCTTTAGAGTCAAATATTTATGCCACAGTTGAAGGGTGTCAGAAATAACACCAAATGAAATGTTTGACTTAGTTTGTTATTTCATTTGAACCCAGTGGTTCGTTTCTGAAATGTTGGAGAATGAATCAAGTTCTGTTTGGTGCAGAAAACAATAAAACATAAAACAAATTCTACACTTCCAATAATATTTAAGATGTGTGTTTTTTTCTTGCTGATAATAACACCAGCAGAAGGCTGTGGGCTGGATTAGGATTAAATTACCCAGCTGATGGATCTCCTTCACTAACCAGCTAACTACAAACCTTTCCACTAACCTGTCCTGTGTGACCCTCACCATGTGACCCTCATGTCCATGCTGTCTCTGGAGGAGCAGCAGGAGACAAGACCTCCTGTAACTTCAAATGAACCAAAGCTTCCTCCCAGCTTCTCTTTAAGCTGAATTTAACATCAGTTTATCTTCATGAAACAAAAGAATAAAGTGGAACAGAACTTCTATCTTCTATCTCTCTCTCATTTTAACTTCTCCGTGTCCCTAAATAAAAGAGACAGACGATCAAGCTGCAGCCGCCGTCACTGACCCCGCCCCCTCCCCACGACCGGATCTCCCTACATTACAACAAGCAGTCTGACAGAGCACTTCCAGGAGAAATAATAATGAAATTATGAAAATAACGCGTGTTTGGAGCATCGGTTTGGAGGAGCGTCCTCTGATCGTCTCTCTTGTGTGAGCAGACAGTCTCTCTCTCTCTCCCTCTCTCTCTCGGTCGCTGATCGAGCGAGCGGAGCGCGCCGCACGACAACCCGCTCAATTAACATAATTCACGGCCCAAATCCAACAGAACCGGTCGGGCTGATTCGGTTCCGGTTTGGTCTCGGGTGACAACTCTAGCGCTCAGCCCTGCAGTACCACATTAAGGCGGAGGTAAATGTGGAGGACGCTCACTCTGACAGATTTGGATGGTGCGCTTAAAAAAACAAAACTACATTCCACCATAATCGATTATGGCGTACTCTTCTACGATGCAGAATCGTTTATGTCCGCATCCCGATGCATCGATTATTTGATTATTTTCCTCAGCTCTATCATTTGGGCCATTTTTAAAGCGGTTTTAAAAGTGAACGTTTTTGTCCTCAAATGGCTTGAGTGTATAGTCAATTTTAAATCTGTTGCTATGTAAAAACTATAAATGCAAAAAATTCTAAATTTTAGATATTTCATAACAATTAAGACTGATTTGTACTACACACCCCAGGCAAAAAAATGTCTTTTTTAGAAAAAAACTCAGTTTTAGTGTTTATTTAATAAATTACATCAATCACTTTGAGTATTCAAACTGGCATTTCAAGGGTTAAAAATCTATGCAAAAAAGCAACAAAAAAAATTTAATGTATGCATTTTTTTATAGCCGTCATCGTCGTTTTCCTCTGCTGATCCGAGCCCGGGTCACGGGGACAGCATCCCAACTAGGGAGCTCCAGACCATCCTCTCCCCGGCCACCTCCACCAGCTCCTCCGGCAGGACCCCAAGGCGTTCCCGGACCAGATTGGAGATGTAACCTCTCCAACGTGTCCTGCGTCAACCCGGGGGCCTCGTGCCGGCAGGACATGCCCGAAACACCTCCCCAGGGAGGCATCCAGGAGGCATCCTGACCAGATGCCCAAACCACCTCAACTGACTCCTCTCGATCTGGAGGAGCAGCGGTTCTACTCCGAGTCCCTCCCGAATGTCCGAGCTCCTCACCCTATCTCTAAGGCTGAGCCCGGCCACCCTACGGAGGAAACTCATTTCGGCTGCTTGTATCCGCGATCTCGTTCTTTCGGTCATTACCCAAAGCTCATGACCATAGGTGAGGATTGGGACGTAGATCGACCGGTAAATCGAGAGCCTGGCTTTCTGGCTCAGCTCCCTCTTCACCATGACAGATCGGCTCAGCGTCCGCATCACTGCAGACGCTGAACCAATCCGCCTGTCGATCTCCCGATCCCTCCTACCCTCACTCGTGAACAAGACCCCGAGATACTTAAACCCCTCCACTTATGGTAGGACCTCTCTCCCGACCCGGAGTTGGCAAGCCACCCTTTTCCGGTCGAGAACCATTGTCTCAGATTTGGAGGTGCTGATCCTCATCCCAGCCGCTTCACACTTGGCCGCGAACCTACCCAGCAAGAGCTGAAGATAAGAGCTGGATGAAGCTAGGAGGACCACATCATCCGCAAAAAAACAGAGATGAGATTCTCCTGCCACCAAACTCGACACACTCCACACCACGACTGCGCCTAGAAATTCTGTCCATAAAGGTAATGAACAGAACCGGTGACCAAGTGCAGCCCTGGCGGAGTCCAACCCTCACCGGGAGCAGGTCCGACTTACTACCGGCTATGCGGACCAAACTCACGCTCCTCTGGTAAAGGGACTGAATGGCCCTTAACAGAAAGCCACCCACCCACCCCATACTCCTGGAGCGTCTCCCACAGGGTGCCCCTGGGGACACGGTCATAAGCCTTCTCCAAATCCACAAAACACATGTGGATTGGTTGGGAAAACTCTCATGCCCCCTCCATCACCCTTACAAGGGTATAGAGCTGGTCCACAGTTCCACGGCCAGGACGAAAACCACATTGCTCCTCCTCAATCTGAGATTCAACTATCGATCGAACCCTCCTCTCCAGTACCTTGGAGTACACCTATCCAGGGAGGCTGAGGAGTGTGATCCCCCTATAGTTGGAACACACCCTCAGGTCACCCTTCTTAAAGATGGGGACCACCACCCTGGTCTGCCACTCCACAGGAACTGCCACCGATGACCACGCAATGTTGCAGAGACGTGACAACCACGACAGCCCTACAACTAGGGCTGGGCAAAACGATTATTTTTGTAATCGATTAATCTAGCGATTATTTTTTCGATGCATCAATTAATCTAACGATTAATTTGTTAATTTGATTAGATTTTGATTAGATTAAATTATTGATTATTTCCCAATTATTTGACTTTTATAGCAGTTTGATTATTACTAATTTATGTATCTCAATGAAATAAATGCAAATGTCTTCATTTGAACACATTTTAATTTAAAAAAATTCAAAAATGAAGTTGTAATAGTATAGCCTAGTGAACTAGACCAAATTCTTGCTTTGCAAAGAATGGTCTAGGCATGCTCCATTGGAACCTCAGCAGCTCCTACCAGGACTCTGGCTAGCCAATCACAGCTCTCTAGAGGGGTTTCAAACACATAAAGAGCTGTGATTGGTCCATAATGGTGGGCCAATCATAGTGCTCTATCTGCTTAGTGAACAAATCACAGAGCGTTATCCGCTTTGTGGGCCAATCAGGGCACTCTATGTGCCTGGTGGGTGGGATGATGCAACAGAGTGAAACAAGAGGATGTCACATTCATTGTCCAGTGGAATGCGGAGATCATTTGAAAGACAACGGTAGAACCCGCCCCACAACCGAGAGCCGTCAATGGAGCGTGGCCAGACTAAATAATACATTCATTTAGTCTGGCTTGCCAGGCTAGTAATAGTAGTACAATCTTATGTTAGAGATAACATTTAACAAAATTAAATGTTGTGCAAACTATTCATATAAATCAAGGAAAATTTATAACAAATAATATATATAAATAGCAGCAATGGCGTCTTTTAACAAACAAAATCTAACATTCACTTTGCTTTCTGCAAAAAAGTGTTGTTTGTTTTCAAAATAAAATCAATTTTGCCTTTTCTTTTGTTCATCACATGAAGTAGTTATGCATTGTTGTTTTAATTTAAAAAATCCAAAATAAAGTAGTAGTACAATCTTATTTTAGAAGTAGCATTTAACAAGAAATTAAATGTTGTGCAAAACAACAAAAAATAATTAAAATATAAACAGCAGCAATGGTGTCTTTGAACAAAAAAGAAATTCACTTTGCTCTCTGCAAAAAAGTGCTCTTTAAAAAATCTCTCTCTCTCTCTCTCTCTCTCTCTCTCTCTCTCTCTCTCTCTCTCTCTCTCTCTCTCTCTCTCTCTCTCTCTCTCTCTCTCTCTCTCTCTCTCTCTCTCTCTCTCTCTCTCTCTCTCTCTCTCTCTCTCTCTCTCTCTCTCTCTCTCTCTCTCTCTCTCTCTCTCTCTCTCTCTCTCTCTCTGTGTGCGTGCGTGCGTGCGTGCGTGCGTGCGTGCGTGCGTGCGTGCGTGCGTCCGTCCGTCCGTCCGTCCGTCCGTCCGTCCGTCCGTCCGTCCGTCCGTCCGTCCGATCATATTCATCACATGAAGCAGTTATGCATTGGTGTGAAGGAATGTTAGCATGCCTACATGCTCAGCAGTCAGGCTTGTCCTTTTTTTGGTGACGATGTTTCCAGCAACAGAAAAAAGCCTTTCAGAGGGTGTTGATGTGGCAGGTACAGCCAGATATGATTTGGCTAAAGTAGCCAGTGTGGGGAATCTTGTTGCATTATTCTTCCACCATGTAAGGGGGTCATTATCCCTTGGAATAGGTGCTTCCCCAAAGTACAACAGTACTTCTTTCCTCACTGTCTCATTTTCTCCGTCCCCACCCTGGTCAATGTTTTCATTACAATCTTCCTCCTCAGAATCTGTACCCAACAAAGTGTACAACACAGACCTCTTCGTTGTTGGGGGACTTGCTGAGGCTTCCTGCCCCACAGTTGCCTGCTGAACCTGTGATCTCTGCTCCCTTTTGAGGTCAAGTGCATCCTTCTGTACTCACTTGCAGTTTCAGAGCATCCTCTGGAGAAAGGAATTTCAGTTTACGAAAACGTGGATCGAGGGCAGCAGCAATGAGTGACACATTTTTCCCATCTTCTTGAAATGCAGATACCTCTGGCTGCCACCTTGACATGATTTCCTCTTCTGCACTGTTCTGGAAAATGTTCACTGCAGCAGAATCAAAGGATTTGTTTTGAGTGGATTTCAGAAGACCCTTCAGCAGTGGGGGGAGAACAGAGGCTGTGACATAAGATTGTCCACTAAGAACATTAGTGGCTTGCTCATAAGGCTTGAGCACCTCCTTCAAATCACCCAGAAGAATCCACTGATCATTTTTCAGATCCACGTACTGTTTCCCACGCTGTGTGACTTCTGGATCTGAAAGCGTCGCAACTACTGGCCATCTCTGTTCCAACAGACGTTCAATCATGTAGTATGTTCCACCTGACAGCTACATCCTGGATTAGTTTATGCTCAGCTGTACCCATCTGTTTTTGCTTCTCCTTAAGCTTGATGTTAGCTGGCTCACTTTTCCTGATGTGCTTTACGAGGCCCCGTGCAGCTGATAGTGCCTTATTAATCTTGAGGTCTTTCAGTGCATGGTTTACAACCAGTTGCAATGTATGCCCAGCACACCGATAGGATACCACTCCAAACTTCTCTTCCACGATGTGGAGAGCTGCAACCATGTTACTTGCATTATCATGCACAATGGCAAGGAAATTATGCAAGGAAATGTGGAATTTTTCTGCCACCTTCTCCACCCAGGAGGCAAGGTTTTCTGCAGTGTGGCGCTCTTCAACTGGGAGTGCTCGTTAAATTGAAGGAGAGAAGATCCCAATTGTCATTAATGAAATGACAAGTTACTCCTAAGTAGGACTCTGTGACTAGACTTGTCCAAGCATCAGTGGTAAAGGAGATTTTGGATGAGGCTTTTTTTAGTTCGTTCCTTAGTTTCTCAACTGAAGTTTGATACTTTCTCTCCATCATGCTTGTAAAATGTCGCCTAGAAGGCAGAGTGTAACCTGGTTGAAAAGTGGTCAGCAAGTGCCCTCATGTCTTTCAGAATCATAGACAGGACGCTCTCAGTAAGTACAGCCACCTCCTGGGGGGTGCAGGGTGTTCTTTTCTGACAGTAGTCCTCCAGACTTTTCTGTTTGTTCCTGAAAACATAAATCACACGGACAACACACAAATAAATTAAAATAATTACAGAAATATTTATGTAGAAAGCATATTATCAAAATAGTAATTTGAAGATCTGTATTTCAGTGTTTTCTCAAAATATTTAATCTATAAGATTTGTTAAAAAAAAGAGGTTAACACAAAATGCTGCACATTTTTGTAGTCATTAGATGGTGCAACTTAGATCTATAAGATCAACAAGCTGGAGGAGCATGATGTATGAAAAATAACATTCAAACAGGATGAGGCATTAAACTTGACAATCAAGAGTCCGTTGTCATTTCGCTTTTGAAAGCACTTCAACAATATTGTAATAATGTCCACGACGGCTACATTTAGCAGGTGGTACATTGTTAACAATTTTATTGCGGCCAATTAGCGCTCTCCCACATTTTCAGCTCTCGCCGATTCTCATAATCAGAACGTGAGCATTCCGATTCATTTGGCCATCATGAGCCACAAATAAAAACCAACAAAACAGATAACAGCTGCTGCTATATGTTACTACTAAGCAGCTTAAATGAGGGTTAGTGAGTTCCAGGGGTTGAGTGTTTATCTTTGTGTGCGAGTGGGTCTGCTTGTGTGTGTGTTAAGCTTGGTTTATGCTTGACACATTCACTTTCCGCTTGGTGATGCGGCTCGCAGATGGAACACGCTTCACAACTGGCAGCGTTTATGGTTCGTGCGTCTTGTCTCTGTGGTGAGCCAATATTCTCCCAAACTGAACGGGGCAGCATGGAGCTCTACAGCATGCATCCAACACTACGCCATAGTAGAAGTAGAAATTACTGTTTACAACATGGCTTTCCAGCATTTTTTAACAGCGTCCTCGTCTTTTCCGACAGTGCGAGCTATTTCTGTCCAAGAATTATTAACAACATGTTGATCACGGTGATCTCTGAGAGCTGAATCATACAAATGTCTGTATTTACGAACCTCTGCCATACTAGTTCTTGCCGGTCCGCCATTTTTTCCCAAGTCCGACCGTCGGCGTGGTTAGAAATTTTCCTAGGTGCGCGTTGCGTAAATTTTGGGCCGTGCTGAGGCGCGGTGGAGGGGCGTGGTTGTTAAAATGACACCATTTCGCTGCGCGGACCTCGCAGACGCATCAAGCATAAACCAACCTTTAGTGCATGGCTACGTGGGGGTGTTTGGATTTATAAAACAGCGTTAGTAAAAAAAAAAAGTTGCAAACTTACGGTGTTTTTTTGTTTGCAGAAGCTGCTCCTGGATGCCTTCGTTTGAGGTGCTGGTGCATAGCCGTCGTGCTTTTATGATAGGCCATTCCCACTTTACACAGCCGGCAAACGATTGAAACGCTTCCTTTTCTGTTAAAATAGTCCCATACTTTTGAACTGCGAGTTCGGGTTGAGTGATTTAAGTCGACTGCCCCACTCATGTTGCTACTACTTGCTGCTGCAATGTTTGTTTTTGAACGTGATGACGCATTGACGCAAATTATTTGCGTCAACGGTTTTTACGTGTCGACGTAATCGATTACGTCGACGCGTCGTCCCAGCCCTACCTACAACATCCATAGCCTTGAGATACCCAGGATGAATCTCATCCGCCCCCGGGGCTCCGCCACTGTTTAGTTGTTTGACTACCTCAGGAACTTCTGCCCCCGAGATTGGACAGTCCATCCCCAGGTCTCCCGACTCTGGTTCCTTCTTGGAATGTGCGTAGGTGGGATTGAGGAGCTAAAGTATTCCTTCCAATGTCCGACTATAGCCCCAGTTGACGTCAGCAGCTCCCCATCCCCACTGTAAACAGTGTGTGCGAGTTGCTGCCTTCCTCTCCTGAGGCGCCAGACAGTTTGCCAGAACCTCTTTGGTGCCGATCGATAGTGTTTCTCCATGGCCTCACCAAACTCCTCCCACGCCCGAGATTTTGCCTCGGCAACTGCCACTGCTGCACCCCGCTTGGCTATCCGGTACCTGTCTGCTGCCTCCGGAGACCCACTGACCAGCCACGCACTGTAGGCCTCCTTCTTCAGCCTTACGGTTCCCCGAACCTCTGGTGTCCACCAGCGGGTACGGGGGTTGTCACCACGACTGGCACCGGCCACCTTGTGACCACAGCTAGCAACAGCCGCCTTAACAATTGCAGAGTGGAACAAGGCCCATTCGGAGTCAATGTCCCCCACTGGTCTCGGGACGCGGTCAAAGCTCTGCCAGAGGTGGGAGTTGAAAACAGGTTCTTCTGCCAGGCATTCCCAGCAGACCCTCAAATGCGTTTGGGTCTGCCAGGTCTACGCGGCATCTCCCCCTGCCATCTGATCCAACTCACCACCAGGTGGTGATCAGTTGACAGCTCCGCTCCTCTCTTCACTCGGGTGTCCAAAACATACAGCCGCAGGTCAGATGATACGACTACAAAGTCTATCATCGACCTGCAACCAAGGATGCCCTGGTACCAAGTGTACCGATGGGCATCCTTATGTTCAAACATGGTGTTCATTATGGCCAAACTGCGGCTTGCACAGAAGTCCAATAACAAAACACCACTCGAGTTAAGATCAGGCAGGCCGTTCCTCCCAATCACACCCCTCCAGGTCATGCTGTCATTGCCCACATGAGCATTGAAGTCCCCCAGCAGGACAATGGAGTCCCCTGATGGAGCACTATCTAGCACTCATCCCGGGGACTCCAAAAAGGGTCGGTACTCTGAACTGATATTTGGCCCATAAGCACAAACGACAGTAAGGACCCGTTCCCCAACCCGAAGGCGCAGGGAAGCTACCCTCTCGTCCCCCGGGTAAACACCAACACACAGGCAGAGTGTCTTGGGGCTAACAAAAAGTCAACCCCAGCCCTCCGCCTCTCACCCGGAGCAACTCCAGCAAAGGAGAGTATCCAACCCCTCTCGAGGACTTGGGTTCCAGAGCCAATGCTATGTGTCGAGGTGAGTCCGACTATATCTAGCCGATACAGCTCAACCTCTGCCACAAGCTCCTGCTCCTTCCCCGCCAGCGAGGTGATGTTCCATGTCCCAAAAACCAGTTTCCTTGTCCGGGGATCGGACCGCCAAGGCACCCGCCTCGGTCTGCCACCCAATCCACACTGCACCGGACCCTTCATGTTCCTCCTGCGGGTGGTGGGTCCACAGTTGGATGAGCCCATGTATCCGGTTCGGGCTGGGCCCGGCCGGGCCCCATGGGCAAAAGCCCGGCCACCAGGCGCTCGCTCACGGGCCCCAACCCCAGGCCTGGCTCCAGGGTGGGACCCCGGTAACCTTCCGGGCCGGGTACTCCGACTCTTTGATTTTAAATCCATGAAAGATCCTCTGAACCGTTCTTTGTCTCACCCTTCACCTAAGACCAATTTGTCATGGGAGACCCTACCAGGGGCACAAAGTGCCCCAGAAAACATAGCTCCTAGGATCATTAGAGCACTCAAACTCCTCCACCACAATAAGGTGACGGTTCAAGGAGGAACATTTTTATAGCCACTTTTACAAGAGGATGTTTTTATCCTCTAGTGACTCTTTGGTATGAAAATTAAAGTGAAGCCTGAGGGTTAATTAACAATTAATTAATCACAATTATGACAGAAATACGGTATTATAACAACAACATTTTAAACTGAACTTGATTTCTGAATATCATATCTGCTGGTCTCAACCCCAACTTTGCGAGCCACTGATCTAGAGATGCAATTTATTAGAAATACTACCCAAACCATCCATGTCTTTTTGTTTATTGTTTGAATGCAGTTCTTCTTATTATTATTCTACTTCCGTACACTTTTTGAACTTTTTCAACTCCTTCAAATTTATAACTATTTCAACAATTTTATAAATTTTATCAAAACGTTCAGCTTGTTAAGCTCTTTCCGGCCATTACTTTTGGCATTGATATCTTGAAAAATTTTTGAGTTATTAAGCTTTTTCTGCTAAATATTTCCCATTGACATGAATGGGATTGGTCAATTTTTAGCAAATTCCTATCACTTTTTTGACCTAAAACTCTGTTGGGTTCCTTTACTTCATTCAAAGTTTAACAAACTCACAAGACTTTCCTGTTTAACATATTAAAGAGGCTTTTTGATATATTTTACGTTTTTTCTAAAATCGCAGGTAGAAGTTGAGGTACGACTTGAAATTTTCAGAAAAATCCACAAAAGTTGTAATGGGGAAAGATAGGAGCAGTGACCCTCCCTTGCTCAATTTCTGGCGTTGTCCCGAGAGAACCGTAGGTCCGATTGAAATGAGACACACACTGGCTTACAGCTAACAAATATACCTTCGTTTTGAGCTATAATTCATGACTGTACTCCAAACACTGTGGTCGTACAGTTCATTTGTTTGAGAAAATTCAAATAAAAAAAAAGTTTCCCACCACTCTAAACAGAAAATGCCGCACTCTAACTTTTGAACTTCACATCATCTGTGAACAACTCTTTACTACCCCCAGGCCGTTTGGACTACCAAAACAAATTATAACTCAAAAAGTAGGAATTTTTGTCAGCTTTTCAGAATGGGTTTCATTTTATCTGTGTTACCGTTCTTTTGCTACAAGCCTCCGAAAGAGGAGAGACCCAGATTTTCCCTCATTGAAACCCATGTTAAAGGAACAGAGATTTTCTCCTCTGATCGGCTTCAGACAGCTAAAAGTTTCTCATCATAGCTTCTAGACAATTCATGGTAGGCAAATAAAAATACATACAGATGACCATCAAAGCCTTCTGCCGCTCACGCGATTTGAATTTTTCTAATCGATGCAGTACTTTTCGAATGGTGATGAGAAGTTTGACAGGTCCAATTTCACTTCTGAAGGACAGATTTAAAGGCTTCTCTCATTAACAGGAGTACAGCTGCAGGCCTCCAACAGCCAGGGGAAAAGGCGGGAAAACAGTGCTGCTCTCTGATTGGTTGAGAATGTTCAACCATTTTCTGTCCAAGCAGGATCAAGCACCCACACATATGACACATCAAATCGACCAGCTTGGTCTCAGGAATCTTGTATTCAATTTTAAATGTGTTATCTGTTACCATGGTAACACAAGTGCATAAGTATATCCCCAAACAAGTCTTATTGAAATAAATGAGAATAAAGGAAAGAAATAAAGGAGAGTGAGATGGCGCTCACGCGGGCGCACGCTGCGAGCTGCTCGTCCTCTTTATGCAGTGGTACCTTGCTTTTTACTGGCTTTTATTGGCGTTTTATTGGATTTTATGCATTTTTGTTGTCTCTGATGACTTTTTTGAATGGTGTGGATTCCCTGGTGACATACGATCGAGCTGCGCTGCTGAGGCTTCGTCCTCCCGTTGATGTAGCGGGTTGCGCAAGCTGGGAACCTCATGAATGGCGCTGCTGGTTGGACTGCCCGTGTGCTCTCTCCCCCCAAGCCGTGATGTGTCAGCCCTCTGTCCGCCCCAGCTCGAGAAGGAAGCATCGGAGAAGACGGGGAAAGAGAGGTAGCCGGCGCGTGAGATGTCGGACTGGATCCCTGAAGAAGCGGCTGGTCCGATTCGGCACAGCTTCTGACCCGGTGGTTCCAAGATGTCACATGGATTACTCTGCGCCCTGCCTAGGGAACTTGGCCGGCTCTTGAGAGTGAACTGGCACCGCGCCACGGCCAATCGGCTCGAAGACCTCGCCAGACTGGGGTTTGCTGGGAGAATCTGCGCTCGGTTACAGGCACAGAGTTAGAGGGGACTGGGCCCGTGCGCGATGTCGGTGCCGCAGCCCCGCTGCAGACCCGGTTTGGTCTAGTCCATGGTTTCTCAACCTTTTTCAGCTAAACGCCCCCCCAAGTCATGCTGAAATCCCTTACTGCCCACCAATGTCCCATGCAGAGAAATGGAAAGTTTTTTTAAATAAAAATCATAATAAAAAAATAAATAAATAAACAATTCAGCCTTGAGTTTGAAACTGTTTCATACAAATATGTCATAAAAAAGTATCATAAAAAGTGTTTTTAGCTATTAGCAACAAGATATTGTAGGAAGCTAATAATCCTCGGTCCAGTAAATTTGAGCTTCGAGCAAACATACTGCTAATGCTACCTCTTTTAGAGTGTCTCTCTTTAATTACCTGAAAATAGTTCAGTTCCTTTAAAGCTTTGTCTGGATGCATTTTGGACTCCTTAAGCCGGGAGGATTTCATCGTTTCATTTCAAAAAACTTTTCACAAAGCAGGCACATGGGGAGTTGTAGATTCGTGGGTGAAGGAATACGTCCATACCGAAGGTAGTGCACATTGTACTGTCGACACTTATTTTTATTCTGAGCCATTGTCTGTTATGAATGTTCTGTACTGCTAGCGCCCACCATTAGCATCTCAGTGCCCCCTTCAGTGGCAAAAAACTTTCACCGCCCCCTTATGTAGTCTGAACGCCCACTGGGGGGCGCTACAGCCCCCGTTGAGAAACCCTGGTCTAGTCAATGCCAGGTCTGTGCTGAACAAAACTTTTATTCTTTGTGACTTTTTTATTCAGCATGACTTGGGTTTTCTCTGCATCTGTGAGTCAAGGATCGCGTTTGGTGACTCAAGCGCCCTGCTGGAGCTGGTACCACCTGGCTGCTCCTGTTTTAATATCCCCAGATCACGGGGCAGAGGTGGAGGGCTGGTTGCCGTTTTTAAATCCAGCTTTCCTTGTAAACAACTTACACCCACCATGTCATTTTCTTCCTTTGAACTGTGCTTATTTGAACTGTGCATCTCCCCCCCGCCTGCTCGTTGTGCTGATTTATCGCCCTCCAAAGACTGACTCTAACTTCCTTAATGATTTCTGTGATCTTGTGGCAGACTGCATCCTAAAATATGACTATGTCCTATTTTTGGCTGATTTTAACATCCATATCTGCTGTCCTGACAATGTGCTTGCTAAAGGCTTTTTGAATTTGCTAGATTCATTCAATTTGACTCAATGGGTATCGTCCCCAACTCATGCCAGGGGTCACACCCTGGACCTGGTTCTCTCTTTTGGTCTCCCTGTCATGAACCTTGCGACTTTGCCTCCTGTGTTCTCTGACCACACTCCAATACTATGTGATGTTACGTTGCCATGTCCTGTCCCTGTGTGTGAAGCTCCAGCTACTAGGTTCAGAGCCCTGGATGCAGAAACTATTTCAAAGTTTGTGGACTGTATGTCGGTAAGGTTAGAGACCTTTAACCCAGACCCATCTAACATTGATCACTATTCACAACACTTTGATGTACTTTGTAATCAGGTCCTGGACGTGGTTGCCCCTCTCAAGCTTTGCAAGTCTAGGCCTAGGAGGGAGCCTTGGCTCTCTGATGTCACACAGGCTTGTAGGCGGGCATGTATAGCCTCTGAGAGAAAGTGGAAAAAGGATGGCCTACAGGTCTCGCGTGAGTTGTTCAGAGCATCTCTGGTTGCTTATCAGGATGCTGTGAGGGCTGCAAGAACGGCATATTTTGCAGACATCATCGAAAAAAACTCCAAGAATCCCAGGATTCTCTACAAAACACTTAATTCTGTTCTGGTGTATCAAGAGCCCAGCTTCATGTCTCCTACAGCTGCTGGAAACTCAGAAGATTTTCACGGTGTAGCCCCCTGGGTTACACAGTTTACCTAAAACCCTTCAATGGAGTAAACCAGGTTTGACATTACTTTGTATCCACATGAACAGTGAGGTGCATGTATAATGTTAACTGTAACGTTGCCACTTAAGTTATGCAGTTTACATTGAGTATTTTTCAGTTGAGAACAGGCCTCAGATGAGAAATGTTTGTTTCCATTTATGTGTGTATTATTGTTTTGTTGATTGTTTAGTCTAAGGATGTTGGACTGAATTTAAAAAAAATGAAAGCTGTGTAGGAGCAATAGCAAGTTATGAACACTAGGGGGAGCTTTGGGGAAAGTTCGAGAAGAGGGAGAGAGCGGGAAGGAGAGAGAGAGACGGCGGGGGGTTGAGACGTTGGGACGGAGAAGCGGGTGAGAGGAGAGCGGAAGACAGCAGTGGAAGAAGCCCGAAGAGACCACCGAAACTTCAGAGCCGTAGCTGTGAACTACTTTTGAGTTCAGTAACAGAAACTACATCGGACCTAAAGACTGAAGAACGGTTAAAAAAAAACCTGGCCGGCTTGGAGGAGTGGGGACGTTGCAGTTGAGGAGCCATTAAATGATTTCAACGGTGCTGGCGGCTTTAACGAGCCATAAAGCTTCTACCTGGGATAAGAAGGGACAGAGACAGGGAGCTGGTTGGAGCAGGAGACGCAAGGAGAGTCGGAGGAGTGGTGTGGGGAAGTTCGCTGAGGACGTCTGGATTCGGGTTTCGGACGGAGGATACAGACACCCGTCGGATCGCTGAGGACATCGGGTTTCGGACGGAGGAAACAGACACCCGTCGGATCGCTGAGGACATCGGGTTTCGTGTCTGTGTTCAGGATGCCTGCTCTGCGAATCTGTCAGGGCATCTGAAGGAAAGGTTTCGCATGACACAAAATCACCGCACAGGCCTGCAACGGAAAAAAAACGCTACGGTACCGAACTTGGTGTGTGTGTGTGTGTGTGTGTGTGTGTGTGTGTGGGTGTGAGTGAGTGTGGGCCCACGGGTGGATTTAGATTGAACTTGGTATTGTTTTTTATTTATATTTTTTTGAGAAATGTATGGAGGTCGGTTAATGACCCATATTAGATATGTTCACTGAAAAAACTAACTGATTTGGTTATTTGATTCAAAGACATTTACAATTTTGGTAATTTGATTGCTTTCATGTTAACTGAACAGTTCCTTCATTCTAAGTGAGTTCTTTATTAAAGATTTTTTTTTTCATTTAGAAAGTTGTCTGGGCTTATTCTGGGTTAAGTGATAATGCTAATGTAAGGGTTTGAGAGCAGAAGGAAAAGATTACTTTACCTTAGGTGAACGGCTAGGTTTCTACCAGAAATCAACGAACCCAAGAAGACACCCCACCTGTTTTAGATTCTAGTGCAGTTACTAGACTGGGTAAGGGGGTGCTACATAAAAAATGGAGGCACCGCTGGGATAAAATTATTATTATATATATATTTTTTGCATAAAATAGCCTTATGCCCAGACGATCAGTACCTAGTGCCACTTTGGGTGACTGTTACAGAAGTTACTGAAGTTTAATTAGTTTTGTTCCTGAACATTACGGAAGACACTTTTGTGGTTTATTGTTTGTTATTCTTGTGAAATGACAATATGAGTCAGTTACTTAACTGGTGTAAAGGAGAGGGTATTAACCCCTCACATGCTGTTTTGCTTAAGGGTGTCCCTGAAGACACAGAAGTTAGTGTAATAGAGGGCACCGTGCAGACCATTAAAGCTCTTGGACGTGTTAGAGTCAGAGGAAGAACATATGATCCTGTGTCTCAAAGTTTAACGGTTCTTTGTGAGTGCAGGGAAGCCGCAAAGACTGAAGCCATTCCTGCTGATGTTATGCCTGAAGGCAGTGATTCCCCTTGGCGAATCATTAGTCCAGTTGAAGTTGAAAAAGAGAGCCTTCAGCACGGAGAAGCTCCTTCACAAACACCAGACCCAGACACGAGCCAAAATTCGTTTTTCCAATCATCCAGTCCAGAGGCCATAATTAGAGCAGTAGGTGACATCTTACAGCTCACCTCTAAACCAACTAGTGACAGTAGCAGTTACAGACGACTCCGAACATTTTCGGGGGTGCTTCCCACACCGCTGGGAGAGGAACCTTTGGATAACTGGCTAGAGCAAGCAAGACTAATGATTGAAGAGTCAGACAAACCCGACAAAGAAAAGAAAATGAGAATAATGGAGAGTGTAAAAGGTCCTGCCATGGAGATTCTTCAGGCGGTGAGATTTAATAATCCAGACACAACTCCCACAGAATACCTAGATGTTATTGAAAACACGTTTGGCACAACAGAGACGGGAGAAGAGCTATACTTCGCTTTCAGAATGATGTGCCAGCATCCAACTGAGAAGCTATCAGTTTCTGAGAAGAATGGAAAGAATATTAAATAAAGTAGTTCAAAAAGGGGGTTTACCACTTGCCTCCGAAGACAAGGCACGCATTGACCAACTCATTAAAGGTGCCATCAGATCTGACATGATGATTTTAAGCTTGAGACTAAGAGAGAGAAAAATTGCCCCGCCAACATTCCTGCAGCTCTTGAATGAGATACGAGTGGAGGAGGAGCATGAGGCCTCCAGACGTAGGCTGAATCCCCCTAAATCTGTGCACGTCAAACATACTGCTGCAGCTACAGAGATTGAGGCAACAGATCTTGGGGTGGAGGTTGAACGGCTGAGATCACAAGTGATTGAGCTCCAAGCTTTAGCCCAGTCCCAGCGTGCTTCTCCTTCTGCACCTCCACCTGCAATTCAAGCAGAGACAGTTAACTCTGAAGAGGACGGGAGCCTACAAGCTTTTAAAAGAGAGGTTGTAAAACTTAGAAAACAAGTCTCAGCAATGTCAGTCAAGTCTACTGCAGCACCCCAAGAGCTTTTACCTCTCAAAGATACCTCTCCAACTCCTGGGGCGCCGAGGGCATCCATGCCCCGAGACCCCAAAGACATTTTTTGCTACCGTTGTGGGGAGGTTGGGCACATTTCCACTAAATGTACCTCACCCGAAAATTATCCGAAAGTTATTCAGAAGTTGATTCAGGCCCAGAGGAGGGGTAGAGCAGGCCCAGGATGCACAGATGGAAAAAATGTTAACGCCAATGTGAAAAGGAGTGCTGTGAAGCTACATGCCGATAATCTGCCTAAAGGTTTGGTAGGACCGCCCTCGACTGCTCATGTCAAAGTAGAGGGAAAACGCTGCACGGCTCTTCTAGACAGTGTCTCTCAGGTGACGATTGTTTTTGACAGCTGGTACACAGAACATTTATCACATGTTCCTTTAAATCCAGTGTCAGGATTAGCTATCTGGGGTCTAAGTGAGTCTGAAAGCAGTTACCCATATAAAGGTTATATTGAAGTAGACTTAGAGTTCTCAGAGGAGACACAAAATAAGGTGAAATCTGTTCCGGTTCTTGCCTTAGTATGCCCTGATCCTCGTTGCTCAGACACAATGCCAATCCTCATTGGTACTAATGTTAACAAAGTCTGGTCCCTCCCTTTGAACCGAAAGGCAGCCACCTCCGACAATGTCTATGCTGCACGAGTGGGTGTGACAGATCAGGAACTTAATGTAGATCCCAAGCCTAAAAACTCAGTTCACAGCAGCAGTGCAGTGGCTGATGTTAAATGGACAGGGCCTGGGCCCCTGATTATTCCCGCTGGCGGTGAGCATATAGCGGTTTGCAAAGTCTTAGAACAAAAGAGACTAGGAGACAGCATTCTCATCTCCGAGCGTGCGGCCTCATATGCTCTTCCACCAAGTTTGTTTGTGCAGCCAACAGTGTTATTCTCCAATATGTTGGACAGAGAGAGATTTCTGGTTTTATTGCGAAATGAGTCACTAAAAGACACTGCCATTCCCATCGGCACAGTAGTAGCACATCTTCATGTAGCTGACACAGTGACTGAGATCCCAAATATAAAGACACACAGTCACAAAAAACTTGATCCATCCCTATTTGATTTTGGAGACTCTCCAATCCCTTTTGAGTGGAAGCAGAGACTGAAAGAAAAACTGTTGGAGCGATCCCATGTGTTTTCAACAGTGGAGTGGGACGTGGGGTTAGCCTATGGAGTGGAACACCACATTCGACTCACCAACGACACCCCATTCAGAGAGCGGTCAAGGCGCATAGCACCAGCAGATGTTGAGGACCTTCATCGTCATCTTCAGGGACTCCTTGCTGCAGGGATAATCAAAGAATCCAGAAGTCCTTATGCGTCACCCATTGTCTTGGCACGAAAGAAAAGTGGACAGCTACGAATGTGCATTGACTACCGGACACTCAACCGCAGAACTATTCCAGATCAGTATACAGTTCCCCGCATTGATGATGCTCTGGACTGTTTGTCTGGAAGCAAGTGGTTCTCGGTTTTAGATTTAAGAAGTGGATATTACCAGATCCCAATGGCAGAGGAGGATAAAGAGAAAACCGCATTCATATGTCCATTGGGGTTTTTTCAGTTTGAGAGGATGCCTCAGGGGATCACTGGTGCTCCTTCAACATTCCAACGCCTCATGGAAAGGGCAGTTGGGGATATGAATATGCTAGAAGTGATTGTATATTTGGATGACCTGATTGTTTTTGGGAGCACCTTAGAGGAGCATGAAAAGCGACTTCTCAAAGTCATTGACCGATTAGGAGAAACAGGACTAAAACTGTCACTTGATAAATGCCAGTTTTGCAGACCCCAGGTGAAATATGTTGGACATGTGATTTCTGAAGAAGGCATTGCTACCGATCCAAGCAAAGTGAAGGCAGTCGCTAACTGGAAACAACCCACTGATCTCCGATCACTGCAGTCCTTTTTAGGATTTTGTGGGTATTATCGACGCTTCATAAAAAACTATTCAATCATTGTTAGACCACTTACAGAGCTGTGTAAAGGATATCCGCCAACCCAAAAGAAATGTAAGGCAGGAAAGACTTCATCAAAACCCTACTACAAAGTAACTGAAACGTTTGGAGATAGGTGGGACCAGAGTTGCACTGAGGCTTTCCGTCAGATCCTTAAATGCCTCACCAATGCCCCTGTTTTGGCTTTTGCCGACCCTTCAAAACCCTACGTGTTACATGTTGATGCAAGTTTGCATGGCTTGGGGGCGGTACTCAACCAGGAGCATCCTGAGGGATTAAGACCAGTCGCTTTTGGCAGTGGAAAGCTCAGTGCGTCTGAGAAGAACTATCCAGTACACCAGTTAGAGTTCCTGGCACTCAAGTGGGCCGTCGTGGATAAATTCCACGACTATCTGTATGGAGCCGAATTTGTTGTGAGAACAGACAACAACCCTTTAACATACATCCTTACTACCGCTAAACTGAATGCCACAGGTCACCGCTGGCTGGCAGCCCTTTCCACTTATAACTTTACCTTGCAGTATCGACCAGGCTCTAGCAACATTGATGCTGATGCATTGTCACGCCACCCTATTTCTGATGATGAAACTGAGTTTAGGAGTCTTCCCCCTGACAGTGTTAAAGCCCTCTGTAAGCAAGTAGCCAGAGATGAGTCTACTGAGTCCCTTAGCTATGCAGAAGCTCTGGGGGTTTCCCCCACTGGCATACCAGAATGCTATGCTTTTCCAACCCGTCTAGATCTGGGCTGCTTGATTCAACTGAGCAGATCAGATCTCCGCAAAGCTCAAGACCAAGATCCCATGATTGCACCTGTTAAGAAGGCATTGAGTGGTGAAATTGTATTTTCACCTGAGAAGTGTGCTGACAGGGGGTCACTTCTCCTGCATAGAGAGGCAAATAAGCTAGTCATGAGGGAGGGATTGCGCTATAGACAGGTTGAAAAACCAGCGGGGACAGAAGTGTTTCAGTTTGTTCTGCCAAGAGAACATGTTCCCATGGTGCTTAAATCTCTCCATGATGAATCAGGCCACCTTGGAGTGGAAAAGACTGTTGAGCTGATTCGCAATCGATTTTACTGGCCTAAGATGGGGTCAGAGGTCGAACAGTATGTGAAAACTTGTGGCCGATGTATCACACGTAAAGCACTGCCCCAGCGAGCAGCTCCGTTACATCAGATTACCAGCAGCGGGCCATTAGATTTAGTGTGTATTGACTTTTTGTCTTTAGAACCTGATTCTCAAGGGTATGCAAATATCCTTGTAGTGACTGATCATTTTACAAGGTATGCCCAGGCATTTCCTGCCAAAGACCAACAGGCAACCACCGTTGTCAAGATTCTATGTGAGCGTTTCTTCATTCATTATGGTCTTCCCGCACGGATACATTCCGATCAAGGACGTGATTTTGAAAGCAAGCTCATCCATGATCTTCTGAGGATGTTGGGGATCCGAAAGTCGAGAACATCCCCTTATCATCCTCAGGGAGATCCTCAGCCTGAAAGATTTAACCGAACATTGTTGTCCATGCTGGGGACTCTTGACCCAAAACAGAAACAGCAATGGAGTCAAAACATCAGTCAGTTGGTGCATGCCTATAATTGCACCCAAAACGATGCGACTGGATACTCACCTTACCTCCTGATGTTCGGGAGGGAGGCCCGCCTGCCGGTGGACATTTGTTTTGGAATATCAGAGGAAAGCGGGAAAGCAGTAAGTTACCCCCAGTATGTCTCAAAGCTAAGGAGGAATCTGGAACAAGCTTATCGTCTAGCTAAAGACGCAGCTGACAAGAATCATCAAAGAAACAAAAAGGCACATGACAAACATGTGACAGAGCAAGTCTTAGAAGCTGGAGATCGGGTGCTTCTAAGGAACTTTGGGGTCACTGGTAGACACAAGTTGAGAGAGAGGTGGAGGACAGTGCCATACGTTGTAATGGACAAGATGCCCAACTTGCCTGTTTACCGGGTAAAACCTGAAAGGGGGCCTGGAGGAGAAAAAACAGTACATCGAAATCATTTGTTGCCCATTGGCCATCTTGTCAGGTTTACAGCTGGGGATGTTGAGCTCGAACAGGTGCAGAGACCTGTCACCAGGAGTAGACGACAGCAGTTGGAGCCTGTCAAACCTTCTTGTTATGCAGATATTGTTGTGTCATCTGATTCAGAGTTTGAGGTGGTACCCATGCCAGCTTCACGACAAGTGAATCTAAGAGACATTCTGGGGCCATCAGGGTTGAGGACTAGAGAAAAGTCTTTAGTCCATGAGAGAACTCGGGTTTCCTCACTCCCCAAGGACTTGGACAATGCTGAAGTAAGTCCAGGTTTACCTCTAAGGGATCCCCTACCCTGTCCAGATCTAGATTTAGAAGGGGAAGAAGGAAGCAGTGGGGATGTAGTTTGCAGAGCCGATGAGGTCCCTGCAGAGCGTTCTAGGCAAGTGATAAAACCGGTCATTAGGCTGAGTTACGATGAACTGGGACAGCCATCAGACCAGCCTGTAAAAGCTTTCAGTTGTGGAGTTCTAGTTGGCAGTGTAACTTACCAGGACTCAAGAAAGTTGTCTTGTCCTACTCTATGGTGCCACCCTATGGCATTATGTCATAACTGTGTTGGGTTAGACTTAGCTGGGCCTACTACTCTTATTTGGGTCATATAACCTCATTATTTGATGGGGACATCAAATGTTTTAGAAGGGGGAGGGTGTAGCCCCCTGGGTTACACAGTTTACCTAAAACCCTTCAATGGAGTAAACCAGGTTTGACATTACTTTGTATCCACATGAACAGTGAGGTGCATGTATAATGTTAACTGTAAAGTTGCCACTTAAGTTATGCAGTTTACATTGAGTATTTTTCAGTTGAGAACAGGCCTCAGATGAGAAATGTTTGTTTCCATTTATGTGTGTATTATTGTTTTGTTGATTGTTTAGTCTAAGGATGTTGGACTGAATAAAAAAAAATGAAAGCTGTGTAGGAGCAATAGCAAGTTATGAACACTAGGGGGAGCTTTGGGGAAAGTTCGAGAAGAGGGAGAGAGCGGGAAGGAGAGAGAGAGACGGCGGGGGGTTGAGACGTTGGGACGGAGAAGCGGGTGAGAGGAGAGCGGAAGACAGCAGTGGAAGAAGCCCGGAGAGACCACCGAAACTTCAGAGCCGTAGCTGTGAACTACTTTTGAGTTCAGTAACAGAAACTACATCGGACCTAAAGACTGAAGAACGGTTAAAAAAAAACCTGGCCGGCTTGGAGGAGTGGGGACGTTGCAGTTGAGGAGCCATTAAATGATTTCAACGGTGCTGGCGGCTTTAACGAGCCATAAAGCTTCTACCTGGGATAAGAAGGGACAGAGACAGGGAGCTGGTTGGAGCAGGAGACGCAAGGAGAGTCGGAGGAGTGGTGTGGGGAAGTTCGCTGAGGACGTCTGGATTCGGGTTTCGGACGGAGGATACAGACACCCGTCGGATCGCTGAGGACATCGGGTTTCGGACGGAGGATACAGACACCCGTCGGATCGCTGAGGACATCGGGTTTCGTGTCTGTGTTCAGGATGCCTGCTCTGCGAATCTGTCAGGGCATCTGAAGGAAAGGTTTCGCATGACACAAAATCACCGCACAGGCCTGCAACGGAAAAAAAACGCTACGGTACCGAACTTGGTGTGTGTGTGTGTGTGTGTGTGTGTGGGTGTGAGTGAGTGTGGGCCCACGGGTGGATTTAGATTGAACTTGGTATTGTTTTTTTATTTATATTTTTTTGAGAAATGTATGGAGGTCGGTTAATGACCCATATTAGATATCTTCACTGAAAAAACTAACTGATTTGGTTATTTGATTCAAAGACATTTACAATTTTGGTAATTTGATTGCTTTCATGTTAACTGAACAGTTCCTTCATTCTAAGTGAGTTCTTTATTAAAGATTTTTTTTTTCATTTAGAAAGTTGTCTGGGCTTATTCTGGGTTAAGTGATAATGCTAATGTAAGGGTTTGAGAGCAGAAGGAAAAGATTACTTTACCTTAGGTGAACGGCTAGGTTTCTACCAGAAATCAACGAACCCAAGAAGACACCCCACCTGTTTTAGATTCTAGTGCAGTTACTAGACTGGGTAAGGGGGTGCTACAACAGATTCTTTGTTCATAAAGTATCAGGCATTAGAGCAGCTATTTCTGGTAACTCTGTTGACCCTGTTCCAGTTCCTCTATCACCACCCACCCTGAGCTCCCTCAATACTGTTTCATACTCTGAGCTGAGTAAGCTTGTTGCGAGGCAGAAGCAATCTGGCTCTCCACTTGACGTTCTGCCGCCTCGTCTCTGGAAGGCTGCCTTTCCGTGTCTTGGCCCATCACTTGGTCAGATTATCAATGGGAGCCTTAGCACAGGTGTGGTCCCAGCTGCTTTGAAAGCATCAGTTATTCGGCCGACCCTGAAGAAACCTGGTGCTGATGTCTCTGTGATCACAAATTACAGGCCTATCTCTACCCTGCCTTTTACATCAAAACTGCTTGAGAAAGTCGTTTATCAGCAGCTGGTCTCACATTTAGCTGACTCTGATCTGTTTGACGTTTTTCAATCAGGGTTCAGGTCTGGCCATAGCACAGAGTCAGCTCTACTGAGGGTCTTAAATGATATCTATCTATCACTAGATCAGGGAACATCTGTGGTGCTTCTGTTGTTAGACCTGACTGCAGCCTTCGACACAGTCGACCACGCGATTCTACTCGATCGCTTGGAACGATGGGTTGGGATAGGGTCTGCTCTGGACTGGTTTAGATCGTATCTCCACAACAGGACATTCTGCGTTAAACTGGGTGATGTTTTTTATCTTGGGAGGGGCTCCGCTGGGGGGTCCCGCAGGGATCGATCCTTGGTCTCCTTTTGTTTGCCATTTATCTGCTACCTCTAGGGTCAATCTTTCGTAAACATGGCCTATCATTCCATCTCCATAGACCCTTTTACTACCTACGTCATCAAAAGTTGCGCCTTGCCTGGCAACGAGAGTGAAGGCTTCCTCATTCACACTCAATACTAAAACAGCGTTTTAAACCCTTTGTTTTGAAGTTCTGAGCACGTAAAAATGTCAGGTTGTTGCGTGTATGGATGCCAGAATCGCTTCTCTTCAAGCAGTGGACTGAAACTTTACAGAATTCCGAAGGGAGCACATCCATTTCAACAAAATCAGAGGCGTCTGTGGCTGCAGGCCATCAAAAGGGTTGATGAAAACTGGACTGAAAACACGATCCGAAATGCTTGAGTTTGTAGCGCCCATTTTATATCAGGTAAGCAAAACTTCTTTGGTTTGTGGAAACTGATCTTCAGTGGAGCTGGTTCTACATTTTTCCTGCTCAGGTCTTTCCATGCACATGTCTGAGATGTAACTGCAGCCTTTTCTGTTTTTCCCATCCTAACACAAAGCTCAACTTTGAATAAAATTGCTGCTGCGTGGCTGCAGCATGACCCAAGTCTGGAACATCAAAATGACAGAGTTAAACAAATTTATACGCTTTATTTCATGCTTCAAATTAACATTTCATTCTAATTCATCTGTATTTTCCCACTGCATATTAGTATAAACTGTATTTCTCTAAAATTAACACGACTGTACTCTGAGCACGCTAAAAAAAAGAAACCTATGCTATACTCACCCTGCCATGCAGGTACAGTTGGCTGTGAAGACGTAGTTCTCTGGTTTGTTTACTATGACCCAAGCCTCGTACAGTCTTGCGTCCTTGTCTTTGGCTAGGAAGGACTTCTGCCTTCAAGACGCAAAACTCAGAGTCTATGTCGTGATATTTTACTTTCTGTACGTGGCCACAGACAACATAGTTGTATGCATCTAACGATTTGTATGCCCGTAGCTTCTCACGTGTGTACTTACTGGGCCTCTCCACTAAAAACGTATATATATTGGGCCACTGGATATCTGGCCACGCACCTACATCTTCCACCCATTCCGTAATGCCACAGGGATCCGGGAGTCTGTTGCCATTCGTTAAAGTGAGTTTAATAATATAACATTCAAGATTTGCCGGTGATAACCCCGCAGCGTAGCTTGATAAAGCCTGAAACAACACCATTCTCTGTTGCCAAGCTGCGCGCGCATTCTCGCTGACGTCATATTGTTTACAAACAGTAAAAGGGTCTATGCTGACGATTGCCAGATTTACTCTCCATTGTGTCAGGAGAAAGGTCACTCTATCCAATCCTTTGTGTCCTGTCTTAACGAGGTGAAGTCTTGGCTTATGGCCAACGTTCTACATCTGAATGAGGGAAGGACAAAGCTCATTGTTTTTCACCCCAACAGCAGGAATGTGGATCGTTATGTTGATCTTGGCCCTCTTTCTCCATACTCAAAACCAGTTGTTACCAGTTTGGGGGTGAAACTTGATGCTGGACTTAAATTTGATGCTCACATCAATTCTGTGATCCGGTCCAGTTTCTTTCACCCGAGACGCCTTGCAAAAATCAAGCATATGCTTTCGAGAGCCCACCTGGAGCGGGTACTGCATGCCTTTGTTATTTCTAGGCTTGACTACTGCAACTCTCTCTATGCAGGGTTGTGTCAGTCATCACTGCGTCGCCTACAGAATGTGCAGCACAGCGCAGCCAGGTTCCTGACTGGGACCAGAAAACGGGACTACATCAGTCCGGTTCTGGCCTCCCTGCACTGGCTTCCGGTTTGCTATCGCTCACAATTCAAAATCCTCATCTTTGTTTATCATTTCTTCCAGGGTGGTGCTCCCCCCTATCTAGCCACAGTCCTACTAAACAGACATTCCCCATCACGCGCTCTGCGCTCCTCTGACCAAGGCCTGCTCGTTGTCCCTCGTTCTAGGTGTCATACTCGCGAGGACCGGGCTTTCTCAGTCCTAGCTCCGTCACTCTGGAACCAGTTGCCACCCTCAGTTAGGCTGTCCT